>NW_022631180.1:1100722-1293300 GCF_010015895.1 Lontra canadensis
CGGCACCCGGTTCCGGATTATAAAGTCTTCTCACCGTCCCTGAGTTTAGCTGCAGCTCACCGACTCAGCAGACACTGAACAATCAGGTTGTGATGACCCGAACCCTCCTCCTGCTGTTGTCGGGGGCCCTGGCCGTGACCAAGATCTGAGCGGGTGAGTGCGGGGCTGGAGGGAAACATGACTTTTTGTTTTTTAAAATATATATGGGAATTCAGTACATGAACAAAGAAACTTCAAAAAAGTTTTTTAATTTAAAACTTTTATTAATTTATTTAAATTAAAGTATAATTAACATAGAATGTTAAATTAATACCAGGTAAACAACATTCACCAATGCTATATATTTTAATTAATGCCTTGTCTCCTGAGCCATGGGAGAGGCAGTATCTCTATAACAAGTGTCCTTTTAATCCCCTTCATACCTTTCATCCCTCCCCCCAGCCACCTCCCCTCAACCACCAGTTTCTTCTCTGTATTTAAGAGTCTGTTTTCAGGGGCACCTGGGTGGTTCAATGGGTTAAGTCTCTGCCTTTGGCTCAGGTCATGGGATCGAGCCCCACTCAGGCTCTCTGCTCAGTGGGGAGCCTGCTTCCCCCTCTCTCTCTGCCTGCCTACTTGTGATCTCTCTCTCTGGCAAATAAATAAATAAATAATCTTTAAAAAAAAGAGTCTGTTTTTTTGGATGCTTCTTTTTCTTTTGTTCATCTGTTTTTTTTTTTTTTCTTAAATTTCAGATATGAGTGAAATCATATGGTATTTGTCTTTCTCTGACTTATTTTAGCATAACACCATCCAGCTCCATCCATGTTATTGCAAATGGCCAAATTTTATTCTTTTTGATGGCTAAATAATTATGCCACATCTTCTTTATGCATTCAGCTATCGGTGGACACTTGGGCTGGTTCCATATCCTGGCTATTGTAAATAATACTGCAGTAAACATAGGGGTGCATGTATCTTTTCAAATTAGTGTTTTCATTTTCTTTGGGTAAATACCAATAATAGGATTACTAGATCAGATGATAATTCTATTTTTAACTCTGTGAGAACCTCCACACTGTTTTCCGCAGCAGCTGCACCAATTTACATTCCCACCAACTGTGCATGAGAATTCCATTTTCTCCACATCCTCTCCACACTTGTTATTTCTTGCATTGTTGGTTTTGCCCATTGTGACAGGTGTAAGTGGTATCTCATTGTGGTTTTTATTTGTATTTCCCTGATGATGAGTGATATTGAGCATCTTTTCATGTGTCTGTTGGCCGTCTGTTTGTATTCTTTCGAAAAATGTCTTCTGTTGAAAGATGGCTGTTTTAATTGGGGGGCTCACTGTGGTCATCCCTGAAAAGGTGAGTTTTGAGAAAAGATTTGATGGAGTTATCCATGAGATTCTCTGGGACAAGATTTTCCAGACAGGGGAAATTCCAGTGTGAATTCATGAGGGCGGGTGTGTCTGTGTGTTCTGGGAGGAGAAAGGAGGCCAGTATGGCTAGAGTAGAGAGTAACCAAGATGAGATACAGGTACGGCCAAACCCTGTAAGTTTGGAGGATGTCAGGCTTTGCTTGAGTGTGCTTTGCTCTGAGTGTGATGGGAATTACCCTTTGCTCTGAGTGTCATGGGAATTACAACACAGTTTGAGCAAAAGAGGGACATGATACAACTCATCCTTTAAAAGGATCACATTGTCTGCGGTGCTGAGAACAGAATGGGAGGCAGGAGGCAGGTGAGGCACCAGGGAGAGCAGTAGGAAATAGGTTTAGTGTTCCAGGCTGGAGATGTCTGTTCCTTCTACTGGGATGTGAGCAGTGGAAAAAGTGGGAGGTGATGGGATTCTGGATGCAATCTATAGACGGACTTTTCAGCACAATCTTGGGTTTGAAAAATAGGAATAATGGAGGACCCCCCCCCCCAAATTCTGGACTATGCAAGTGGAAAGATGGAGCTGTTGTCAGCTGAGATGAGGAAGACTCTGGAGGGAGCATATTTGGGAGGGCATCACAAGCATTCCATGAAGATATGATGAGCTGAGATATCTATTAGAAATGTAAGTGAAGGAGTTGGCTTGGCCATCAGAGAAATGTGGATGAGGGTGGGATTTAGGAGAAAGGTCGGAGCTGGAGAAATAGATTTTAGAGTAACACCATGTAAATGATACTTAGTCTTTAGCATAGATGAAGTCACCAAGGGGGAAACGGCCATAGAAGAGAAAGGGACAAGGACCAAACTTTGGACTTCCCAGGGCTAAAAGATCTGATCAGACCACACACTCACAGCAGTCTGCACAGTCCTGGCCTCACATTTAAAGGCACATAGACCAGGGAGTCCCAAACTTCCCTATTCAGAGAACTCCCAGACATCTTATTAAGGCTCACAAAGTGTGGAGTAGAGTATGAGATTCCGTATTTTCGACAAGGTGTGGCTGCTGCTGGTCTTCCCATCACACTTTTAAATAGCAGGAATGTAGATTGGGATTCCCCCGTGGCTGTGCCTCAGCCTTCCCTATAGGGGTTGTTAAATAGGTGATTCCTTGACCTTGTGCCCAATACTCAGAGTTTGTGGGTGTGGGGAGAGACCTGTGCATTCTGTGAGAAGCTCCGTGAGCGAGCCTCATGTTCATCTGAATCTGGAGCTGCTGAGGTCGGAGAGGACAGAAGGCAGGGTGAGGTTGTTTTTTTTTTTGCTTTGTTTTGTTTTTTAGATTTTATTTATTTATTTATTTATTTGACGGATAGATCACAAGTAGGCAGAGAGGCAGGCAGAGAGAGAGAAGGGAGGAAGCAGGCTCCCTGCTAAGCAGAGAGCCCGATGCGGGGCTCGATCCCAGGACCCTGGGATCATGACCTGAGCAGAAGGCAGAGGCTTTAACCCACTGAGCCACCCAGGCGCCCCAGGGTGAGGTTTTAAATCACATGTAAGTGTGGGTTTTTTTTCCCCTTTGGAGAGAAAGGGGGATGCTTGTTGTCAATATGACATGTGATGTTGTGAGATACATGTCATTTTCTTACATTGAGGTGTATATAGTCAGGTGGGAGGAGTGGAAGTGGTTCACAGTTTAGCGTAAGGAACATCTCTGAATGCTTACTCCCTGGAACTATTCCCCTAATCAACTTTTTGGAGCAAACAATGGAATCTAACTTTCTTCTAATATGGTATTATGTTGGAAGGCCACAGAACAGGCTTGAGGCTACAGAGGCAGGAATGGGATATACCGTCCCACCCTAGGTTGAAACCACACAGGAACCACTACAACCAGAGCAAGGCCAATCCAGTGAGGCTGGGCAGACTGCAGGTCACACATCTCTCAGGGCTCTGATTTGGAGCTTCATCCGGAGGCCTCAGAACCCATCAGAAGTCTCTACCCAGGGGGACCCCACGGGAATTCGCTCCATTGTGCAACTGGAAACTGGCTGTGACCAGTCACCACCCACCAGTGTGGAGCGGAAGGGAGTGGGGAGGCTGTGTGGTTGGGGCTGCCTCCGGTGCAAGGCCAGGGTCTCACCTTCCAGTTGACCTACAGTTGCACTGTGGGGTCACAAGGGCCTCTCCTTGGTGGACACTGGCTGTTGGTTGACGACAGCAAAGATTATCTCACCCTGAAGAAGACCTGCGATCCTGGACCGCAGCAGACATGGCAGCACAGATCACCGGGCAGGTGCAGCAGAGCATGAGAGGAACTATGTGGAGGGCAGGCGCCTGGAGAACCGGAAGGAGACACTGCAGTGCGAAGTTAGGAGACACCTGAGCACTTCCCAGATCTCTGCACAGGCTGGGACTGCGCTCCCATAAGATGCAGAGGAAAATGGAATAGATTCCCGAATACCTGCTGACTCTTCCATGGCTCAGGAGACAGGGGATTAATTAAATCTTGGCTCTTCAGATCCTCTACAGGAAGAGTGACTGGTCTAGGGGACCAGCCCTTCTCTCAGAAACTATTAAGGGACCCATTCCACTAGGGATGGAAGGGGAGGCCATCTGTGCAATAACCAACTAACAATGCCTTTTGATTCTTGGTCAGTGGCTTTGAGAACTCTGAGGGACTTTCTCACTCAGTCCTTGAAAGGAAGGAGCATATGTGAGAAGGGGCACCACAGACTTTCAGTTTAAGAGATGTTTAAGCTGAGGGGTGCCTGGGTGACTTATTAAGCATGGAACTCTTGATTTCAACTCAGGTCATGATCTCAGGTTTGTGAGATTGAGCCCCTCATCCAACACCTCACTGAGCATGGAGTGTGCTTAAGATTCTCTGTCCCTTGGGTCTCCTGGGACAGAGACCATTTGGTCTGGTCCATTCAGGTCTGCCTGGCTCAGGTCATGATCCTGGGGCCCTGGATCCAGCCCTATTTCAGGCTCCTTGCTCAGTGGCGAGCCTGCTTGTGCTCTCTCTCCCTCTGTCAAATAAATAAATAAGATCTTAAAAAAAAAAAAAAGATACTCTCTCCCTCTCCGCTCCTCCCCCGCTGCTTGCACACACACATGGTGTCTATCTCAGAGAGAGAGAGAGAGAGGCTTAATCTGAGATGTCTATTAGAAATGCGGTTGAGGGGTGCCAGGGTGGCTGAGATGGTTAAGCATCTGCTTTTGGCTCAGGTCATGACCCTGGGGTCCTGGGATCAAATCCCACATCAGACCCCCTACCCACATCAGACTCCCTGCTTCTCCATCTGCCTCTGCCTCTCTCTCTCTGTCTCTCATGAATAAATAAAAATCTTAAAAAAAAAAAAAAGAAACACAATTGAGGTTGTCAGGTTGACAGTCGTGTTACCCACAACTGGGTTCACCTCTTGGTGGGTTCAAAGCAAAAGACTTAATCAAGCCAAAGAATAGGAAAAGGAAGGGTTTTACTGAAAAGTAAAGGAAAACACCAGGGAAATTTCCCCAAGCAGTGTCTCCCTGAACAGGAAACAGGGGAAGTTTTCAGCTGAGGGTGCCGATGTCATGACTCCTCTGACGCAGGACACCTGACCCTCGGCAGGAACTGCTGTCTCTGCTGCTCCTGGTACCTGGATGACACTCGTGCCACTCGGGCCAAAATGTCTCTGCACAGACTTAGCACCAGAGCTGGGAGCCAGTGGCTGCCACGTCTCATCAGACCTGCCTCCAAGCAAGTGAAGATGTTAAAGATACCTTTGTCAGAGGAGAAATGAAAAATATCGAGTTCTAAAAATATCGAAAATGAGACACTTGTGATTGGATCCTGTAGTCAGCCTTCCATTCCTGGGGTAAGGATTAGGATTCTTTGTTTACCCCTCCTGGAGGACAGAGAGCCGTGCTACATAGTGTTCCATTAGACTCTCAGAATGCCCAGGGATATGAGTGGATATTCACTGCCTGGTATCCAGATCATTCTCGTGATCATCAAAACATGTTGTATGTGGGAACAAGTGCAACTCTGAAAAGGGAGCTTAGAGGGGGCCACATTACAGATGAAATGTTTGGAGCAGTAAAGAAAGATTCCTCATTACATGGATATAAAAAACACTTGCTGTCACAATCTTCTCCTGCCCCACTGACCACAGCTGAGGAAGAATCACGGCGGATTAAAATTAATCAGATGTGCCTGCGGACATGAAGCCTCAAACACTACAAGGAGTAGCATTTCCTATTTCTTTTTTTTTTATTTTTTTTATTTATTTATTTTTTTTTTAAGATTTTATTTATTTATTTGACAGACAGAGATTACAAGTAGGCAGAGAGGCAGGCAGAGAGAGAGAGGAGGAAGCAGGCTCCCTGCTGAGCAGAGAGCTCGATGTGGGGCTCGATGTGGGGCTCGATCCCAGGACCCTGGGATCATGACCTGAGCCGAAGGCAGAGGCTTTAACCCACTGAGCCACCCAGGCGCCCCGCATTTCCTATTTCTTGAGAAACTTTTCAAGCTTTGGAAACATTAAGTAACAGCTCAACTATGTGCAGTTGGAAATAGATATAAGAGATGAAATTATAGTTTTGGCCAACACAACAAAGAACTGAAAGACTTGCCAAGGAGGATTCCCAAGGATTCAGCACACTACCGTTTCTTCCCGTGGAAACATTCCCATGGAGACGGTTTGAAGTTCATAGTTTTTATTTATTCAATGCCAGGATACACATGCAGTAAAGAGAACGGATGCTGTATTCTAACTGCAAGAGCCCTCTGCTAGAAATTGTTGAAAGACAACTACAAATGAATGTCATTAGAAAGATTGAGACAGGGTGTTTGGGTGGCTCAGTTAAGTTTCTGCCTCCAGCTCAGGTCATGATCTCAGGGTCCTGGGATCGAGCCCCACATCTTGCTCCCTGCTTGACAGGGAGCCTGCCTCTCCCTCACTCTCTGCCCTCCCCTCTGCTTGTGCATGGTCTCTCTCAAATAAATAAAATCATTAGAAAAAAAAAGGAAAGATCAAGAGAGAAAAGGGGGATGAGTTGACAGTGGACTTCCTTTTTGAAGAAGGACACCCAAAGCGGCAGACACATAGCAAAATTTTGCAAAACCGAGAGGTCCTGCAGCAAAAAGAAGAATTCAAAAACTTACTAGGGGCCCAGCTGAAAGTGAAGCCACTGACGATTAAAATCATTGTATTAAGGATTCCAATACTAGTTTTTTAAAAACATCTTTTAGTACAGAAGAACTGTTAGATCACTGCCCGCAGGTCAGCTCACTGAGCTTTCCCCTTCTGTGTTGTTAAAGTCAAGGTTATAGAAGACTTGTCGCGGCCGGCACGACAAATCGACCAGGAACGTGAGGGTAAGAGGATGGTGAAAAGAAATTAAGAGACAAAGAAAGAGATGGGGGCAGGAGGAGCACTGAGGAGGATGCCCAACAGTGCCAAGTTTATTCAAAGCATTAAGGCCATATATATATATATAGTGATATTACATCTGTGTCTAGTTAAACAACCATGAGTTCCTCGTGACGCCAAATGGCTGATGCAGTACAAATACAGCAAACCTGAAAGTAATTTGTGGGCTGTACTAGGGCAGCAAGGACCAGCAACAAACTTTTGACCCCAACCGAATTGTTCTCATTTGTTTAGCAAGCGTGTGGGAAGTCACGTAGGCGAGCGCACAGCACATAGCACAGACCCTTTCTCAGTGCTACTCAACTTTTCCCGTCCTAACCCTTTTGTTAGGTTATTCGGACTTTAAAGGAGGCACAAGTCAGGGCCCAGTTTTGTCCTCGTCTCAAGCCTTATTGCGGCCTCCCACATCTCCCCCTTCCTTTTTAAATAAGTCAAGCATATGAATTTGTGCTTGCACATGTAATCGTTGCTGTCCTAGTACGAATCTGTACAATGTACCATATTAAAACAAAAGCAGGTAATATAATGAGGAGTCCAGTAAACAACCAGAATGAGTGTTACTAGTGCTGCTATTCCTGCTATCAATAGACCCAGAAAACGTTTGACTCATTTGAGCTGCAACTGCATTTTAAGGGCAAACTGATAATCATAATTAGCATACCAATCATAATTAGCATACTTCCACAGGTAATAACATATATGGAGGTTGCATAGTTACAAACACTATCATGAGACCTGTGCCTGACGCAGGCAGGGACACAGGTAGACAATTTGTTAACACACAATGATCACAATGGATATTATACAATAGATGTCCCCCTTGGAAAGAGGTGAGAACTATTGATCCCGAGCCCACTACCAGTAAAAAAGGTCTAGGAACACAAGCCCGCAAAATCAGATTGAAGTCTTTTGTGGCAGTATAACCATTTCTGGCTATTTGCACTCCAGCTGGTCCCAGGGCAGCAACCAGTTTCCAGAGTTCTGCATGAAACATCCCTCCGGCTGTAAGGGGGGAGACATCTTCTTCTCCGTCTGTTCTGGCCTTTCAACGTGAGGTGAGCCATCCTCTGTTAGAGACGCAAGGATTCGGCACCATCTCTCTGGCATCCAGCATGGGGTGTCCTCATCCTGCGGAAAAACACAAACAAAACCTCGTCCTCTGCGGAGGACAGGGTCAGGACCCTTCCAAGTGCCCGTCAGGGGGGTTTTTCCACCTCGCATAAGTGTAAGGGCCTACTTAGCCAGAGCGAGCCATTTTGTTGTTTATGCAGCAAACTTAGATTGACTCTGCCCCCCACCCCCAGAGAAGCTTACTTGGAAACAAGTCTGGGAAACCAGAAAAATATGACTGACCAGCCCCTGATAATGGAGCCCAGATACAAGGACGTGTCCGGCCAGGTGGAAATGTCCATTCAGTGAAAGCGCACGTATTACCTCCCTACCCGCCAAGGATGAGCCAAGCCAGGTGGAGACATCCAATCAGGAAAGCACCTCTCTAACCACTCTAGAATGTGGGTCCTGCCTTTTGGGCGCCAATTCTGACCAGAGTAATAGGCTAGTTCAAATAACTACTATAGGACGAATTGTAATTCAATTGGCCACCTGTGTGTGGCCAGGCTCAACCACATGGCCTTTACTCTATAAAAGTTAGTCTGTGAGGCTGGGAGGGGGTCACCTCTTTGCAAGAGACGGCCCTGGCCGGTCAGTTTGATTCTCGATGCTTGGCGCGAAATAAAACCCTGCTTAACTTTCGCTTTGTATCAGTCTCGTCCTTTTGCCACGGACCCTTTCATAAGGAAGAGGAGGAAAGCCTGGATGCCAAAAGCATTCAGCTGCTGTGCGACCTATATCATCGACATTAAAAAAATTTAGAACATAAAGAGTTAAAATTAAATGCATATGAGAAGAGTATATCACCGTTCCCTGTAGTATCTCTTCCTCTTAATTTCTTGAGATATTTAAGGGTACCATTAGCTCTTTCGGCAATGGCTTGTCCTTGCGAATTATAGGGGATGTCCATTGAATGTTCTGATTTGTTTGCAAATAAGTATTTTTACATTTTTGTAAGTCAGAGATCTTAAGAAAAAAAATATCCCTAGTCTGGAAGAGCAAACAGAGAACCAGCAATGTTTAAAATAAGACAAAACACTAAGAGACACAACATTACAACTTCCTTCAGTTCATCTAGTCCCATGTTACTAATTCTGGTTTGCTCTGAATGCAGCTTTTACTTCTGGAAATTTTTACCCATTTCAGTTCCCAGGATTTAACTTATCATATACCTGTATTGTTCTGAAAGTTCTTTATATGAATCTCCTTTAAGACAAAACTTATTTTATATGAGAATAAAAACATAGAAACTGGGTTTTCTCCGGGCAGGCAAAGAGAAAACCATTTACATTTTCTTTTTAAGAGCAGATTAATTAATCCAGGAAAGCTTTGTACTTGAGTGGATCATCAATATAAATTTGCCATGACAAGGGCTTTAGTCTTTCTTAAATATTATGCCTCATTTGAACAGAAACATTTTACAGGAAAAGTTTCATTAGTCTTTTTTCTCTTCTTGTGAATAAATCCACCAAAATTGATCTAATTTTCTGGGTTTCCCTCCCATCGTGAATGATGTCACAGACAAAGGGAGGGGGATCTTTCAGATGCTGTCCTGCTCATGTCCCTCACGGGAACTTAGGAGCGTCTTAGCTAAGGTCTGTCCGTATAAACCCCGGACCAGGCTACTCCGTGGAGTAGATGACCGTTATGCCATATGACGCCCCGCGAGACTCAGGGTGCAGCCCACTCAGACTCCGTAGCCGAAGCGGTGGAGCCACACAGACACATTCACACAGTCAGGCACTCTTCAGATTCAAACATGTTGGATACCCTCCCCTTTGGGTATCCCTGGCTAATGGGAGGTGATCAGTCTCCCCTTCCATTCTTTACGAATGGGTCTAGCTCAGACAGTGGCCCCGGGGCTATTACAACAGAATTCAGTTAAGCACAAAAGATGTTTACCAACAGATTTCAAAAGCACAAACCTAGTTCCAGCAACCAGTGCTCCAGCATTTTATCCCATCTGTTTTAAAGTTTCAGGTTAGCAAAGACTTTGAAAGCTACTTTAACAATTACCCATTAAAACTTTGAAACAGACAATTAACCATCAGTTCAGTCATCTCTTTGCTAACAGATTTTAACCCAACAGATTTTAACATAGATTTTAACAGATTTTAACAAATAACACGAGCTTATTTGACTTTAAGTAAAAACTCCGAAGTTTCACATTTACTACTGTTAACTCAAAAGACATGTTTACCCTAATTAACCCAACAAACTTAACTTAGTTCAAATACTGATTTACGTTCCACCTAGCTCCACTCCATTTCGAATGTTTACCTGAGACCTGGGTGGGAAGATCTGGAGTGGGGGGTGTTGGGTCCAGGGGGCGCTCTTCTTGTTAGAATCATGAGAAGCTAGAATGTTGCGGATCTAAAGCCTCTCGAATATCTTCCCAAACTTTCATGGTTCCTTCAGGGCAAGCACATGGTCCTCTAATTCTCAATTCATTTTTAATTTCTTGCCTTACTTTCTGCCAAATTTGTAAATTTACCGTTCCTTCCTTACAGCATATTATTTTACTCCAGCTGTCGCCTGTCAACCTGGGCTCCTCTTACCTGACTGCCAGCAACTACTTGCCTGTATATGCGCGCTCCCTTGAAATGTGCTCACGGTCCCTGTTTGGGCGCCACTTGTCATGGCCGGCATGACAAATCGACCAGGAACGTGAGGGTAAGAGGATGGTGAAAAGAAATTAAGAGACAGAGAGATGGGGGCAGGAGGAACACTGAGGAGGATGTCCAACAGTACCAAGTTTATTCAAAGCATTAAGGCCATATATATAGTGATATTACATCTGTGTCTAGTTAAACAACCACGAGTTCCTCGTGACACCAAATGGCTGATGCCAGTACAAATACAGCAAACCTGAAAATAATTTATGGGCTGTACTAGGGCAGCACTAGGGCAGCAAGGACCAGCAACGAACTTTTGACCCCAACCAAATTGTTCTCATTTGTTTAGCAAGCGTGTGGGAAGTCACGTAGGTGAGCGCACAACACATAGCACAGACCCATTCTCAGTGCTACTCAACTTTTCCTGTCCTAAACCTTTTGTTAGGTTATTTGGACTTCAAAGGAGTCACAAGTCAGGACCCAGTTTGGTCCTCGTCTCAAGCCTTATTGTGGCCTCCCACAAAGACTATATAGGATGTGCTATTAATTATATCATACTGTTTCTTTAAATTAATTAATTTATTTAAAAGATAGAGATCACAAGTTGGCAGAGAGGCAGAGGGAGAGAGGAGGAAGTAGGCTCCCTGCTGAGCAGAGAGACTCATGCACGGCTCAATGCTAGGACCCTGAGATCATGACCTGAGCCAAAGGCAGAAGCTTAACCCACTGAGCCACCCAGGCACCATAATGTCATACTATTTTTTAAGAAGTGTGTATTTTTTAACTGCTAGCACTTTTTAATGGAATTCTTGCAGGCACTGTCCTCTCCATTAGAGTGTTTTTCCAACATTATCCAAAACCCCATGGCTGTATCAGACTCAGGATTATTTTGTCTTTTGGTCATAGGTAGTTTTAATGTTTATGTTGATGCATAGCAGCGAAAAAAATGGAACAATGAGAAAAGCCCCTGTGTTTGGACAGCTGACCACATGGTCAGGCAGAAGGACAATGGAAACATGGTCTTTTAAAGGAATAGCCACATGGAGTTGGGCCCTTGCTCATTATGGGAATCTGGGGCTTGCATCAAAGGAGGACATGTTGATGCCCATCACAAGAACCACCTTCTGAGTTTGGAAGTGGATTGGAACGCATGAGTGTGTTTCCTGGTGTCCTCTCTTGGGGGTAGCCACCTAGGTCAAGGAAATAAGGGGACAGAGGGGGCTGTGGCAATGCAGGGAAAGGCTGAAATTCTATAGTCCACTTGCATCCTCTGTAGCCCAAACAGAACTGTCCTGGTTGCCAACCAAACACCACAGACAGCTAGGAGGCCAACCACCCAGTAGGAAAGCCTTGAATGTAGCTGACAAGTCAGAACCATAATGGTAACACCAAAGGGTGACAAAAGGGCCTTGACAGGAATGCATATTCTGGATTGGACTTTGCTCATTCAGCAGTAGATGCAAATGGTCAGAGTGCTATTAAAACAAACAAGCAGAAAACAGAGCATAGCTACGCTTCAAGTAAAAGTTTAAAAACATAAAATGCACAGGGAGGACTGGTCCTGCGAGGACAGCTCAGGAGATTTTACACGTGCACACCTCCACACATACCCCCAGAGCAAGATGCAGAACACGCTGAGCTTCCTAGAGATTCCCAGTCAATACGTTACCACAAAAGGAAACCACTCTCCGACTTCTGACATTATAAATTAGTCCCGGTCTTCAACTTCACATACAAAGGGTCATACTCCTGTGTGGGGCTTCTTTCACTCGGCGCCATGTCCGTGAGATTCCCCCACGCTGTAGGGTGTAGCCACGGTCCAGTCTTCCTCGGGGCTGCACAGTATTCCGGTGTATGGATAAGCTACAACGTATGTATGCATTTTTCCTGTCATACACATCTATCCTGTTTCGCATTGGGGCCATCATACACAGTACTGCTGAGACATTCTCATACATGGCTCTTGGTGCACATATGGAAACAAAGCACTGAACCAACGAAGAATGCTCGGTCACATTTCCTCACACAACAAATCATAACATCCCACAATGGGCACACAGACATGCTGACAGAGTAACAGCTTCATGGAGAATGGGAACAGGCAACAGAAACATTGTGGAAAAGGGGTGTTGGGGCCATGGAGGCATGAAGTGCTGGTTTACAACCCTTCACAAGTGTGCACTCCCACCCACCATGAGTGGGGCTACAGGACAATCCCCACCACACACTTTTTCCTGGGGGATCTGAGGAGGAGGGAGAGGGGACAGGTGCCAACGTGACTCTACAGTCCTTCCCAAGGGAGAGCACCTCAGTATGACTGTGGTTCACCTCAACATTCTCTCACCCTACCCGATGCAGAGTCTCAGGACAGGGATGCAAGTGTGAGTGCCAGAAATGAGAAGGATCCTAAGACACTGTAAGTACTTTGTGAAACCCTGATGTGGGCATTCCAGAGGGCCTGAAGGGGAGGCTGTGCCTTCACCCCATCTGGCAAAGTTGTGGCTGACGTCGAGCACAGCTACATCCCCTGGTTGTCCCCTACCCACCAGTTCTGTCCCTGTGTTTCCCTCCCCTCTATGACCAAGAGTGGACAGGGGTGGGGAGGCTTGTCAGACTTGTGTTGCTGCCCGCAGTCTAGACCAGCATAGCAGCCACACATAATGTCCCTTCCAATGGCAGAAAGTGAGGTATAAATGCAGAGAAGTAGAAATAGTAACTGAGGGTAAAGGAGGGGATACATTCACTATGTCATGAGGGAAATCCATAGTACATTAGTGCCTCAGAAGAAGTGTGAGCAAGAGATGACACCGTCTCTTAGCTCCGTCATCCCACACTCTGAGAGAGAAAGCCGCGTGCTGTGAGAACATTCCTGCTTCTGGAACTTGGCAACACTGAATGGACCCAGCAGACCTGAGTGGCCCTGGGAGACACCATCCTCCAGCAGGATGATGACTGGATGGGACACAAGTACTGGGCCTGCATCTCCGCAGTTCCGGTGCCACTGCTGCAAGGGATCTGTGCTCAAAGACCACAGCATGGCTGCGGGATAAGTAAAATATGTGGTCTTTGTCCCTGGTTCCTCGCACCCAGCTCCCCAGCCCTTGGGATCTCCTGCGTGATAAGACTGTCACTGGTACTCTAATGAGATGACTTGCCTGAGGGTCATAGACAGTTCAGGTTGGGGCTGGTGACCAGGAGGACCAAGCCATGACTAAATAGTTGGAGCCATCAGCCTCCCTCCCCGACCTCTATGGAGAAGTTCTGGGAGCTGACCTCAGTCCCCAACAGCCAGTGACTGAGTCAAGCGTGCCTATGTCATGAAGCTTCCAGAGAGAGTGCTCCACAGTGGGGTTCACAGAGCTTCTGAAGTGGTGAACATGTCCACGTGCTCTGAGGGGAGCACATTCGGAGTCCACGGGGACAGAGGCTTCCGCACTGGGACCTGCACCCTTCCTCACTCCCGAGCCTCTTCATCTGACTGCTCGTGCATATCCTTATAATAAACCATAATAGTCAGCATGGAGTTCTCCTGAGACCCAGGAGTCCTTCTAGCAAACTACTGAATGTCCAGAGTACCCCCAACTTTGTAGCCAACTTGAACAACAGTGCCAGGCACGTGGGAACCCGAGAGTTGAGACTTGCCCCTGAGCTGAGGGCAACTTGAAGGATGAGTCCTCCCACCTGTGCTCACCCCAGGTCAACAGGGTCAGATGTGAAATGAACAAATCAGAGGACACCCAGGTGGTGACAGGGAATCAGAGAGCTGGTCAGTTGGGGGAAGAAACCCTCCCTGTCCCACAAAGAGAAATTGAGAGTTAAAGCAAGCAAGTAACCTGCGTCTCATCTCGTCCAGGAGCAAAGGATAAGCAGAACGGAAGCGTGTCTATCATGTCCGTCCGTCTGCGACCAGCTGTTCAGGTTCCTGTTGAGAAAGAAGACAGAGGGACCAGCATGGAGTCACAGATGCCACACACCACCGAGAACCTCATACTTAACCTACCGCAGCATCAGTTCTCAGGTTCCCATGTTCCTGGCACTGTTCAAGTTGGGCAGCGGTCCCGTGAACACTGACAGATGCTAGAGAGTCTCTCCCCAGAACATCGCCACTCTCGGGGAAATAGACACAGTCACATGACACATTGGTGCACACAGAGAACTCACGTCTTGCAGACCCAGGGCTTGTCATTCTTGCAAGAACAAAGGAGGGCAAATCTGCCCTGAGCCATCAGGCCACCAGCCCACCTCACCACTGCCCGTGTTTGTGAGTGAGAACTGCAGTGGACGACAGCTGGGACTGATCACGTAGTGTCAGAGGAACAAGAGGACAGCTGTCATTTATTACCCACTTGTTCCCTCGGCTAAACCTGAGCACCTAATAAGGACCAGGTCGAGCTGCAGCCTCAGATCTGTGCCCGGAGAATGACAGTTAGTTGCTCTCTCTCCATCCCTCGCCGCCAGCACCCCTGCGGCCTTCTGACCTGAGAATTCCGCAGTCAGGGCTTCCGAAGAGACTGCCTTCCTGCACAGCAGAGGAAGACCTGTTTCCCCCACATCCTTCCAGTGGGAACCGGCCTGAGGCTCCATCAGACAGGGGAACACATGCTGGACCTGACTCATGACCCGGGGATAGAGAGAGGCTGACACTGTGCATGATGCATGTGAGGGGGGCGGGAGTGGCAATGTGTCCCCCAGGCCCATGAGTGGCTGCAGTGGCCAGTGTCTCGACCCAACCGAGTCAGCGGTGCAAGCAGTGATCTCTGTGCCTGCAGCAGAGGCCGGGGTTCCCGTGTGAGACGCAGCCAGACCGGCCACTGCAGGTGTGCTCCTGGCTGCACAGCCTAGCCTGTTCCATGACCGTGCCCCAGGAACACGTTACGTCCACAGAAGATGCACGTGCGTACATGTGTGTGTGCACTACCTTCTGTCCAAGTTCGAGCAGGGCTAGGTTCCAGGCTTTGCTCAGAGGAACAGCTGCAGAGAGCAAGTGTTCAGAGATGCTCGTCATCCCAGCTGTGAAGCGCTCCCTAATCCTCCCCCTGATGACACCCTGTGATGAAACAATGCCATAAATCTCACACATCACACTTCATGACAACAAACGTCCTCCCTCTCTTTGCGAGGGAAAAAAACATAGTAAATGTGATTTTAATGCCCCTCCCCACTGTCCTGCTCTCCTCTCTGACCCTACCGACTCCAGATCCGACTGAGCACCAGGCTCGCTTGTGGGGCTTCTCAGAACACATGGGCCTCTCCCCAGACCCACAGACTCTGACTATTTGGCACAGGGCCAATGAATCACCCCCACCATACGTACTTTCAGCCTGAGCATTACTCCTTCCTTTTCCACCTGGTGAAAGAAAATATCCCATGAGATGACATGTAGGAGGCAGGGCCCAAGATTCTAGATGAAATAGATAGCCTGGACCACAGGGAAGTTTCCAGAACGGTCACTACAGACTTACGGCAGGATCGGGGACATGAATGAAAAAGATGGCAGGGTGAGACTAACCATCTTCCTGCAGTCTGTCTTCCTGCAGCCTTGCCTCTATGTGTTGGGAATTTGGTCCGTCACCACGTTCATCAGGGTGAAGAATATGTCTCTTCCTCTCACCTCTGCTTTACTACAGTGAATGTAGCAATGAGCACGCGGTGGATGGGCACATGTGTGCAGAAGGCACTGCCCACAAACAAAGCAGGACAGACTTCCACCTGAGCTTAAGACACTGCAGAAGGACAAGAAAACTCAGAACACCTTCCTTTCCTACCTGAGCTCTCCTTCCTCCCCATGACAGCTCCAACCAGCACAGTACCAGTGACCACAAAAACAGTCAGACCAGCCACGATGCCCACAATGGGAAAGGGGGCCTGAGGAGGGGACCCTGGGAAGAGAGGATAAGGTGAGGGCCTTGACCCCCAGGTCTCAGCCCAGACCCTACTGAAGATCTCCAAAATAGCTCCTAATGTCCCTGACAGGAGGCTCTGTGCCCAGGTTTCCCTCCTTACCCCATCTCAAGGTAATGTGCTCGGGCAGCCCCTCATGCTGCACATGGCATGTGTATCTCTGCTCCTGTGCAGAATGAACCACAGCTACCCACTTCTGGAAGATTCCATCTCCTGCAGGCTTGGTCTCCACAAGCTCTGTGTCCTGGGTCAGGTCCTCCTCATCACTGTGCCAGGTCAGGGTGATCTCACCAGGGTAGAAGCCCAGGGTCCAGCACCTCAATGTGACCTCATGGTCAGAGATGGGATGGTAGGTGACATGTGTCTTCTGGGCATCTGAAGAGAAGAGTCAGAAAATTCAGGAATATAGGGAGGAGTTAAGATGATGGAGGAGTAGGAGACCCGAATTTCATCTGGTCCCTGGAAACAGCTAGATAGTTATCAAACCATTCTGAACACATAGGAATCAATGGGAGCTGTGAAGAAAGAAATGTCGCAAGTCTACAAGTAGGAAAGCGACCACTGCTTGGGAGGCAGGAGGTGCGGAGACACAAATCCAGGGTGAAATATCAAAGGATATGGCAGAGCGGAGACAGCTTGCTTCAGGAGGCAGCTGCCAAGTATGATAAACAGCAGAGCACAAAATCAAGACTTTTATGACTCACATTCCTTCTTCTTTACCTACAAGACCTTGACTAATGTATAACTTTCTTCTTCTCCTTTGGTGGCTATTATCTTGTATCTAATAGATACAGGACTGAGGAGTTGTTCTGGGCCACAGTCCTTTCAGCTGTCATCCCCTGCTCCCTTTCTCTTACAACTGACGTGTTTGTGTCTCATTCTCCTCCCATGCATCATTAGGAAGCGGCACATATGTTTTCACATCATTAATTGGTATATTTTCATTTCCATTTGAAGAACTCCATTTAGCATTTTTTATAAGGCAGGTCTAGTGGAGACCAGCTACCTCAGATTTTGTTGGGAGTCTTTATCTCTTCTTCATTTCTTAAGGACAGCTTTGCTGGGTAAATATTCTTGGTTAGCAGGTTTTTCTCTGAACACTTCAAATATATCAACCCCATTCTTATGGCCTCTAAAGTATCTGTGTTAATCTCTTCAATCATGCTGAGCCTCATTAAAATAATCATTTTGAATTCCTTTTCAGGAAACACAGATCTCCATTTCCTTGTGGTCATTGCCAGAAAATGATTGTGTTCCTTTGGGAGTGTCATACCTGCTTGGTGCTTAGTGTTTCCTGTATTCGTGTTGATGTCTATGCATTGCAGGGTTAGTCACCTCTCCCAGACTATTCAGACTCCCCTCTGAAAGGAATGTGAGGAAAGACTTTTAGTGAAGGTGGTACAAGAACATTGTCTGGGTGGGTGCCGCATTTCCTTTTCGGGGAAAGGAGCAATGGTTTTGTCTCTGTGCACCTCCTCAGCTGAGGTCAAGATCTGCAAAGACCCTGAGGTCGCCTTTGTTGCCAGGTTGTCACCTGTCTATGATGGCAGTGGAGGCTGGGGCTGCTGGGAGTCCTCAGTAGCAAAGGCTGCTGGGGTCCTCTTCTTCTTGCTTGTGGGGAGAATTTATGGTCAAGAGGATTCCTCTTAGTAGCAGGTCTGGTGTGCTGGAACTCACGTTGGCAGTGGAGCTGGGGTCTAAGTCTTAGAGGTGCATAGACCTAACTGAGCACTTGGGGCCTGGACACAGGAGCAATTTCTGTGGCAACAGCACCAGTGCCTGAGGTCTGGGCCTGTGCAGATCACTCACAGAACCGGATTCTCTGTGGCTTACAGTAGTGACTCAAGCTGTGGAAGGGGCCCCGGGGATGACAGGGGACAGCAGTGGCTGGGACCCAGGGGCACTGCACAGAAGCAGCATGCCTCAGTGATGGTGGAGCAAAGCCCCAGCATAGGTCCCTTAGGTGGGGCACAGGGCATTAGCAGTCTGGCGCTGTTGATGATGGGTAAAAGCTGTGACTCAAGCCCCAGAGGGCAGGACACAGAGCAGCAGCAACATGGCCCCAGGATGACAGGCCAAGGCCCCAGTTGAGTACACATGACGTGTGCACAGAGCAACAGGACTGCCTCTATGATGTTGGGTCAAAGCCCCCATCAGGACTCAGGGAGAGGGGAGTAGAACCACAATTGCATGGCCCTGGTATTGTTTGCTCAAACCTCCAAATGTGGAACAAGGGGTGGAGCACAGTGCAGCTGCATCTCCAGCCCTTGTAGATGGTGAGGTTCTGTGGGATCCTAATCTTGGAGAGTGGAGCACAGCAGGGACTTGGACCCCTGGGGGCAGGTCTCACCACAGTGAGAGCTCCGGTGCTGGGAAGGAGATGAAGCGGCAGGACTCTGGGGACTCATCAGGGGGTTCAGCATTAGTGGAGACTGTGGGGGTCCTTGGTTGCACAGATGCAGACTCCACAGGTGAGCAGGATGGCTGGAGTCCTCCTGTTCTCTTTTCCCTGCAGGTGAAATCCCTCTGAGGGCATGTTCCTTGCTCAGAGCTGCTCCAGACTGAAGGATGGATGACACAGGAAAAACGCTTCCTGTGCTTTTCTGTGCAGCCATCCTCAGTTTTCCTGCTCCAGATGGTTCTGCTGTTTCCTCAGGATAGTCCAGAGCTTTCCCAGAACTACTGTCACCAACTTGTGTTGTTTATTTATTGTTTTTGTTGATGGTTTTACAGAAGCAAGGGTGGCACCCTTTCCTTTTATCTATCATTTATCTCCCTACTTATCATCTATCTGTCTGTCATCATCTATCCTAACCATTTGATTATTTGCATTTCTTGTTCATCAAGAGACACCAGATAGGGAGATCCTAATCACCTGAATTCTGCAGGAACATCTGTAAGACTGTTACCTTAATGTCTTTCTCTAGCAGGTTTGCCTTCTCTTCTTTCTAAGATGGTTCTACCATTGATTTTTTTTTCCCCCTTCAATAGTTATACTTTCCTGATTCTTTGTAGGCTTGTGAATTTTTCTGAAAACTGGACATTTCAATCTTGGTAATAGTTGGTAATAATACTTGGTAATAATTGATAATCCTGGAAGTTAGGTCCTCCCCTCCCCTGGAGTCTGCAGAGATTTGTTGGTTGTTATTTTATGCTCTTGGTTTTTGGTCATTTTTTTTGTGTACAGAGTCTCTGTCCCAGGAATCCAGCTAAGGTGCCAACTTAAGAACCTCTCAGGTCATTTATGAGTCTGCACCTTTCCCTGGGCAAGGGTAGCTTTCTAAATGTCCCCGTATCTGCAGTTGCTTTTGCATGTTCCACTGCTTATATGCTTGCCTCCCAAAATGGAAAAAAGGGGGAAACGAAGGGGAGTGAATCCCCCAGGTGTTTTAAATACACTTGAAGTGCTTCAGCCATAGGAGTAAGGGCTTGTCCTATTGGCGGTGGGCTTGCAAGCGCGCTGGCCTGCATTTTCACTGCATCCTCTTGACCAAAAGCTGCAAGCAGCAGTCAGAACACTCATTCCTGATGTTTGGAAGACAGCATCCTAATTGCTCACCTTCGCTTCCACAAGCTGTGTTCAAAGGGCTGTAGGGACTTCCGCTGGCTCTCCACAACAGACTGGGGGTAGGGAGGTGGTAGCCTCATGTCTGGGGCCAGGCTGAAAATGACTGAAATGAATAGCAGTTTATCCTCCAAGCCTTCCCCCTGCAAGCTGCAAGGCTTCAGTAGACTCCAGGTATCCACGACAGTCACATCAGACAGATCCCCAGCGCACCTGCTGTCCAGGAGGAGACGGATCACACATGCTTCCTGCTTCTCCATCTGCCCTGACAGCTCTTCTCAGTCAGCGCAACTTAGAGCTTCCAGTGGATGCAGCGCACTATCTCATTACAGGTTTTTTATTACAGCTTTACTGAGATCTTATTCACATATCATTCACTGATTTAAGGATACAGTTCAGTTGTTTCCAGTATATTCACAGAGTTGTGCAACTATCACTATAACAAACTTCAGAACATTTTCATCAGCCCTAAAAGAAACCTTGCATCACTCTGCCTTTTCTCCCAACACCTCTCCCCAGCCCTAGGTAACCACTCATCTACCTTCTGTCTCCTGTAGATTTGCCTTTTTCGGACAATTGTTAAAACTGGAATCATATTTAAAAAAATAAAACTGGAATCATGCAACATATGGTTCTTTGTGACGGGCTCTTATACAAGGTATGTTGTCAGGCGCATTCATGCTGTCCTTAGGGTGTTAATTTGCATTTCCCTCAGTGAAGGAGAGAAAGCACATTTCCATATGATTGTTTATCTTTTAGATTTCTTCTTTGTTGCTTTCCCATTTATCCCTTTTCTGAGGGTTTCCAGTGCTCTCTCCCATGGGAAACCAATCTCCATGGACCACTTACAGACTAAGCTCTCCAAATGCTCCCGTGCCTTCTGGCTGCCACTCGAGTTTGGCAAACAGGAAGCTTTAGGGCATTTACTCTATACGTATGCTGATGCTCACTGACCAGAGCAGTAGTTACATATCCTGGGGACTGGTGTTTGGTTCTAACGTGTGGCAAAGAATTTCTCCTCATTTGTGCCTTGTCTTATCACTTTCTTAATGATGTCATTTGTGGTCAGCAGTTTTCAGTTTTAAGCTAATAACATACACAAATTTTTTCTCTATTGCAAATATCTTCTATGTTCTACATAACAAGTTCTTTCTTAAATGAGACTCAAAGTTTTTTTTGTAAACTTTTCTGAAATTTTATGGATTTTAATTGATTTGTTTTTGCATGTGTATGGTGTAAAGAAAAGGTTCAAATCTAGGATTTTTCTTCATGAATAGCTAGTAGTCAATTCACTTTTTATTGAAAACTCCATCCTTTCTCCTCTCTCCTAGAGTCCTACTTGTGTCAACAATCCAGGATCCACATATAGTTGGGATTATTTCTAAACTCCTCATTTTGTACACTGGTCTCCTTTTTCATCTCTTTGACAATTTTCTTCTGATTATCCTAGCTTTATACTTTGTGTTGCAGTAGATAAAGTAAGACCGTAAAAACACCAGAGTGTCTTTGCAACTTTTTAAGTTCGAGAAGCACATTTCCAAGTTCTACAAAAATGTTTCACCTCAGCTGGGAACAAGCATGTCAGGTGACTAAATGTGTTTGTTGCTCTGTGCGTGTCCCCGAATGAGAGTGAGAGGTCCATGAGTATTGATTGTGGGGTTAAAACAATTCTTAGCAACTAAGAGTATTTGCAAATACAGAATCTGGGAATGATGAGGATTGACTAAAAATGTTTGGCCAAACTGGTGATGTGTTTGATGGATGCAAGGGGCTGAGCAGAAGCGAGGTGGGGGTTGCTCTTCCATTCCATGGCTTTCACGGTCAGATAGTCAGTAAATGTAAATCCCAAAAAACAAAGCCACCTAAAATATAAAAACCATGAAGGGCTTTTAATTTTTGAAAATCCCAATCTACATTGGCCCTGTTAGGGTTCTTGAATATATTTCTTCTTGTATCACTCCCTGAGGAGAAGAATTCTGTCAGCTTATCAACTGTGCAAACTATGGATCAAGTAAAACTACTTCCCAGAATTAGGGTAGGTCTTAGATTTGCTTCATAGGCAGGTATATTGGTTGTGGACTTTCAGACCCTACTACCAATATTTGGTGCTTTTTCATGGAGTACCTCATTTCTGCCTCCTAATGTGCCAGCCAAATTTCGGTACTGTATCTTCTCAGAGGCCAATCTGCTCAAGAAAATCAGAACCAAAAGAAAGGATGAAAGAGAAAGTTATATGGAGAACAGAAAAGGAAGCATGTATCAGGGAATAAGAGAGGCTTAAAGGGATTCAGGGAGAGGAGTGTACTTACTGAACCCTCCCACTCTAGTGCATATTCTCTCTCCCCTACACACATGGACCCACATCCCCCTTCTCGCCACACACAGGCAGAGACCTCTGTGAAGTCTGGGCTGCTGCTTTGCATTGTGGTGGCCCAGCTCCTGGTGGAGAACTCCCCAGCCCTTATCCACTGAGGGAAGCCCCAGGAGGAGTGATGAGTCAGAGATGAAGGATGTTTTCTGTCCTTGGGAGGAAACCAGACTGTTGAGAGAAGGTACTGTCAACATTTTTCTAATTTCCTTTCTCATAAGGACTTTCTTGGTATCAGCCATTTAAAGATCTTCAACAAGGAATTCTTGCACCTACCAACCTATTTCGCCGAGGCATGGACACTGAGCAGGTGAACATTGTCGCCAACTACCACGTGCCCGAGGCTTCCCACACCTACATGCATGGGTTCAGCTCCACACCCATGGAGCATCCTAGGGCCCCTCCCACCCCGATTTTCTATGTCTTCTCACCTTACATCCTCATCCCTCCTTTTGGGTGTCTTCCTACCATGGGCTCTTCCCAGGGCTAACCTCTGCCTCCTTCTAGGTGCCCCGAAAAGGCCAGCTCAGCCCCAAGGACATACCCATCACATTTGTGCCAGATGAAAATGATGCCAAGGTCCTCACTGATGTGCAGGGTCACTTTGAGGTCAGTAGCAGTGAGCTGCCCAATGAGATGCACATCTCCTACAGCGAGTCTGGATCTCAGGAAACGGCTTCTCCAACCCTTCAGTCTCCTTGTTCCTTAGTGTATGTGTCCTGAACCATATAGTGCATGAAGTGTGTGCCCAGTGCATGATGGCTGCATGACAACTTTATGCCCCCGACCTTGATTCCATGTTGGGATATTTGTTTATTTCTGTGTGGGGTCCCTCTCCTCTCTCTTCCAATTATTTGTCTTTATGCATCCCCAGTCTACCCTCTGACCCCAAACCCACACAAACACTCGCATGTATAGGTGTCTGAGTTTCTGCCGACCCCACATGGCCTCTCCATGACTTATTATACCTGCCATCTTTTCTCAGCAGGTGCACGGCCACAGGAGAGGGCTTGTCACATCCCTTCTGGAATGTGACACTGTTCAGGAGATGACAGCAGCATGAGGGTGGGGTACACTACTCCCACCTGCACCCGCACACTACCCCATGACTTCCCCCCTCTGCGTCACCACCCCTCCTAAAACCCCATTCCCTCATTTGTTAGAATTTTTCAAACAGCATTAAAATGAAATGTACACTCATCTGTGGTATCTGTTAAGTATCAGAGTCTGGGGTGAGGGTCATTAAGGGCAGGATTCATGATGGATGTCTGTAAGGGCTTGGGACTCATGTACCATGCTGTGGAGCCCAGGTGACAGGCCAGTCAGGTGCTTTCCTTTCCTTGTAGTGCCTCTGCCTGCTTTAGGATGTTGGACCTGCTGGCACCATGGATGAGTCAGGAAGAGTTCTCTCCTTTTCATTGTTGGAAGACTTTGAGAAGGACTGGTGTTGAGTCTTCCTCCAATGTTTGGTAGAATTCACCAGTGAAGCCACCTGATCCAGTACATCTCTGTGATTTGATTACTGATTCGATCTTCTTACTACTTATGGGTCTTGTCAGGTTGGCTGTTTCTTCATGATTAGTCTTCATTGGTTGTCTGTTTCTATGAATTTGTCCATTTCATCTAGAGTTTCCAATCTTTTCATGTATTCTTGTTATTTCACTATGGCTTTTCCCTGTTCATTAACTGCTGGTTTTTAATTGTTAAGCTCTTTTACTTCACAAAATATAGAGTACTTAGAAGTTGTGAAATTAGGAGAAGTTTTTCAAAGAATGTAGGATAACTCAAACATGCATGACCCATACATAAAAATTGATATGTTTTATAGTTCATTCTTTCTAATTAATTTTTTTAAATTTATTATTTGAATATAGTGAACACAAGGTTATGCTAGCTTCAAGTATAAAACACACTGATCACTTCTGTGTACATCATGCTATACTCAGCACAGTGTAGCTGCCATCTGTCACCACACATGATGTGACAGTGATTCCCTGTGCTGTGCCTTTCATTCCTATCACTCTTCATTCCAGAACTGGAGTTGTGTCTCCTGTTCCCCTTCTCCCATTGTGCCCATCCCCCACCGCCTTGCCTCTGGCAACCATCAGTGGGTTCCCTATATTTACAGATATGGTTCTGCTTTTTGTGTGTTTCTTTATCCATTTGTTTTGTTGTTTAAATTCCACATATGAGTGAAATTGTATGGTATTTGTCTTTCTCAGTCTGGGTTCCTTCATTTAGCAGACATACCACCCTGTAGTTCCACCCATTGTCAAAATAACAAGACCTCATCCTCAATTATGGCTGCATAATATTCTATGGTCTGCGTCGGGGTATGTGGGTGTGTGTGCGTGTGTGTACCACATCCTCCTTGTCTGTGTGTCTCTGGCTGGACACAGGGTGCATCAGTGTGGTTTTTGAAAAGACTTCACATTCTGAACCTCATTGGGATGAGGGCGCCTCTTAGTGTCTGGGGCCCTTCCCAGGTACCCGGAGCTGAGGAAGACCTGGGGAGGGCCTGGCTGAAGAGGAGAGAGGACCCCTGGGTCTCCTCTCCTTGGTCCTGAGGCCCCAAACAGGGAGAAGGGTAAGGGAGTCCCCACCACGGCTCTGCTCTCAAATGGATTCTGACAGAGAAGCCTGAATGGGGTCTGCACTGAATGTCAGGTAGAGATGTCTGAGCAGAGGCCTGGGCATCAGCGGGACAATAAAGAAAATTCCGGACAGCCCTTGAGTCCACAGAGGTCAGGCTCAAAACTGTGGCAGGGGTGGCAGGAGAGGAGAGTTCAGGAGCCCTGGTACCCTTTCTGAGGATTGTGTATCCCTGCGCAACTCCTCTCTCCAGCTCATAGTTGGTAGTCCGAGGGAAAACCACAAAGTAGAAACTCTATTTTTGACTCCTTTTTTCTAAATTTTTCAAAACTCAGTTTTAAAAAAATCATTTCTTATTTGGGAACAGCATCTCAATATGTACATCCTACTCCACAGTGTGGATGTGTGCACTGGGATTATAGGACTAACATCCCAGCTCCCCTAGACCTCCTGCTCCCTGGGGAAGATATAAGAGAGTTCCCTGTGCTGGGCTCACAGCCGGTGTCACAGAAGTCTCTCTCCCAAAGCAGCTGTTAGGCAGAGCTGACATCCTGTGTGAGTGCACTCCTGCCCCACAGGGGTCAAAAATTGAACCCACAGACTTACTTAACACATCTTTTACCCCAGGGATTATCTCCCATAATTGGGGGTTGAGAAAAGGTCCATACATACATAGAACCCAATCACCCCAAACCTTGTCCCAATGACAGAGCCCAAATGAAAGCCCCAACCCCTGCTCCTCCCCATCACCCTTCACACACTCTCCCACCATCTTCTGCCTGCAGTCCACCAGGACTAATGTCATTATGTCGCTTTCTTCATCTCTGTTGGTCACCCCCCAATCCCCAGATATCCTGTGCTCTCACTCCATGAGGCTCTGCACACACCTATCCTGCCTCCCTCCATGACCCCTCCCTTCTCCTGAACCTTCCACTGTGCCCCCTGGAATGCTCAGCCCATGATCGGTAAATGTCCACATCCTTTCAGGATGTTCCCTTCACCTCACAGCTCCGACAGACACCAGATTGCCTTGAGGACCCGGATCCCTGCGCAGTCCTCTCCCACGGGGTGTCTCCTCTCCCATGGACCTGGCACCCCTGCCCTGGAGGTGTGTGGACTCAGTTAATCCAACCTCCCTTCCCTGTTTCATTTCTTCATTTCTTTTTTTTTTTTAAGATTTTATTTATTTATTTGACAGAGAGAGACCAAGCAGGCAGAAAGGCAGAGAGAGAGATTGAGGAGGAAGCAGGCTCCCTGTCAAGCAGAGAGCCCGATGCAGGACTCGATCCCAGGACCCTGAGATCATGACCTGAGCCAAAGGCAGAGGCTTTAACCCACTGAGCCACCCAGGCACCCCTTCATTTCTTAAAGATTTTTTTTATTTATTTGACAGAGAGATACGGAGAATAAACAAACAGGCAGAGCAGCAGGCAGGCAGAGAGGGAGAAGCAATCTCTCAGCTGAGCAGGGAAACCCATGCGGAACTCGATCCCAGGACTCTGGGATCATGACTTGAGTTGAAGGCAGCTCCTTAACCAACTGAGCCACCCAGGCACACCCTTCCCTGTTCTTCTTTCTGCTAATGATCTTGTTTCTACGTCACGGAGCACACTGAATACATTAGAGGACAAATGTACAGATTTCTCCCACCATCTACTCAGGTCCTAGCATCTGTCCCCATGTGATGTGCCTTAAGTCCTTTAGCACAGGTGACCCATCCGTGCTGGTGCCAATAAGAGACACTCCCTCTGCTGCTGCCCTAGACCACATCCCTTCTTATCTACCTACAGTTATTGGTCGGGCAATTCGTCCCCTGTTCTCTTTTTCAACATCAGTGTTTGTTCTCCAGTGGATTATGGTGCTGGCTGTGAGAAGACCTATCCCTGACCCTCAGCTTGAAGGAGTGTAACCGATTCTCAGCCTCAGCTGTGTGCTCTCAAATCTGATGCCATGTGCGCTCTGAGATGACACTTGCTATGGAATTCCTCCAGCCAGTGCTTGAGAACAGCAAGGAAAGAGGCAGGACTCTTCCTCTTCTGCAGGCTGACTGAAGCGCCAGGGCTCCCCGAAACCCTGATGAACTTGCCTGACTCTGCACTGGGTCTAGGACGCTTCCAGCCAACCTTCCTTCGCTGTCACCTTCCCTCGGATTCAGACTCGCATCAAGATTTGCTGTTCTCCCAGCCTTTCTGGCTCCTTTCCCGTGTCTTCTCACAAGGCTTTCTCCTAACAAATTCCTGGCATTATCATGCTGTACTGGGTCTGCTCCCCACAAACAATGAAACACAAGTGTCACGGCCAGTGCAACAAATCGACCAGGAAAACGTGAGGGCTAAGAGGATGGTGGAAAGAAATTAAGAGACAAAGAGATGGGGGCAGGAGGGACACTGAAGATGATGTGCAACAGTGCCAATTTTATTCCACATCTTACAATCATTTATAAGGCAGACCAGAATAGGAGGAGTAATACAGCAGTACCTAGTCAGAAGACCCAAGTTTCTGTAACAAGTTTACATTAACTACAAGCAAACCTCGTGATGTCAGGTAGTTTCGGCTAAAGCCATTAGCAAGACAATCAGCCAGGGAGTGGGTTATGGGAGGTACAGAACAACAAAGACCAACTAAGAATTCATGATCCTGACCACATTGTTCCCTTCTGTAGGGGGAGTGTGTGGGAAGTCACGTAGGCCAAACGCACAACACATAGCACAGACCCTTTCTCAGTGTACTCAACTTTCCCGTCCTTAACCTTGTCAAGGTGTCCGGACTTTGAAGGAGACACAAGTCAGGTCCTGGTTTGATCCTCGACTCCAACCATGCCGTGGCCTCCAACACACAAGTAGCATCAGGAATGGCCCAAGAATTCAGGCAAAAAGATGAGGATTGGGGACGAGCTCACGCACTGCCTGGCGGACCAGGAGTCCACAAACCACGCTGGAAGGTGAGACACAAAGGGCGGCTGAACTACTGCAGGGTTTATTGGAGGTGAGCTGGGAAACTATCCTGGTCTGGGGGAAAACAATGGCAGGTGGGACGACCTAGGCAATGGAAAATAATTGGGGGGGGGTGGCAGTTGCAGCATCAGTGGAGGTCCAGGTTACTGGTGATCTCTACTGATGCATCATAGAAAGATCATGGGAGTCTGAGGGCTATTGACAAGCAGTGAGTGGCTAGACAAGAGAGCCTCTGCAGTATCTTACAGAGGCAGCCGTGTCCTGTAGAGGAAGGTGCATAGAGCTGAATGTCAGCTGAATCATAATGGGAGAGTGGAAGAACTCCAGAGAGGTTTGGACACTCAGCCACGGCAGACCTGTGATGTGACAGTCAGTGCCCCTGTGGGGAAAACCTAAGATCCTACGAACTTGATCAAGTTCCTTCCAGTGGATGGCCCCAGGAATCTTTGGACACACAGAGGAGGCTCGCCCTTATCTAGTAATGGTTAACACTTCCTGTGCTGGAAGATGGTGCAAAAGTCCCATCCCTGAGTGGACCTGGTGTCCATTCAGGAGTTTTGCAAGAACTACCCAGCGTGCATGTGTAAGAGCATGAGCAGCAGCTCTGGGACTGGATTCTGAGGGTGCTTGATCAAGGGACCGGAATGTCAGGCTGGCGAAGGAAAAATGCATTGACTGGGGGCACTTTTCAGGATGTGGGTTTATCCAGAACCCAGGACATGGGGCAATCTCACTGTTGGGATGGCTCTATGTAGACTGGAAAAAGTGTCCAACTCTCCACAAGGTAGACCTGTAGTTGCCTTTACTGACAGACAGTAAAGGATTGGATAAAGAAGCTGAAGGAAGTAGACATGAGGAATGCAGGCATTATATGAGGCCAGAACACCCACCAGAGGATTATGTTCCTCAAGAAGATCCAGAAGACTCACCTTTCCCCAAAGCCAAGGTGCT
Organism: Lontra canadensis; assembly: GCF_010015895.1. Classification (NCBI taxonomy): domain Eukaryota; kingdom Metazoa; phylum Chordata; class Mammalia; order Carnivora; family Mustelidae; genus Lontra; species Lontra canadensis. Next base: position 1,129,556 of record NW_022631180.1, read on the forward strand.
GGCAAGAGGAAACTGCATCACTAAGAAATTTGAGGGTGTTTTCCTCTACAGGGCAGGGACTCACGTCAGCAGGATTGCAGACCCGTGTGAGGACAAGGGCCCTGGGTGGCAGGTGATGGGAAGGCACCAGGGCCCCAGTTCAGGAGTGAGAGATGGTGGAGATTAAGGGGAGAGGAAGGCCTGAGGGATGAGAGAGACAGAGAGAAGGGCTGCAGACACAGGCTGAGGGAGAGAAGCAGAGGTAACAAATTCTAAAACAGAGGAATTCTCAGACTTAAATATGTTGGTATATAGATTTTTAATTCATATATCTCTAAAGGGCTTAGAAAGATATTCTGTGCATCTGGTATTAACTACACTCTGTGGGGCTGCCTGAAAACCAGTTGCCTCCTTAGGATAATCCAATAATACCTAGAAGCCCAATAACCATGCCTTAGGTCTGCACTCACACACAGGCACTGCACGGACACGGGGGAAGGGAAGTTCCACTGCACTGAACACTTGCCACTTCCAGTGATCCAACCTTGGACAGGCTTCCAGCTGAAATACACAGTAACAATTATGTGTCCCTGCACTGAGGGTAAATCCAGGACTCGCACAGACAATCTTGGGGCTAGGGAATGAAGATTATTTCAGAACACAGCAGTCACTGATCTATTGTTTGGGGAAACTGAAGAGCTTTGTGAGTCTGACTGCTGTGCTGTATGGTCCCATTTCTGTGGGAAGGGGCCAAAATCACTTTCCCAGACTAGACTGCTGATGTTCAGGGGTTAGCAAGACTGTGCTACTACTACTGTGGATCCACAAAAAGGACACTGGGCTCAGTGAGAATCTGAAGCTGGTGCACCAGACCCAGCTTCTCCAGGTGTAAAGAGAAAAGCCCTGTCCCTCCATCTCTGTTCCCAGGGCTGCTCTCTCTCTGGTAGCAAATGCCCTGGGGGTGAGTTTTCTTTTAGAATAGTCCAGAGAGAGAGACAGAGATGAGGGCGGAGAGGTAAGAAAGTCCAGTTCAGCAAATATTCCGGAAAGGACTGCGGAGAAAAGGGTCTGAGTCCAGCCTGAGGGTCCCTGCCTGGTTTCCTCAGAGCCCCTGGACTCTTCTCAGAAGACAGGGTGACAAAGTGATTACCTGATCACCGTGCAGGAGGAGAGGGGTCAGGGCAAAGTGTCAGATCCCCAGGAGGGACTGGTCTTCAGAGTCTCAGGAGCAAGGGCCGCGGTGGTGTAGGGAAGCCCAGTTCCAGGAAGTCCCCATCTCCCTGGGTTTCATTTCTCCCTGGGTTTCATTTCTCCCTTTCACAGCCTGTGTCTGGTCCTCCTGCCTGGATACCCATGACGCGCAAGCACTTCGCACTCCCATTGGGTGTCACGTTTCTGGAGAAGCCAATCAGCGGCACCGGGGTTCCACGTTCTAAAGTCCTCACCAGGCCCGCAGGGATGCAGCTGCTTCTTGGACGCTGAGGGTCTGGGTCTTGGGGTCTTGAAACATAGTCCTGCTGCTGGCTTGTGCCCTGGTCGTGACCGTGAACTGGGCGGGTGAGTGCGGGGCGGTAGGAAAAGGCAGCTGCGGGGCGGGAGCATGCGGACCTCCCGGCGGGGACGCCGGACCCCCGGGAAAGACGCCTCACTGCCGCCCCCGCCCCAGACCCCAATCCCCCTGGCCCGTGTCGTGCCTGCGCTCCCCCCGTTCCTCCCCGTCTCCACCCTGCTCTCCCTAATTCGGTGCCCGCTCCCGCTGCCCTCCAGGCTCCCTCCACCTGAGCCCGGGCCCCGCGGATGGAGGGTCCAGCAGGGTCTCAGCCTCTCCGCGCCCGCAGGCTCCCGCTCCGTGAGGTATTTCCACACCGCGGTGTCCCGCCTGGCCCGGGGAGCCCCGCTCTGTCCCACACTGCCCTCCTGCCTCCCGCCCTCCACTGCCCTGAATTATCGACCCTCATCTGCTCCCCTGATCCCGCAGAGGGGCCCTCTCCATTCCTGCCTGTGCTTCTCTTCCCAGGGAGCTGCCGCTCTTAATCTCTGGTTGAAATTAATACTCTGGACGCAGTGCGTTTTCTTCAGTGCTTGCTAGGATAGGTTGATGGGTTACTTACAAAACGGAGGATTCCTAATGTTCCAGAGAGGAAATAGAAGCACTGATGGCCTTCCAGGTTCTGCAAATTTGCTGGGCTAGGAAGCAAACCTCTCCTGGGGACCGGAGAGGCTGTGGGGAGCCAGCATGGAGGGACTGTGTCCAGCCTGTGCTAGGTGCATCCTGGGTTTTGACATGGTCACTCTTCTGGTGGGTCATCATCGCTGCTCCCTTGACCCTGTCCCTTCAGTGGAACTTTGTCCCACCAGGCCCTGGGATCACAGGGACTCAGGTATCTCCTGTCTCCAGGACCTTGTGCAGCCAAGAGCTTCCTGTGAGCAGGACAGCCTAGACTCAGAACTGGGTCAGGACTCAGACCCCAAGTTTTGCCTCTCTTTTCTCCTCCTCCTCCCCCTTTCTCCACCCCTTCCCCTCCTCCTCCTAGTTTCCCTCCTTTTTTTGGTTTTTGGTTTTTGGGTTTTTTTTTTTGTTTTTTTTTTTTCTTATTCTTTGGAGACTTAGGCCAGTTCTTCTCCTGTACCAGTTCTGGTGTCATGTTCCTCTGGTGTCCCTAAGTCTTTGATGGCCCCGGGGGTACTTTGGCCTCTCATTGTCCCCACAAGGCCCAGTGAGCTCCTGTACACAGGCGTCTCTGTGAAATTGAAAGGTGAGTTTTCAGACCCATCCCATCTCTTCTCATTCTAGGACTGTCCTAGATCATTATTTCCATCTTTCCCCCCCATATCTTCTAGAAAGCAGATTCTGAAGTTAGAGACAGGATCTGGTAGTTTCTCATCCTTACTTAAACACTGCTTAGTTTCTATCTCTTCTGCTCACCTACCTGCCCCCTGCCCTTGCCTCTAGTGATCCTTTTTCTGGTTCTGCTCCTGATTCATAGAGTGACGAAGCAGTGTCTAATCTGAATCCACATTTGTCTGGAATATATGACCCATAAGACTATGCACAACTTTTCTGAAGGAAGAACTGTCATTGTTTCCTGTGCTGTGCAGGATGGATGGTGTGGGAAGGAGGACATGGGGACATGGATGAGACTGCCACTGGTGAGAAAAGTGGCAGCTGCCACAAACAGCTATGGCCTGAGGCTCATCTAGAAGAGAGAAGTGCTCTTTGCAGATCATTTCTCCAAGTGATAATTGAGTGTCAGCACAGGAACACTACTGTAGCATCTAGGACACCTCAGTGAAGTAGAAACACACCAAATGGGCCCACCTGGTGGGGTGGGGTATGTGATGGTAATGAGGGGCAGACTGTGCTAGTAACTAAGGGAAGTGTGTGTGTTAGAGGTTGGGAAGTGCAGTGAGGAAGGGGACCCAGAGGACACCCGTGTGGGGACAAGGAAGATGGCTACATTTCATAAGCATGAGCCCCACTGAGAACGTGACCTCTGAGAGAATTGAAGGATACGAAGGAATTGTGTAAGAGGATGTCTGCGGGGAGTTCTTTCCAGGCAGGGAACCTCCGGTGCACACTCACTAGGGCAGGGGTGTGTCCTGTGTTCAAGAAAGGGTGAGGAGGCCACTGTGCCTGCAGCAGAGAGCAGGTGACGAGAGGGCAGATGTCCAGGATTAGATGGGTTCTGAGTTTTCTCTGAGTGAGATGGAATTAAAGATGCTTTTGAACAGATGATCCACCTGGAGGACTTGTTTTAGAAGCACCTGTTTGCTGCTGTGTAGAATCAAGAGGTACAGGGCAAGCAACCAGTACAGAAACTGTAGGAAACCAGTGCAGTATCAGGGGTCTTGGTGGTTCAGTTTGTTAAGCATTTCCCACAGCTCAGGTCATGATCTCAAGGTCCTGGGATCTAGCCCTGCATCTGGCTCCCTGCTCAGAGGGGAGCCTGCTTCTCCTTCTCCCTCTGCCCCTCCCCACCCCTGCTCATGCTCTCTTGCTCTGCTCTTTCTCTCACTCAATAAATAAAATCTTTGAAAAAAAAATGTGGGAGATGTGAGGTGTGGTATAAGGAGGGAAAGTAATAGTAAGTGACTGGATGCTAGAGATATTTAAAGATGCACTTTGCAGGATTTCCTAATAGATTCATTCTGGGTGGTGAGGAGGAGGAATCAGGGGGGGCATCCAGTATTTCAGACTGCAGATAGAAATGTGGAGTGCCTTCCTTGGATATGAGGATGATTCTGGAAGCAGGACATTTGGGGAAACAGCAACACAAGCATCCAATTTAGGAATATTAAATCTGAGATGTCTACTAGAAATACAAGTGACGGGGCTCATGGGTGGCTCCGTACACAGAGCATGTGAGTCTTGGTTTCGGCTCAGGTCATGATGTCACGGTCCTGAAATCGAGCCTTGCTTCAGACTACCCACCCAGCTTGGAGTGTGCTAGAGAATCTGTCTTTCCCTCTTCCTCTGTCCTTTCCCTGCTCATGTTCTCTATTTAAGTAAATAAATAAATAAATAAATAATTTTTTTTAAAAGAAAGAAAGAAATGCAAACAAGGTGGCAGTTGGATAGTGCAGGGGAGGAGAAATATCCAGGTTGGAGAAATAGATTTCGGAGATGACGCATATACATGATGACTAGAGCTTTCAGCAGAGATGAGGTCACCAAGGGGGTGAGAACCATAGAAGAGAAAGGAACAGGACCAAATCCTGGATTCCTCGGGGCTAAGCAGGCAGATCAGAGCACACACCCAGAGTGCACTGCACAGTCTGGTTCTGCATCTAGAAGGCACAGAGACCAGGGAGGCCCAGCCTTCAATGTGCACAGGAATTTCCTGGACTATAAAGTTCTAGACAGTCTGGGGTAGAGCATGGATGCTGGGTTGGTAACAAGGTTTTTGCTGCTGCTGCTGCTGGTCATCAGATCCCACACGGAGTAGCGAGCACAAGAAGCAGGATCCCCACATGGCCGTGCATCAGCCTCTCCTGTAGGGCTGCTTAAGTAAGTGATTCCCGGGCCCTCGCCTACATTCTAAGATGGTGGGTCTGGGGAGAGGCCTGAGTATTTGGTACCAAAGCCACAAGCAATCCTGGGGTTCTGCCAGAGATGGAAGAAGCACTGAAGTCCTTGAGGAGAGCGCCCAGTGTGGGGAAGGGTCTTACATACACATGTACTGTTTTTTTTTTCCGTAGGAAGAAAAATGCAAGGCATGCTGGGAGATACATATTTTTCTCTCATGGGGCACAGCCAGATGGCAGACTGAGAATGTGGTTATCAGCTCAACATAAAGAAAAGGTCTGATTGCTGAAAGAGCATGTCTTAAATGTTCCCACCACACGCACACACCAGTAACTGTGACAGGATGCAGGTTTTAGCTAGTGCTACAGTGGTAATCGGTTTGCAGTATGTAAATGACTCAGATCCAAAGGTTGTGCCCTTAAATTTATAAACTATTATGTCAATTATATCTCAATACTACTGGAAAAGATTTCTGAATTCATGCTCTCTGAAAGAATTCCTTCACACATTCCTTACTCCTTGTTTTCAAAAGAGTCCAAGTTGTTTTAATTGAAACTATATATGTTTATAAAGAACTATATTTGTATATATGTATTATGGAGAATCATATATATATATATAATTTAACATAATATAAAATATAAATTATATGTAATAAAATAAACACATTTTAAAATATATTTTAAGAAAAAAGGAATATGAGATATTAAATATAAATCAAATTCACATATTATAAATAACATATATTTGTAGGGAAACATATGTATTAGGTGTATATAATGTTAGAGTACTGAGCCTCATTTTATTTCAGGGAAAGCCACAGAACAGGCCCAAGGCTGCACAGCCAGGAACAGAATCCACCATCATACCCCAGGTCAAGGTCCAAAGAGGAATCACTGCCCCCGGTGCTGGGCACAGGTCCCACCGTTCACACCACTGCACCCTGAGGTCAGGACTGCTGTCACTCCTGCTCCTGGCAGCTGGATGACACGACAGTCACTAATGCCACCTTATCAAATGCACGCAGCACTGTCCCAGCTTCTCTGTCACACACATCCTGAGTCAGAGTCTGGCATGTGGTCACCTGATTGGTGGAGCCTCAGGCCCTGTCCCCCTGCAGCTATGTGTGACATCCCGATTCTGATCTGAATTCCTGGGGAGTGATCACCAACATCCTCGGACTTGACCTCTTCATTTGGTCTGGTCTCTGCATTCCTAGCTACAGGCCTGTGAGAGGCCACACATTCAGGTGGTTCCAAAGTCACCCCTGCTGTAGGCAGATCCCACGATGGCTCCAGTGTTCCCGTCCTCCGGTATCATGCCCTTGTGTAATAATACCCACTTTGGGAACAGAAGCTGGACATAGTGACTTGCTGGTGACACACAGAATAGAGAGAAGTCATGCAGTGAGTATCTGGAATCACCAGAACACAAGATATGAGGGGCCTGGGGTCCACAGTCTCAAGGTGGGCCGTCCAAGCCAGCCTGGATAAGTGCGGATTTCTGTTAGAATCCAATGACAAATCACCCTGCGTTCCTTTTCCCTCCGAGGCATTTCTTCTCCAGATCTCAGCCCCAACAACCACTGCCCTCAGACAGGTGGAGGAGGAGGAAAGGTCACCCACAGGGATTTTCATCCTGGCTGCAGTCCAGAGGGGAATTCTGCAAAATGTACAGGAAGAAGAGAAGAAACACAGGCCCCAAAATGTAACAGCTGGTGAGTCCATGCACATCCCCAGGACAGCCCCGTGGCTACAAAGGTGAGAGGAGAACAGTCTCCAGTCTCCCTGTGCTGCCCCTGGGGCCCAGCTCTCCCTTCCTCCAACCGGACAGTGTCCCCGTGAGCCCCCCGTGTATCTGTCTCTGGTCATCTCTAGAACGGACCATGAAGGCCACCCCCTCCAGGAACCCGTCCCCTCTCCATAAATATTAGTTCAGTTGTGTGCAACAGAAACCCAGCTAACAATGGTTGTCCTTAATGAGTTTTGTACGTAAAAACTTGGATCTTCTCAGAACATTGTTAATTGAGAACAAAGTTAGAGGTAGATTATTTGGTAAAATGCCACCCTCTAAAATGGAAATTTCTCCTATAATAATACTGTGGAAACTGGTAACAGCTCTTATGTCCCAGGAGAGAGTTTGGAAGAATTGTGAAGGGAATAGAGGAGGAAATTGACTTTTCACTCTCTACTCTTTTCTGTTATATAAATGTTTTCAACCTTGTGCATGTATCAGTCTGTTGAATTACATTCTGAATTGCCCAAGAAAGCCCCAACTCCATTTAGCAGACACATAATAGGCAGTAGCAGATGTCAGGCTCTCTGCCAGGCTCAGTGAGAGAAACATGAAGGAACTCAGAGTGGGGTGAATAACATGGTAAATGTAACTATCCTGATGAGGTTTGGGGAAACAGCCTCCATGCAGAAGCTACCTGAGAGCCTACTGTCTGCCAGGAGTTGTACTCCATGCTTGGGACAGGAAGAAATTACAGGCACACACCTTTGTGACCTACCTGTCTCATGTTCACGAGGTTCTATACAAATGCCTGACTCTCCGGGAACCCTACTACTGCCTTGTCACTGTATGGAAAGGAGCTGAGACTTGGGAAGAGAACCTTTGTCCATCTGGTCCAAACGTTATCAGGAAGATTTAATTAGAGAAAGTGACTTCGTAATGTAACTGACTCATCCATACAAGAGAAAACCACTAAGAAATAATCTGGATGAAGGGAAAGAAACTGACAGAGTGGAATCACAAGAAATGTCTTGGTGGAATCCCATCTGAGGCAGACTGGCAAAAATAGTGGGAGACCAGGATTAGCCAGGCTGCACGATGCAGGAAAGAAACACAATGGTTGATTGTGGTGATGGTGCTTTCCTAGAGATTTAGAAGGTCTGACAAATAAAGGCGGAAATATTCAGAGAGGATGACCTCTCAGGTTATACAAAGTTGAGACAGACATTTCCAAATGACAGCCTGATTCTTGTAACTAAGACCCTGCTTGGATAACATAACTCAGCCTACAGGTCATCTCCAGCATGGGACCCAGAGTGCTAATTATATTGCTCAGTGCCTGTGCAGGGTAACAGCCTGGTAAGTACAGATTTGTGAACACATCCAGTGTGTGAACACATCCAGTGCAGAGACCTTGCTACCCTCCATTCCTTCCATCTGTCACCTGGAACATCCCTGTGCAGACTCTATAATAAGGCCCAATGGTCCCCACCTCCTGGTCCACTGAGTATGGGGGGGGGGAGCAGAAACCTACAATATCTTCTAACGAATAAAATGTGACGGTGGTAACCTTGGAATATATACGATCAAGACTTCCTTTTTGCCTGCTGAGTTTGTACCATCTTCTCCTCTTGCAAGCCTTGCTGAAGCAAGCAGCTGTGTTGGAAAGACCAGAAACTGAGGTCAGCCTGCTGCCTACATCCAGCAAGACGCTGAGGCCCCCAGTCCACCAGCCCACAAGGAACTACTCAGTCCTCCCCAGAGGGCAGCCCTCCCCTTTCTTGAAGACAGACATCCCATTTTCTATTTACAACATGAATGTCAACTTCTTACCAACCTACTTGCTTTCCCCTCACTCTATCTGGAAAGGCCCATGAGGGAGCTACTGTCAGGGTATCAGGAAGTGCCATCTTCATGTCATTTCTCACCTTGGAAAGCAGGCATCACCAGGAAGTCAGTTCAAAGACAAGTCAGAGATAGCAGGATTGGTAGGTATGAGTGCTCACCCCCGTGTCTCTCAGGCTCACTCAGGCTGTGCTTTCAGACTGTGAACAAAACATTAAGTGAACTCTGCCCACCCACAGCTGGTCTCCCCACTTCTGCTTGTGGGAAAGCCCACCTCACACCCCAGATACAGACCCCACTGATTCCCTACAGCCCAGATGTGATCTCCCTCCCCTCCACCTCCAGTAAACACATTCCATCTGCCAACATAAAACCAGCTCTCCTGTCCCCTCAAACCCCATGGACTCACCTATAGGGACAGTGAAAAATGCATACACCTGACAAGACTCAGTGCTGGAGAAGGGGAAGCTGTCAGAGCCACAGAAGGTGGTGACCCTTACTGAGGCCAGTGAACAGTGTCCAGGGGTCAAAAAAAAAAAATGGTGGGCACTTGGACTCAGCACCTGACCATTTTGTTAGGGTCATGGCTCAGCCAATTGACTCAGTTAACTTCATAGTGACCTTCGTTTCCTTGCCTATAAATTGGAGTTGGTACCTTTCCCTGTCTCACAGGGTTATTAGGTTTTAAATGATTTAATTCACATACATCCCTTAAAATTATGTCTGATGCTTTTCTCAAGCAGAACCTTGGGGAGGAAGCGAGTCCCACCAATGTAACTCCTGTTTTCTTCTTCCTACCATGACATGTACCAGTTCGCCCCCTCACGCATCACCCAGAGCCCCTCTGACTTTCTCACTTGCTGCAGATGGAATTTGTAACCCATATGGTGGGGGTGGGGCAACCATGAGGAATTCTCAGAACAAGGTGCACGCACACACATACAGGCTTGCGTTTACACACGAACACTCATACATGCTTGCCTATGCTTACTCACACACATATATACAAACCTCCACACAAATTCCCGTACACATTTCTACAGGATTGTGAACCTGTCTCCCCCCCCCAGACAGACATATGTACATGACACTTGCATCACATTTCCTACTTTATTTGGGGTCTGGCTTACTCTTACTTCCTCTTTCTAAGAAATCTAGGATCTTGGTGGCAGTTGTGCAACAACTGATGAATTGATAAAGAAGAGGTGGTGGACAGATAGATAGATGGACAGACACAATGGAATATTACTCAGCCATCAAAAAGAAAGAAACCCTGCCATTTGCAATGACCTAGATGGAACCAGAAGGTATTATGCAAAGTGAAGTAAGTCAGTCAGAGAAAGATAAATACCATTTGATTTCATTCATATGTGGAACTTAAGAAATAAAACAGATGAACATAGAGGAAGGGAAGAAAAAATAAAATAAAAACAGGGAGGTAAACTATAACAGAATCTTAATGAGAGTTCCTTAAAGGGAGGTGAGTTTGTGGAAGGGATAATTGGGTGATGGGCAGGAGGGTATATGATGTTAGGAGCACTGGGTGTTATATGCAACTGATTAATCACTAAATTCTACCCCCGAACCTAATAATAAAGTATATATTAACTAAATTGATTTAAATACAAAACATTTTTTAAAATTTAGGATCTTGAGGGAGAAGGTCCTGAGAATTTTTTTACCACCAAAAAGTGACCCCTTTTTGAAGAAATCTGGTACACCCTGGATCTCCTGAATGTCTGCTCCTGGAGCCCTCCAACAGGAGCAGGAGATGTGACCTTAGATCGAGATCCTGGAATTCAGAGGCAGCCTGTGCATTGCCCAGGTGGTGGTGGGGCTTTGGGGTCCAGCAGGTCTCAAACCTCCCACCTTCTACTAGCCTGCCCTCCCACAAGCCAAGGAAACTCCTTCCCACCCCCCACCCCCAGGCTTCCTGCCCAGCAAGTAGCGTCCATATATCTTTCAAAATAAATAGGAACAGGAGTTTCAGTTGAACCCTTGGGATAAGACAGGCAGATTAGAATGAGGAAACTAGATCTCCTCACTCCCTGAGTTCTTACTGTTCTAGAACACAACTCTAGCAGCTATAGTTCCAACAATCTAAACCTCTGCTAAAACAATCCCAGTGATGAGAGCATCAGGAGGAACCTGGTCAGCAGATGCCCCCTTGAGAATGGTGGGCTGGGCAAATGGATCAGAGGTGAAAACGAAAACTGAGTGGTGCCCCTGTGCCCTGACTCTGTTGAGAGTCTCTTGAAGGCTCCTGGACCCTGATATCCGGCTCCACTCCTCATCCCACACCCCGCCGGTCTCATGATGATGGGCTCAGGCAGGGCCTCATGTTGCACACGAAACGTGTATCTCTCCGCATCTCCAGAAGGCAGCACGATGGCCGCCCACATCTGTATGGTTCCATCCCCTTCTGCCTGGTCTTCCCAAACTCCTTGTACTAGATCTGGTGCTCCCTGGCCCACTGACAGGTCACGGTCATCTCTGCAGGGCAGGAGCCCAGGGCACACAACCCCTCAGGGTGACCCCACAGTCAGGGGGTTGGGGATGGGTCACGTGTGTTCTGCGAGGCTCTGTGGAGAGCAAACAGGGAGCGCTAAGGCAAAGCCTTCTGGAAAAGTATCGACTCCCACAGACCAAGATGCGATACCTGCTGAGGGTCTGGCTGCCTGCCAGGGTGAGGCAGGGAGTGTTCTCATTCAGGGGGCAGAAGGAACCAGCACTAGTCCGGCCCACGCCCAAGACAAGAGGGTGGGAACCACCTCTGACATTTTCCTCCAAGGGAAGAACCTTTTCTGAGACTCTCCACCTGCTTTTGAAGCCTGTAACTCAATATCTCCAGCTCAGTATTGACAGGTCTTCACAGCTACTGTGTCTCTGGTGAGAAAGAGCCTGAGGAATGAGAAACCTCCATGAGCCTCAGAGCTACTGCCGTGCTCTCCTGAGAGAACGTTCCCCAGCGTGAGCCTAAGAAGTGTGTGCCATGGCACTGCCCAGGGGACACAGGATGGGCTGCCATCCTGAGCGCATGGCCCCCCATCCCACACTAGATGTCCTCCATCCCCTTGTGTGATTAGCTCTGTAGAGAGGGTGGCACCAGGCTGGGCTGGGAAGAGCTGCAGGGCTGGGCTGTGGGGAGTCTTTACCAGTGTGACTGATGTTCTTGTCCCAAACCCGAAGTGTCTCTGCAGTGACAGGAAATGTGGGTTCTCGAGTCCATCTTGTCCCTTCATGAAGTGCCCACTGGCCTCCCATCTCTGCTGGGGTAGCATCAGCGATGAGGCTACCATGGATGGCAGAGGCTCCATGTCGAAACTCAGTCACTGTCATTGTCCTAGTCATCCTGTCACCACCCCAGTGTCCCGTTATCCTCTGGAGTTCCCAGCCACGGTGACCTGAAGGGTGGCAGGCCTGTCCACCTCCTCCCCAGGACTAAGCACTGTCAGTCAGGGCAGAGCACGTCTCCAGAGCCCCCCAGCATTTGTCTCTGTGCCCCACCCCCACCAGCTTCTCTGTAGGGAACATGCACTGTGTAGACTGTGCTAGTGTGACACAATAAGAAGGACGTACTTGGTCTTTCTTCTCCTGCACATCTCTTAACACCTCTGTAACAGCCTGAGTGATGGGAGTCATAGGAGCACATCTTCTAGATTTTGCTCCCAGATCCTGAAAAAGTTCTGGAAAGATCCTGGTCCCATCCTTACACACTGTACCAAACCTCACTGCATACTGTCTCTCTCCTTTGATGCTGTGAGCCCTGAGAAGTCAGGACTCTGTCAGGGCCTGAAACAGAACCATCTGGCAAACTGTGGAATTCCCACTCCTGTACGGATCAGCTGGGAAAGTCTGAGCCCTAATCGTGCCTCTCACTGGTTTATGCCTGGATCCCACATTCAAGGCCCTCCACTAACTGTTTCATATGCTAAAACCTCCAGACATTAACTAGAAATGACCTCCCTGTGTCCAATGTCACTCACACCTTGCCCAGCCTGACTGCTGACTGCTTGGAATCTCAACCCCCAATAACCCAGATCATATACGCACATCAGGGTCTACACAGCATTCCAGCTCATTCATGAACCTTCCCCCAACCACTGGTGGTCTGGCCTATCAACCCTGTAAACTGTGTCTCTGCTTCTCGTGTGACATCTAAGGAGGCGTCTGTCTTCAGTAGCTCTCAGTCTGCCTCACACGCTCAGTCACGTGCTCTCAGAAGTATGTGTGCCTCCCCATCTTCACTGTAGGCTCTGTGAGGACAAACACTAGCTTATACCTTCTGGTTCCTCCCCTACAGGGACCTAAACTGTGCCCATGACCCTGAGTCTGGTTAGTTAACCACTTAATGACACAAAGACCTGCCCCCTGAGCAAACTGTCCCCCTTCACTCTCATGTGACAGCTTGTGACATGGGCACGGCACCTGACAAGAGGGTCTCATGCCCCTGGGGTGAGGTGTGTACTAGGCCCCTCTGCTTTCTCCCAGGCCCAAGCTGCTGGCTGTCATGGGGTTTGGTGGTAGGATCACTGCACATTCCTCAGGTTTTGGGGGTTACTCTTCATCTGGCTCGTGCAGATCTTGGTCTCGTCATCTTAAGAACTTGGCTCCTGCATGCACCACTGGACTCCAGATTTTGTCTCTATCTCCTCAGTATCATGGCAGAGGAAGGTGGCCAGTCTATGGAGTCCAAGGCAGGACATGCAGGGCCTCCTGGTGCAGCTCCAACTCCACTGAGGGGGAATACTGCAGAGAGCGCTGTCCTGAGGGAGGAAGCAGGGGGGTTCAGAGGAGGCTCCACCTTTCACTGAGTGAGGACCTAGTGATGCACGTGTGGGAATGCGTGTATGTCTGTGTGCATGAGTGTGTGTATATCTGTGTGTGTGTGTTTACACACGTGTGTTGTGTTACAGTTGAGACAAGGCCCACAACATAACACAATGGGAGAAAACGACACAACATCCTTCCCTGTCCCCCGCCCCCTGTGACAGTCATATTCCAATCCCTCACCCATGGTGCCCCCATAGAATGCAGATTGTGTGTGATTTCCTGCAAAGCAAACACTATTTGGCATATCCAGATTTAAAAAAAAAATAGTGTTACTTCTGTTGAAACTCACTGGTGTCTTGCTCTTGCAGCCGTGTAAGCATGACTTGCAGATCACGCCCCAAAGCTGTGTGAGAGCTGAACATGTGAGCACATGCTGTCCGCGCTCAGGATGCAACAGAAATCATTGGCCATCGTCAAAAAGAACCGTTTGAAGAACATTTTAAATGAGCTGCACGCAGGAACGTCCTGGGAGCAATAGAACTTTCTATAATAGTACTGACGGGTGATAAGAGCAGCACACATGGGAGTGGTGTCATCAGAAGCTCATGCTATCTTCTGAGCCGTGACACCGAGTGTCAGATATTTACTTCAGTGCACTTTCTGTTCACAGGATTCTCTCGGTCACAGGCATTACTCTTCCAGTAAATGATCATCTGAGATGTTTGTCAGAGAGGAGGGGCAGTGGGGACACAGGCTTCCAGTTCAAGAATGAAGAATAGACGGAGATAAAAGGCACAGCATGAGGAAGACAGTGAATGACCCTGTAATAGGGCTGCGTCGGGCAGATGGGAGCTACACCTGTGAGGATTAGAGCATGATGTGCGAACTTCTCACATCATTACTTTGTACACCTGAGACTAATGGAACATTATGTGTCAACTATACCCCAAATTTAAATACTTTTTAAAGTTATTTTCTTACGATTTCAGCTGTTTTAACATTTTACATTAAATGAATATACGTGGCAAATTCTAATATTGGATACGAGAATTGATAAAATGTATAAATATATATTTAACTTGCACAAAGTAAGCTGCAAACAAATTAAAAACATAAATAACTAAACATCTGAGAAGATTCGATACTGTATGTGACTCTTTGTTTGGAAAGCATGACACTGGGCAGGCCAGGTCCTCCCACAGCACTAAGATGGCAAAAGCCACTGACCATGGTGTCAAACCTGTTAGAGTCACTTAATAAGAAAGCGTGCAATGGAGAAAAATGTTTGGGAGATAAACTTTTGCTCAGAGAGTTGGCTTTAATGACTTGTCTATGAACAGTGATGTCAATACTGTCTTTAGCTTTAGCAGAGAGATGTGTTACTCATTATGGAATCTGGATTAATTTGAGAAAAGGAGAATTAATTAGCATAAAAAAGTCATAAGGAAATCAAAGAGGAAAAGCAGTCCATACTATTTTTCAAGTTTAACTGACAGGATGTCTGACATGACAGATGCATGGAGAGGACCGGGGGACTCCCTGGATGGATCAGAGTCAATTGTTCACAGAGCTTCAGAGCGTGCAGGGCGGACGGTGTGTCAGCGGAGCCGTCTGGAACTAGAAGGAACATGCAGGTGCAGGAACACAATCACAGCCTTGCTGGGGCTTCTCCTGCCCCTCCCCCCGCGTGGGAACCTGTGGACTCAGGCACCAGGGCATCTCCACGTGACCACAGGAGCTGGAGCACAGCAGAGCTGGGCTTCTCCATCTGTTCATTTGTGAAGCTCAGGCCTTGTTCGTGGGCTCAGTGGCCACTGCTCGCTCTGCTGCAGGGCTGCACCCCTGTGGGCAGAGGTCATGAACAACTCAGTCCCCAGCAGCTCCCAGTGGAGGGAGGTTTCTCCCATCGTTCTCAAGCTAAGCCCTCCTGTTGTAGCAGGGGGAAGATCATAGGCAAAACCCAGGCTTGTCTTCCCTGCTCCTTCCTTCCATCCTCTCTGTGTCCTGTGTTGTGTTCAGGATGAACTCTCCTGCTATTGATATACCAAAGCCCAGCCAGAGGCCCCCTATCTCTCCCTCCCTATACCTTAAACCTTTTCTTACTCATTCCTCCCCTGGAACAGTAACCCTAACTACTCTTAGGGAATGGGAAGATGACTGCTCTGGCTGCTTCCTGCTGAAATGGAGTGGTGGGCTGTAAGGCAGTTAAAATCCATCCAGGGTCTGTCTAGGGGGCCCATGGTATGGCTCAGGGGGTCATGATGGCCAGCAGACAACACATGCATCAGCACGTGCAAAAGAATAAGCATAACACAAATACCAAGCTCAAATTTGTGATAACATCTCTTAGATAAGATCCCCAATTACCACTTCCATCAAATAGACCAGTCATTAATTTTATCTTTTTAAACTGATCATGAATGTCCACTATGAAATGGGACACTTTGAGAGTTAACTGTAATGTTAAAACAATGCATATGAGGAAAATCCTTGCATCCTAAATGGTGTAGCTATAGTAGATAATCCACAGTGGCCCATTCCTGAGAAGTCCCTCTCTGACTTCGCTGAATTCTTGGCTGAGTGTATCTAGTGCCTGGGACGGATATTTAGAGTTCTGCTGAGCAAGCATACTGTTTTGTTTATTTCATGTTGTAGTTTCTGTGGTAAGTCCTGGAAGTCCCATAGTGAGCTTGGAGGCCCTTTCTACCAGGGGGGCTATTGTATGCTTGGCTAAAACCTTTGTAATTGGACCCCAGGGGAGGTGGCTTCTAGGACAAATATGACTAAGGGATAAAACCATCAAGAAGCTCTCTTTGTTTGAGGCCTAACCTTCACAATAGCCCAACCACAAGGAATTAGTGGTGAATGGGAGAAAACTTGTCTCAAGAGATAACGGCATCCTCAAATGTATCATCCAATCCAGTCATAAAGAAAGTGGGGTCACCCATGATCTCCATAAGCCTATAGTTAACCCCATGCAGTGGGGCATGCTCTGACTTTGAAGGAGTGATTCTGCCATTCTAGCCACATAGAACTGGTCAAGTTGCTAGCTGAGTTATACAATTGTTTGGGAATTAATCCCATTTTTCTGATTTAAGTGATCATATGTCCAAGGGGTCCTGTTATTATCCCCACAGAGTAGCAAGCATAAGGATTGCCTATACATGAGCTGTTGCGGCAATTTCTCTGAAGTTTACTTCAGGTTGTCTAGCTTAGGCAAACAACAAATGCTTAAAGATGATCAGAGCTAGAATTTAACATCCATAAAGATGTTACTAAAACATAATTTCTATTATAATAACCCTCATTTTCAAAGATGACCAAATCAAGGCTAATTGGTTTGGAAAACAAGTCCAATTTTAATGAACTTATTTTAATTATTTATGTAAGCTCAGCAAGAATAGCAATTAGCTGTATAGATCTTTTAAAGTTTGCTTTGTCAGAACTTTTTGCAAGGAACCTCTAGGTGGAACTTGCAGTGGCCTCTCCAGGCCAGAAGCCAAGCCAAGAACGTGCCATCAGACACGCTGTGATACCTGTGGATGTGGGCAGCTGAATTCCTCCTCATGAGCTCCCAGAGTGTCTGCAGTCCTGCGCCTGCCAGGAAGTGGCATTATTTGCTCACTGGTGAGGCTGCTGGGAACTCTGTAAGCCAGGTATCAGGCCAACAGTTCCAAGGGGTTTTAGGGTGCCACGTTTCATAAAGTCAACTTCAGTTCCCTAAAGCTGTTTGGTCATATCTGAGTCCATGCATGTCTCTCAAATATGACATTCCACTCAAAGCCTTGGTAAAATAACCCATGTTTCTAATGGTGTCCCATCACAAGGAGAACAGATTCTTATTGAGCTTATGGAAATGAGTATAGTTGCCATGGAAGAAAGAATATTTATGTTATCATAAGAGAAAGTTTTCTTAACCCAGAAGACCAAACATTGGAGAACCAGCAATGTTTTAAACAGGAGTCACAAAACTATAATCATTTTCTTAGTTTATTTAGTCTCATGTTACTAATTCTTGTTTAGTTTAAATGCAGCTTTTATTTAGTTCAAGAAACTCTTACCCATTTTAGTTTAGGATTTTGAAGATATCAAAAACCTGTATTTTTTCTAAAGTACCTTTTTAAAAAAATCTATTTGACACAGAGAGAGAGAGTACAAGCAGCGGGAGCAGCAGGCAGAGAGAGAGGGAAAAATAGGCTCCCTGGGGAGCAGAGGGTCTGATGGGGGCTCCATGCAGGACTCTGGGATCATGACCTGAGCTGAAGGCAGACACTCAACCAACTGAGCCAACCAGGTGCCCCCTAAAAGTCCTTTTTATTAGTCTTGAAGATGAAACTCATTTTATAAATGACAAAAGACTGAAATGCAATTGACAAGGAAATTCAATTATTTCTGTGACATACAACATTTTAATAATTTGAATGTTGTGATGACCCTATTACCAAAGCATATTAAAACTTTAGGAATTGCATATCATCTTTAGAAGAGTTATAGCATTTTCCCAGATAATATAACCTATGGTTTATCATTATTTGTTTGACGGTGCTTTCCTGGTAACTTAGCATACCAGGTAAACAAGACCAATTGGTCAAAAAGACTTCATTTACAATGTAAATCTTGTGGAAGTTTATGAAAAACTTCAGTTACAAAGCATATGCCTAAGTAGGACTACTAATTATTGTAAAACCCAAAACTTAATTATTTATTTGACCAAAGTGACAGCAAGATTCCAAATGCAAATAAGCAGGGTCATATAGTTGTTAACAAAACTTACCTCCCTTAAAACTGAGAAGTTTTGGGCACCTGGGTGACTCAGTTGGTTAAGCCACTGCTTTTGGTTCAGGTTGTGATCCCAGAGTCCAAGGATCCAGTCCTGCATCAGGCTCTCAACTCTGTGGGGAGTCTGCTTCTCCCTGTGACCCTATCCCCTCTCATACTCTCTCTCACTCTCTTTCAAATAAATAAATAAAAATCTTAAAAAAAAAAAAAAACCTGAGAAGTTTTAACTAAAGAGACAAAATACAGAAACTGGTTTCCCTGGGCCAATAAAGAAAAGAGAAAACAACTTTTTTCATTTTCTAACCAAGAGGAGACCATTAATTTAAGAAAACTTTGTCTTGTTTAAGTGAAAGAAAGTGGAATTTCAACCTTTCTACTAGTGCACCTTTAAGATCCACTTATTTCAGGGATAAATGGGTGACTCAAGTGGTTAAGCCTTTCAGCTCAGGTCATTGTCCCGGGGTGGGGTCCCGGGGTCCCAGGGTCCTGGGGTTAAGCCCTGCTTGCAGCTTCTTGCTCAGTGGAGAGCCTGCTTCCCCCTCTGCCTGCTTCTCTCTCTCTGTCTGTACCTCTCTTCCTCTCTGACAAATAAATAAATAAAATCTTTTTTAAAAAACACATTATTTCAATCTTAGTCCATTCTGACCACATATGACAATTCTTTTCCAAAGATTTCCCTTAACAAACCCTCTAAAACTTCTTTTTGCATTTAGATGTTGTCCTGGGCCATTTCTTCTGAAATAATCAATCTTATATAGCACAAAATTATCTTTTTTTACCTTTAACAAAAATGTATTCCCATTTCTTATATTTTTCTTACATATCTCCTACTTTTCTACATACAGAATTGTTTCCCTTATTTTCATCAGTATTAATTATACTTAGCAGAATTCTGCACTCTTAGAAACCTTAGTCTTTAGTGAAAATTAAGCAGTAACCAATTGTAAACTGTTATACCAGAACAGACAGCAAATTTATGAATCAGTTAAGCACAAAGCATGTTTAACAACAAACTCAAATATTCTTAGTTTCTTTGTAATAAGAAGTCAAAAGCACAAGTCTATGCCCAGTAATCAACGCTTTAGTACTTTATCCTGCTTGAAAAAGACCTACATGTCCAATGTATTTAATCACAATTTATTATCCAATCAAAACTTTAAAGTTTCAGGTTAGCATAGGCTTTTAAAGCTATGTTAACCAATTATCCATGAAAACTCTAAGGCAGAAAATTAACCATCATTTTAAGTTATCTTTCTGTTAAAAAATTATAACAGAGATCACAAAAGCTTATTTGACTTTCAGTAAATCTTGGTAGAATAAATAAAATAAATAAATAAAATTAAATTAAAAGTTAATGCTGACAACTTTAAGGACATGTTTATCGTAATTAAACCAACAAATTTAAATTAGTTTAAATACCCATTATATTCCACTTGGATGCTCCTTTAGAAATCAATCAGTTTGTTCCCCATTGTCAATTTTTACCTGAGACCCTGGTAGGGAAATCTGAAATGAGCAGCGTATTCAGGCCACACCCCAGGTGGTGCAAAAGCAGGAGGAGGGGGAGGCAGAAGAGGCAGAGTGCCCCCCAGAAGGCAGAGAATGTTCTTACTCTGAAGCCTGTCAGCTGGGACAGATGAGCAGATGCAGATTTCTGTTTGTTTTTCCACCAGAGTGGAAGTAGGCAGTCCATGTCAGGCCAGAGAAGACAGGGAACTTCCCTGAAAGAAAGGAAGTTTCAGCAGCTGCCTGGGAATATTTCCTAAAGTCCCTCTCCTGCCATAGACTAACCAGAAACAGTGGGTTCCAATGATATCCATTAACCTGGGAAATGAGGGAGAAGCCCCATATCCATTAGGAGGAATGGAGAGAGAGAGAGAGTGAGTCAGTGTTCCCTTTGCCAGGGAGGGCCTGTGATTTTTTCTAGGAACCTGGGTTTATTCTGAGGAGGTCTGCTTAGATAATTATCATCCAATATGTCAGGAGGGAGTTGACTAGCCAGACACTTTGAGGCAAACATGTTGGGCAAGGGGCTCTTAGGTCAGGGTCTTGATGCAGAGCCCTGCTTTCTGCAGAAGAGATTTAACTGATAGATCCCACGGAGGCCATGCAGTGTTACAGGAGGTCAGTCCTTTCCTAAAATTTATGATCCAAATTGTTCCAGTGGGTTAGGGGACAACAGAGTGGCTCAATCAGTTAAGGGACTGTCTTTGGCTCAGGTCAAGATTCCCAGGTCCTGGGATCAAGCCCCTCAACCTTGGGTTCTCTGCTCAGTGAGGAGCCTACTTCTCCACCCTCTGACTGCCTCTCTGCCTACTTGTGCTCTCTCTCTGTCAAATAAATAAAAAATCTTAAAAAAAAAAAAAAAAAGGGGGGGGTACTCCAAGGGAGAGACTTTGGGAACCTAAGAAGAGATCTTGCCTTGCTGAGAAGATCACACCTTATTTTATCTTGCCTTGAAGAACCCGCTGTGTTTGACCCAGGGGAAATACTAGAAAAGGCTTACAAAGGGAAATTACCCAAATTTGCATTACAAAGCCCAGAGAAGTCCCTGTAATGGATGAAGTGTGATGATTATCCCTCCCAGTAGGCCGTATATGTTACAGGATTACAGGGTTCTTGTCTCAAGGAGTCGAAGAATGAATCTCACAAAAGGGTGAAGGGAGGGATGCCTGGGTGTCTCAGTGGGCTAAGCCTCTGCCTTAGGCATAGGTCATGATCTCAGGGTCCTGGGAATGAGCCCCACATCTGGCTCTCTGCTCAGCAGGAGTCTGTGTTATGCCTGAGTTTTTGCGTCTGAGAGACCACCAAGGAGTCAACATGGATGCAATCACATGAGGGTTTATTTAACAAACTTAAGCTTGGGCCCAAGTATACCCAACACAGCAGAGTAGGGACTTGGACCCTGAACTTTGTTAAGGCAGGGGTATTTATGGGTTCCTGTTATTAAAGCAGGGTGGGGGTTTCTGGAACCAAAGTGTAAGGCCCTATTTAGAAACTGTCCCTGCTCCTCTTCCCCCAGGGGATTTACTTGGAGACAAGTCCCGGAAACCAGCTTCAAGTAACAAAACCCAGATACAAAGGTAGGTCAGGCCAGTTGGAGACATCCTATCAGTGGGGGGATGCATACTGTCTCCCTAGTTACCAAGGAGTATGGGCCCCACCCCTTGGGTGCCAATCCCAATCAAGGTGTAATAGGCTGGGTCAAATGTCTACTAGGGTAAATTGTAACTCAATTGGTCACCTAGCATCACTGTGGAGTTTCCTGTGTGTGTTGGAATCTCATTGGCCACCTGTGCGTGGCCAGGCCCAACCACATGGCCTTTGCCCTTAAAAGCTAGTCTGTGAAACAGAGAAGGGTCACCCTCTCTTGCAAGAGGTGCATCCCCGAACGTTCAGTTAGATTCTTGATGCTTGGCATGAAATAAACTTTGTTTGACCTTCACTTTATATCAGTCTCACTCCTTTAATCACGGAGCCATTATTGGGGCATAACACAAAGCAGGGTGGGGAAAGTTCAGCCCTTGGGCACAGGGGTCTGAGATGGCTGCTGGAGCTAAGATGGCTATACTTATGCTAAGGCTAAACCTGAGGTAGGATGGCCTTAATTTTTCTCGGCCTCCACATTTCCCCCTCTCAGAGGAACCTAAGGAAGGACCCAACCATGGGTCCAGGCTGGTCTCAGCAACAAGGTCTGGTGGTTGGTATTGCTGAGTACCATGAGTACTCAGCAATCTGAGTACTGTCTGAGTACCATGAGCTGAACTGTACTGTCTCTGTCTTTGACAAAAGTAAGCAACATTAGTGGGGTAATTGAGAACCGCACAGTCTTAGCTTTAGGGGATTGTCCTTGTCGGGCTGACTCTTTCATTATGGAACAAAGTCCTTGAGAAGAGCGTGTGGGTCAGCTGGCCAGACGTGGGTGTAGTGGACCCAGGGAGTAATCCCATTGACCTTGAGAGTGGTGGGAGTGGTCAGGATCACGATGTAGGGTCCCTTCCAGTGAGGCTCCAAGTTTTCCACTTGGCGGCAGCGCATCTAAACCAGTGGTTCCAGCTCCGTCTCTGTCTCAGTGTGGGCATTTAGGATCTCTGCATGGGCTAGACAGACTGTAATGCCTGTAGTGACTGGAGTACAGACTGATCAGTCATTGTTAAGGAGGAGGGCCTGATACCCCGTCACTCTGGCGTTTGTCATCCACCAGTCTAGTGGAGTCCGGAGAAGGCCCTCGATAGCGTGAGTGGTGGTTAAGATGAGATTTTGACCCAAAGTCAATTTACAATCCTTGACCAGGAGGGCCGTGGCAGCAATTATGCGGAGGCAAGGGGGAACCCAGCCGCTACTGGATCTAGTTTCTTGCTAAGATAGGCTACTGGCCTTTGCCAAGGCCCTAGAGTCTGAGTCACAGCTCCTTTGGCCACCCCTGCCTCTTTATCCACATACAAGTGGGAGGGCTTGGTAACATCTGGGATGGCCAATGCTGGGGCACTCAGTAAGCCGTTTGTAATTCCCAAAATGCTCCTTTTATCTGGGGCTGACTGACTGGCAAAAGCAAGATCGTCTAAATGAGCTATCATGCAACTTCTCTGAAGATTACCTCAAGTCGTCTAGCTTAGGTAAACATTTAAAAACAATCAAATTTAGAATTTAACACCATAAAGGTAGTGTTATTAAAACATAATTTTTCTCTCTAAGATAACCCTCATTTCCAGAGATAGCCAAATCAGGACTAATTTATTTGAGAAACAAGTCCAGTTTTAACAAACTTGGCCTAATCATTTACATAAACTCATCAAGAACAGTGAGTGTGATCATATAGATCTTCTAGAATCTGCTTTGCTGGATCTTCTTATAAGGAATCTCTAGGTTGAACTTTTAGTAGCCTCTCCGGGCCAGAAGCCAAGCCACGTACTTGCCATCAGACATGCCTGCAATATCTGTCGATTCCTGAGGTTCCCAAAGTATCCTGCCAGGAAGTGACATTCTTTACTCACCTGGTAAGGCTGCTGGGAACTCTGTAAGCAAGGTATCAGGCCAACAGTTCCAAAGGGCTTTACGGCTCCAGGTTTTATAAAGTCAACCTTAGTTCCTTTAAGCTGTCTGGTCATATCTGAGTCTTTTGAAATATGACATTCCAATCAAAGCCTTGGTAAAATAACCAGTGTTTCCAATGGTGTCCTGTTATAAGGAGAACAGATTCTTATTGAACTTATGCAAATGACCAATTGCCATGGAAGAAAGAGACCTTTTGGTTTCAGAGGGTTCAGATAGAGAGAAAAGTTGAATGCCTTGATTTGTTTACAAATGAACACTTTTACAGCTCTGTAAGTTACAGATAACTTAAGAAAAAGTTTCCCTAATCTAGAAGAGCAAGCATTACAGAACCAGTAATGTTTTAAAATAAGACAAAACATTAAGAGACACAACATTACAATTTTTTTAGTTCATTTAGTCCCATGTTGCTAATTCTGGTTTAGTCCGAATGCAGCTTTTACTTCTGGAAATTCTTGCCCACTTCAGTTCCAGGATTTTAACATATCAAAGACCTATATTTGTCCTGAAAGTCTCCCATATGAATTTCCTTTAGGGAAGAATTCATCTTACAAGAAAACAATTACAAGAAAGCAATTACAAATGTCAAAAACTCAGAATAGATATGGTTAAATATCAAGTGATGACCCTTATCGAAACATTAAACTCTAGGAAATGTATAGAACCTCTAGAGTAGTTACAGCATTTACCCAAATGTAACCCAAGGTTTATCATTGGTTTAGCAGTACTCCTTGAGTAACTTAGCATATCAAGGAAAAGCCTTATGAGTCAAAGAGATCTCCTTTACAATTTTGGGTGGGCAAAGAGAAAACCATTTACATTTTCTTAACAGCAGATCAGTTAATCTAAGAAAACTTTGTCCTTTTAAACAGAGAATTTCAGTCTTATACCAATGTACATTTAAAACCCATTCATTTCAATCTTAGTCCGTCCTGACCATCCTAAATTCCATTCCAAAGATTTCCCTTCACAAACCTTCTACAACTTTCCTTTATATTCAGGTTTTGTCCCAAGTCATTTCCTTCCAAACAACCATCTCATTTAGGACAAAATTACCTTCTTTTACTTTCAACAAAATGTACTCCCACTCCTTAAATCTTTCTTACATATCTCCTACTTTCCTACATACAGAGTTGCTTCCTTTATTTCCATCAGTCTTAGTTACACTTAGCATTTTGTACTCTTAGAAACACCTTTAGTTATTAACCAATTATCACCTATTAACCAATTGTGAACTGTTACAACAGAATTCTTCAGATGGCAAATTTATGAATCAGTTAAGTGCAAAACATGTTTATGAACAGATTTAAATACTCTTAGTTTCTTTGCAGTAAGAAGTCAAAAGCAGAAACCTACATCCAGTACTCAATGCTTTAGCACTTTATCTTATCTGGAAAAAGACCTAGATGTCCAACAAATTTAAGTTTATTTGTTATCCAAGCAAAACTTTAAACTTTCAGGTTACCAAAGACTTTGAAAGGTATCTCAGCAATTACCCATTAAAACTTTGAGACAGATAATTAACCTTCAGTTTAGTCATCTTTTTGCTAACAAATTTTAATAAATAACATGAACATATTTGACCTTCAGTAAACTTTGAAGTTTCACGTTTACTGCTAATAGCTTAAAAGACATGTATATCTTAATTAAACCAACAAACTTAACTTAGTTTAAATACTGATTTGCATCCCACCTGGGCCACTCCACTTTGAATGTTTACCTGAGACACGGGTGGGAGGATCTGGAGTGGGGGGTGTTAGGTCCAGGGGGTGCTTTTTTTGCTCCTTCACAGTGAAGAGGGAAGGAGCTGTGGTGCAGGAAGCACCGAGGATGGTCTAGAGGCCAGTTACGCAGGCCACACGCATGTTGATGTAGAAACAGAAGGAGTAGACAGAAGAACAATGTGCTCCTAGAAGGCAGAGAAAGGATTCCTGACTTTAGAGCTCATCAATTCCAACAGAGGAGCAGACTCCTTGCTTTCCCATCCCCAAGGGGGATGGGGTTAGGCAGTCCATGTCGGGCCAGAGAAAACAGGGAATCTTCCCGAAACAAAGGGAGTTTCAGCAGCTGCTTGGGAATATTCCTTAAAGTCTCTGTCTCGAGTTAGACTAACCCCAGTTGGCTCCAGTTATAGCCATTAACACGGGAAATGAGTAAAGGAGAAGCCCCCACATCTATTAGGAGGAACAGAGATGAAAGTCCGAGTCCTCTCACTCTCTGCTTGCCCCATTTCTTCAAACACAACAACAACGCAACAGACAACAAAAAGACAGGACAAAGACACCCGCAGACCCAGTGGTCCTCCCAGGGCCATCCAACATTAAAGGATGGTTATTCAGATATGCAGAAAGTCCAAAACTTTCCCTTTCGTACGTCCATGCTCAGGTTATGAGCTCTTTCCCTAACGTCAGAGAAGTGGTCAATCATCAGAGACAGAGGAGTTGTCTGCATCTGTCCCATCACGTCCTCGGTCCACAACAAGACAAATATACTTACGACAATTAACAAAAACACACTCACAAAGACAAACGTTCCCGCCCGGCCACGAAGACAAAACCGAAAGGAAGTTAAGGGAGAATCTGACCGAAATGGCAGCCGGCTCTCTTCACAGATGAGGACCTTGTCCTCTGGGCCCGACCACAACAGCAGCCGAGCCTCCAGACGGGGGCAAAGGGACGTCTCCCAAGACCCCCCAGTCAACGGCCCACCACGCGTCTGCTTGAGCCAATGTCGACTCCAGGTGCTCAGATTGGAATTCCTACAGGTAAAAAAATGCAGAATGGAGATCCCAAAGTATGCGCACAAATAGATCAAAAAAATGAGTGCACTCACCAGCCAGCGCAGGACCTCCGGGTCGGAGTCCTGGGGTCTCTCGGATCTCGGTAGAACCTCCAAATGTTATGCCCAAGTTTTTGCATCCAAGAGACCACCAAAGAGCCAACACTGATGAATCACATGAGGGTTTATTTAACAAGCTTAAGCTTGTGCCCAAGTATACCTGGCACAGCGGAGTCAGGACTTGGACCCTGAGCTTAGTTAAGGTAGGGGTATTTATGGGTTCCTGTTACTAAAGCAGGGTGGAGGTTTCTGGAACCAAAGCAAGGTGGGGAAAGTTCAGCCCTTCGGCACAGGAGTCTGAGATGGCTGCCGGAACTAAAATGGCTGTACTTATGCTAAGGCTAAACCTGAGGTAGGATGGCCTTAATTTTTCTCGGCCTCCACAGTCTGCTTCCCCCCCGTCTCTGCCTGCCTCTCTGCCTACTTGTAATCTCTCTCTCTCTCTCTGTCAAATAAATAAAATCTTTTAAAAAGGGGGGGGGTAGTGAAGGGAAGTGAAAGTTTATTAGTGAAGGTGAGAACAGAAACGAAAGAGAAAGCTCTCTAGAGTGAGAAGGTCCCAAATGGGTTGCTACTGAGTCTTTCAAGTTGCAGTCTCTTCTTGAGAACTGACTGGGAAGCTTGTGGCCTTGAGATTCCTGTGCTGTCTTGGCTTGAGCAAGGACCATTGAGAAACCGTTAATGGTCTTTGGGATTTGGTCATTTTCTGTGATCCAATGAAAAATACTCCCGACCATTCGACCCCACTGGAGGCCAGGGGTCTGTTTCCTTATCTCTTGTTGACTCTGGCTTAGAGCATCTGCCTGCCAGGAATAGTGTTCCAGCCAGAGGCCCCCTGCCTTTCCCTGCCTACACCTTAACCCTTTCATATTCAATACCCAATGAATGCATCAAACCTCAGACTTTGTGGTTGGCAGGGCACTTGGAAGTTTCGGGGAAATCTCAGGAACAAAGTAACCACAGAGAAGGTGAGTGTCATAATCTGAGTAGAAACTGCACATCCTGAGTGGCCACTAAGCGCACGGACAGAGAGCAGCTCACTCAGGACCCAGGGCAAAAATGCAGCCACTGGACGCAGGAAAACAGGGCACAGGCAACAGCTATCAGCACTGCAGGGGCTCAGGCCACAGTGGGGTCCATACAAGTTAAACAATTCTAGGAAAAGAACAGTCTTCAAAAAAATAAAATAGATTCCAGATTTGCTTAAACATAAAATGCATAATCCACTTTTAAAGAACATATTACCAGACATACAAAGAAATGTATGACTTATTCAAACAGAAATGTGTGACGCTAATGAGAAAGTCAACAGAAACGTATTCCCAGTGCGCCCAGATGTGGGAATCAGCACCAAAGGCTCCCACACAGCTTCAGGAAATATGTTCAGAGAACTGAATAAATATGTGTTGAAGGAATGTAAGAAAATCTTGTTATTAATGGTGAACAGAGAGGAAACCAGAACAATGAAGCAGAATGAACTAAGAAGGCCAAACAGGAATTCCAGAACAAAAAGAAAGATATATAGTAAAATTCCATAGGTAAACAGCCTTGAAAGCCTGGAGAGGCAGAATGAAGAATCAATTTGTTTGAATATAAATAGATAATTCAGACTGGAGCCTGACACTGGATGGGGCCTTCTCCTGTGTGTACAGCCCTGTGTCCCTGCTGGGGAGCCCAAGGAGACCCCGGGAAGGTCCCTGGGGAGAAACTCAAAGGCCTCTCAAGGTCTTCTGCCCTAGGCCCTGTGGCCACACGGGGGCGCTGTTGCGCTCCCGTCCTGCACCGCCAGGGGGCGCGCGGGGCTGAGCTGAGTCAGGTCCAGAGGGAGGACCTGCAGACTCCTTGTCCTGGGGGAGAGTAAGGGGCCTTCTGAGAAGCCCTGGGGCCAGGTGCAGCGGTGGGACAGGGATCCGGGGAGAGGAGCGCTCTGGAGCCCTGCCCGGTGTCTGAGTTTCCATCTGTCCTCTCCACAACCCTTCTCTCCAGCCCCTGGATTGCAAGTCCAGGAAAAGTCCAGGAAAAATGAAAAGTAAAACCTCAATCCTCCTGGACCGATTCCCTCTCTGAGGGCTATTTTACAAAAGACACTCTTTTATTTTAGAATACTTGGGGATTTACAGAGACATGACAAAGTTAGTTCAGAGTCCCTGTGGCCTCCACACTCAGTTGTCCTGTCATTAACCCCAATCTCACTGTCATGCATTTGTTACAGCTAATGACACAATATTCACACATTACTACTGATCTCCACACCGGATTTGCTGTCATGGTTTTCTTTTCTCTCCCCAGATCCCATCCAAGTTGCCTCATTAAGTCCCATCATGTCTCTTTCTGGCTGTGACCATGTCTCAGACTGTCCTTATTTTTCATGACCCTGACATGTTTGAGGAGATGGTTCGGTACTTTGTAGACTGTCTCTCATTGTGAATCAGGCTGATTGAGGCTGTGGGGTTTGGGAAGACCACACCTGGGCGGGCCGTTCTCTACACAACATAGCAAGAACATACAGTGATCACTTGCTCATCACGGATGAAATTCACCTTCACCCCCTGGCTAAGCTCGTCTAACCCAGATGCTCCCTGTGAAGTTCCTTCTTTGGCTTTGTCCCCTTCCATAATGTAGTCTTTGGAAGGAAGTCAGGATGTGTAGCCCACAGGTGAGGACTGTTCTACTGGGACAATTTGCATGCAGGTTGTTGTGCAAACATGAGTTCTCAAATGACTTGGTAAGTACCTTACAGGGGGATCAGCAGCTTGTGTGCTTAGTCTGCGTCTGACTTTATAAGAACCTGCTGACCGTCTCCCACAGTGGCTGTGCTGTTCTGTCTTCCCGCCGTTAGTGACTGAGGCTTTCTGTGGCTCCCTGTCCTGGTCGGCAGGTGACACTATCAGTGTTTGGATTCCAACCATATAACAGTGTGTGATGACAGATCACTGTTGTTGTCACCTGCATTTCCCTCATGTCACCTGCTGCTAAATATCTCTTCATGTGTTTATTACACATGAGTACATCTTCTTCAGCTCTCCATACTTTTGCTTATTTTTTAATGAGTTGTTTTCTTGTTGGTCCTTTTTAAGGGTTTTATGAGTATTCTAAAACAAGTCCTTTATCACACTGTGTGATTTACAAATATTTTCTCCCAGTCTGTGGCCTGAGCTTGTTTCCTGATATAACAATAAACAGTAAGGCACAGGTGTATTTTTCAAATAGGAGACATGACAAATGGCTGACTGTGCTGGATTTTGGGTAGAGGACGTGGGTGACTGGAGGATGAGGGGTTACCATATGGCTTCTTTATTTTTGAATATTTGTATCTATCAAATTCTCTTGTAAGTGAATGAATAATGTTTAAAAAAGAAACTACTCTAAAATCCCTAAAACCTGACAGATCATCCTCAGACCATGATTGAAGACTCAGGTTCTGATCTTCTACTTTATAACCAATCATCTTTTCACTGAACTATTTCACTTTTGAATTTCTTTTTCTGAACCAGATGGGCTAGATTGTATGGATAAATTCTCCCAGTAAAATAGCTTAAAAGGCCATGCAATGTAGAAAAACCATCATCTTGAAAACATGAAAAGACAGGATAATAATAAGTAAAACAATGGGCACACCCCAAAAAGAAGGGAAAGACCCTGGTTGCCCCCCCCCCCCGAGGGCAGGGTCCTACAACATCAAGCAAAGGCTCTGTGAGTCCCCTGCTCAGATCACAGATAGGCAGGCCCAGTCCTTCCAGCTCTGTGCCCTGAAATGCTGATTTTCCCAGCATCTCCTTCTCTTTTAAAGCATTTACATTCTGAATGTGATGTGTATGTATGATGCATAATAATATGATATCATCTATATTCACCATAGAGAAAGTATAAGATGGGAAAAGTGATCAATGACAAAGTAAAAATGATGTAATTCTCACATTTGAGCTGTTTTGTTGCATTTGCTTCTAGTCTCTTATCTATTTTCCTGCTGCTGGAAGTCTCTCTCTCTCTCTGCGGTGAAGAGCACAGAGCTCAGGGATCCAGCCCTGCTCTCTCCAGCTGTCATTTCCCCAGTCAGCTCCTGTCACCCTCCTGCTCCCCTCTCTGAGGGATGAGTTCATTTGTACCTTACTCAGAAAAGAAGGACTCAGGTGAGAACTGCACAGACCCCCACTGAACTCCCCACCTCTGCACCTGTGTCCTCATCTTCTAAGCAGTGATGGGGGAGGGGCCCTCCTGTCTCAGGCTGCCCATCCACGTGGTCACACGGCCCCTCACTCACCTGCATTAATGCACTTTCCCCGCTCTCTGGCCTCAGGCATTTCTCCTACAAACATGCTGGGATGACTCCCATTCAGATCATGAAATAAAACTGAACAAATCAAAACAAAATCATTCCATAAACCCAACACTTGCTCCCACGACTCCTCCAACTCCTGCCCCATCTCTATGGCCTCTGTGCAGAACTCATCCTGACCCATCATCTCACCCACCATGTTGTCTTTGTAGCCAATGGCTGGAGGCACAGAGTTTTACAAGTCAAATCCTTCTGCAGTCCTTGATATCAAGACAGATGACCCCAAGCTTCGATGACCCCATTTCCTGAATCTCAGAGACCACCTGCATTAGTTCTTCTGGCTGATTCTCTGATTATTGCTTCTGTGCCTCTCAGCAGCCTGCTTCTCAGACTCCTTCTCTGGTCTTCAGGTTTATGTGTCATCTTTCCTGAACTGGCTCCTCTCTCACACTCTCCTATCTGCCCCATATAATTATCTGATAATTTTGATAAACTCAATGTTCAGTGTTTCCTTTATTATGACCATGAAATACTAGTCACAACTGAGTTTTCTGTAGACTTATGATTGCAATCCCTTTCCTGAATCAACTTTTTATTTTCCCCAGAGTAAATAAATATCTTATTCCTTCATTTACTTTTTTTCTCTTGGGCTCCTTTTAAATCCTTCCTCCGCTCCCCCTGAGTAAATCTTCATGAACATTCAGGAGCCCATCCACTCCTCTCCCTGCTTCATGTCTGTGCAGCCGCATGGTCGGCAGCCCTCAGTCCTGCCCCATGGGGAGAGGATGCCAGCACACCTGGGGCAGGGCTAACACTCAGACCCCCTGCAGCTCCTCCTGGGGGAACTAGGCCTCTCTCCTGCTGGCTCCCTGTGGCCGGGGTCCCATGTGCTCTCCCTGTTTGTTTTTCTCCATCATTTGTCCCACTCTGCGTACTGCTGTCCTGCGGAAGGAAATGTGGAAAAGAGAACAGAAACTCTCACATCTGAGGACACAGTCACATGGTAACGTGACAGAGACTCTGTGCTGGACAGAGATGTCCTCGGGATTTGGGGGCCTTGCCTCATGCCTTCCAGCACCCAGGCCTGTGTTGTTGCCTCTTGGAGTTTTCAAGGCATCTGCCCTTCCACCCCCTTTCTGATATTTCACTATGATGTGTCCTGGTGTGGGTCTCCTCTCATCGGCTCTAGGTAAGAATTTCGGTGGGTCTCTCAACAAGTGTGTTTGGCCCTATAAACTTGGAGGAATATTCTTGAAATTTTTTTCATCATTTCCTATTCACCTCATTTTCTTTAAAGATTTTATTTATTTGAAAGAGAGAAGCACAGTGACAGAGGGAACACAAGCAGGGGAAGTGAGAGAGGGAGAAGCAGGCTTCCTACTGAGCAGGTAGCCTGATGTGGGGCTCAATCCCAGGACCCTGGGATTAGGACCTGAGCTGAAGGCAGATTCTTAATGACTGAGCCACCCAGGCACTCCTCACCATCGTTTTAAAAACTGTTGTTATTAACTTGTTGGAAACATTTGTTTGAGAAACAAACAGGTCTTCTCTCCTGCTACCATCACACTCCTGATTGTATGACTTCAGGAGAGGAAAACAGTAATCATCCAGTGTATCCACTCAATTATTCATTTCTATGGTGATATTGTTAGTTTCCCAGAGCTCTTTCCTGTTCTGTGATTGTACAGCACTGTGTGTAGTTGTGCTTTTGTTTCACATCCATATGCCTCATGCATCCTGTAGATGTGACTGATCCTAGTGGTCAGAAACCAGGTCTCCTGGTTTCTGCTTTCGTGATATCATGACCTTTCTCCACACAGCACTCATCTCAGGAGCAACCTGCATTCCCTCTGCCATTTGTGCTCCATGCCCATCTCCCACATGACCCTGCCAGTGTCCGGTCACTAGGGTGTCACCCTTGTTCTGCACTGTAGCTCCAGAGGCCAGCTGATCCTGAGTCCCTAGAGGCTTCAAGATGTCCACTGGATGATGGACTTTAGTGTGATTTGAGCAGCCGAGTCACACTGCTCCTTAATGTCCTCCGAGGCTCTGAGCCTCGAAGCCTCCCACACAGAACATTCTGGAACATCATGACAGCTCACTTACCTAGAGTACACAGACAACAACCCCCTGATAGACAGGATCACAAGTCAACAAGGTCTCTGGGAGCAAACTCTTTGGGCTGAACACTGGCTCCACCACATCCTTCTCTCCAAGTCTCCCTTTCCCTGTCTGAACAAATGGATGCCCTACAGGGTGCCTCCTGGGTTGGCTTTCATGATTAAGTTTGACCCTCTGTGTAAATCACATGGTTAATTCCTGCCACATGCTAACGTTCCACTATTTGTACTTACCTTCATCATACTGATTACAGCGATTACATAACTTCTGTTCTTTGTTTTTATAAACCACAAGTGAACGCACATCCTTGTGAACATGTGTGATTATCTCCTTAGGATAAACTCCTCAAAGAAAATGTCTGTTTCACAATATAAACACATAGCATTTGTGGAAACATTCTTCTAAAGCACCTATTAAAAATTGTGTCCCAGTGATCACTTCCATCAACCTTTACGACAGTGTTTTCCTGACCTTCTGATGGACGCTCTCATCCCTTACTTTCATCTTTGCCAAGTACATACATTTATTTTATAGCTTTATTCCTATTACTTATTCCACATTCTCATACTTGTTTATGTTTTCTTATTACAAATACATTGGTTTGATTTTCATTTCCACCTTCCCAGATTGTTTTCTAACATTTTTTATTCTCTTTTCTTTCTTTTTCTTTTTTTATTATTGGATTGCATTTTACACACAATGTTACACTCATTTCAGGTGGTGTACAACATAGTGAATGGCCATATACCAATTCCACTCTTGGGTATTTACCCAAGGAAAAGAGAAATACCAATTCTATAATTATGTTTTGAATCAATTGTAGCTATTTTAAAATATGGAATTTAACAGAGAAGAGCCAGCAGCCCCGAACACTGGGAGCTGGTCTGACACTGACACTTGGGCTCAGTGTGGTCAGAAGCTGGTGAATGTCCACCACTTGACCATATTCTTCTCCTGTGGGGTATGATTCAGTCACCTCACAGAACATCAGCATGAGACAAGGACACTCAGAAACCACAACATCACTCTGTGTCATTACAGACAAAACAAGGCACTGCACAACCCACCGAATAACACACATCTCCCCGTGTCAGCCAATGTGAGCAATCGCTGCTTCTCCACCATGACTGCTCTCTCCTCGCTTAGGTCTGGCCCGCTGGAGAATGGACTCACTGAGATGCTCAACCATGGGATTGCCACATGTCCTGACAACACGCAGTCGGGAGTGGGCCCCACTTCCATGGATCCTCTCCAAAACGCCCATCCAAAGCCCATGTCCCATAGGTTCCAAAACCTTCATATTAAGATGCCCTGTGGCCCCCAAAGGGGTGTGTTCTCTTTCACTGCAACAGGTAATAGATCTAACTTGAGGGCCTGCAGGCGCTCCTGGTGGTCTTGGTTGAAGAACAATAATGAATGTTACCCTTTTGATTGTCAAAATTGTGTTTGTGTCTTTTAGTTCGATCATGACAGGTGTTTGTATCTTTGTGAGTGTGTGGTTGACATGCAAGTATTTCAAGTTTTTCTTGATGGGTTTTCATCACTGGGCCATGCTTAGAGAATTTCTTCATCTCAAAATTGTAAACATTTCATGTATATTTCTACCTCAGCAGAAATGAAGAGCACAGGGTCTTAAGGGTGAAGGGAAACACAGAATTGTTTGAATTTGAGCAGAAGTATGGGGAGGAGAAAGAGGTAAAAGATAAAAACATAATGGAATCTAAGAAGTCCATCTTCTGCTTTATGACGTTCACAAGTATGTACAGAGCCTACGAAGTATCTGATATATGTATGTTCAATAAATCCTCTCACCTGGGCTTGGTGAAGACTTATATGTCTCCTTCTGTTTATCAGATGAACACAGACAGTACCCAAGACACCCAAGTAACAGAGACGACAAGGGGCTCCAGGGATGGGCATTTTTGAGCACATAATGACCTAGATGTGATACAGCATGTTTTGGTTCATGTCTGTACACTTCAGCTACTACAATGCATGGTAATTACACTTAGGAGCTGTATCTTAAGCATATGATACGTTTCAGAGCCACATAGACAATCCATGTCTTCAATTTGAAGATAAATTTAATACGTATATACTTATGAATCACACAGTCTTTTCTTTGAGGAAGATCCTGACAACTAAGAGTGTTCTAGATATGTACTGACAGAATAGTAGCTATGAGCCACCTGTGGCTATTTAAATTCATATTCTTTCAAAACAATTAAGAATGCAACTGCTCACCAGCCCCATTTCAAGTGCCACCTGCATCTCAAGAGCCACATGCATCTCGTGGCCACCATACTGGACAGCGCAGATACAGAACAATTCCTTCCGCACAGACTGTTGCATTGGAAGGTGCTGTGCTTCATGCTTTGTGGGTCTCGAGTCAGACGCATGAGACACATGTAAAGTGAAAAGACCAACTTGATTTCTCTTACAGACGACATCAGATTTCTGTCTGGGATGTGAATATATAAGAAGCTGATGTGTCACAAAATCAAAGTCGGTTATGCATGGGTCTGGTGCCTTCAGGGGCAAACTGTTCCCAGTTACAAAATGGAAATCCCTGTCCCTCCACCTCCCTTCCCAGACTGGGGACCCTCTCTGCCATCACATTTCCAGGAGGTGAGGTCTCTTCTAGATGCACTCGGGGAATAAAGTCAGAGCTGAGTTTTCAGAGGCAGGAAGTGCAGCTCAGGGAAAGGAATTCTGCTGAGTGAGGACGATACCAGGGCAGGACCAATGGGAGACTGGCCTCTTTTTTTTTTTTTTTTTTTTTTTCCTTTTTAACAGAATGCCATTTTTACCTGAAAGAATGAACGACACAGAACTTAGATTATTTAGACTAGGACAACTGACCGACATTTTCTGGAAAATGAACATGAAGTTAAACTTTCATAAAAATCAACTCATACACGACAGCTGAGAGTACTTGCTGCCTTGATCAAATGTAAGCTCTCAAGAGAAAAATCAGAATTTTGGGAAACTTGTGATGTACCAATAAACTTGACAGCTTCCCACTACTGATCTATTGGGATCTGTGGTAATATTAAAACAAATATGACTTTTGATAATTCAGTTTTAACCTCATCAACACTGGAACACATACATAACTTAGTTAAATAACACATTACTTTTTTAAAAATCATGCATTAGTACAAGATCCATTCTGTGTACAAGATGGGCCTGTGGATTTTAATGCACCAGAGGACAGTGTCAATGATACTCTTTCAAGTTCCACTTTGCAAAGAACTTAGAGAAAGTACAACTTGTGTCATTTGGATATAGTACCTAAGATGAATAGCCATAATGATCTGAGAAGGTTATGGAACATACTAGTCTCCCATCTTTGTGTAAGGTTGTAAATATTTTCATACACTTCAACCAAAACAACACAATAAAGGTAGAAGCAAATCTGAACATCCAGGGGTCTTCTCAGGAGACAGACAGGAAAGGGACTTGCAAAAATGTAAAAAGCAAGAACATCACTCTTCTCACTCTGATTTTTATTTGTCGAAATAGTTATTTTGCATAAAAACAATATTTCTGTTTTCATGCCATGGATTATTAATATGATTCTAAATGAATTAATGAATTTTTAAACCTGTTTTATTCCTACTACGGTAAATACTGATGGAGATAACCCACAGACACAAAATGATCCTTGGGATCCTCAGCCATCTGTGAGACTGTGTAGATACCCTGTGAACAGAATGTTTGAGAATCACTGACTCACGCAGCTCCTGGGCCACGGCTCAGGGGGACAGTGCGACAAAGAGCGCTCTATGCAGTAAGTGAGGGATCAGGGCAAAGTCCCAAGTCCCTGGGTCGCCTCTCAGGCCCCAGGGCGGGGTCTGGGGTGGGGAAGCCCAGTGTTGGGGAATTCCCACTCTCTGGGTTTCACTTCTCTCTCTCCCAACCTGTGCCATCTCCTCCTGCCTGGATACTCGTGACACACACCCAGCTGGCGCTCCCATTGGGTGCCGGGTTTCTGGCGAAGCCAATCAGCAGCACCGCGGTTTCGAGTTATAAAGTCCCCTCACCCGCCTCCGAGACCAGCAGCTACCCACCGTCTCCTCAGACTCTGAAGATGGAGGTCGTGATGCCCCGAACCCTCCTCCTGCTGCTGTCGGGGGCGCTGGCCGTGACCGAGACCTGGGCGGGTGAGTGCGGGGCGGGAGGAAAGGGCCTCTGCGGGGAGGGAGCGAGGGGACCCCCGGGGAAGGCGCCTCTCCGCCGCCCCCGCCCCAGACCCCAGACGCCCGGGTCCCGCCCGGGCCTGTGCTCCCCGGTCCCTCCCCGCCTGCGCCCTGCTCTCCCCCACTCCGTACCCCACCCCCCGCCCTCCCGGCCGCCTCCCCCTGGTCCCCTGGCCCCGCGTCGGGAGGAGGGTCGGGCGGGGTCTCAGCCCCTCCGCGCCCGCAGGCTCCCACTCCCTGAGGTATTTCTACACCGGCGTGTCCCGGCCCGGCCGCGGGGAGCCCCGCTTCATCGTCGTCGGCTACGTGGACGACACGCAGTTCGTGCGGTTCGACAGCGACTCTGCCAGTCGGAGGCTGGAGCCGCGGGCGCGGTGGGTGGAGCAGGAGGGGCCGGAGTATTGGGACGGGCAGACGCGGATCTGCAAGGACACCGCACAGACTTTCCAAGTGGACCTGAACACCATGCTCCGCTACTACAACCAGAGCGCGGCCGGTGAGCGACAGGGCCCGGGTCCAGGTCACGACCCCCATCCCCACCGCACCGACGGGCGGGGGTCGCCCCGAGTGTCCGGGTCTGAGCGTCACCCGAGTGTGAGGGACCCTCCCGCAACCCCACCCCGTCCCCCATCCTTAAGCCCAAAGAACCACGGGAACTTTTAGGCGGTCTTACTTTCTTTTTAACCCCCTCGCTGTCGGCCTGGGCCAGGGTCTCACAACATCCAGAGCATGTACGGCTGTGACGTGGGGCCCGACGGGCGCCTCCTCCGCGGGTACTATCAGGGCTCCTACGACGGCGCGGATTACATCGCCCTGAACGAGGACCTGCGCTCCTGGACCGCGGCGGACACGGCAGCGCAGATCACCCGCCGCAAGTGGGAGGACGCGGGTGATGCAGAGCGCTGGAGGAACTACCTGGAGGGCACGTGCGTGAAGTGGCTCCGCAGGTACCTGGAGAACGGGAAGGAGACGCTGCTACGCGCAGGTACCAGGGGCCCGCGGGTCCTCCCCAATCTCCCCTGCCCTGGGGCTGGCTTCATGGACTCAGTGGCCCAACACCGCCTCCCACGGGTGGGGAGAGGGAGGTCCGCCTGGGTGTTCAGGTTCCTACTGGAGAGTGACTCAGCCAGAGGGCCGCTTTTCTCTAAAGGACAATGGAGGAATCCAGTCTCTCCCGGGAGACAGGTGGAGACCATCCCTGCAGTAACCCATCAGCGGTTCTCTTTGACCCTGGCAGCCACCCTGGGAAACATGGCTTAACCTCTCAAGGCTTTTTTCTCCAGTGAGAACATCGTTGGAGGTCTGACTGGGTGTTTTGAGTCATTCACACGCGCACGCACACACACGCACATACACCCGCCACAGGACCATTAGTGCACTCTCCCTCTTAAACCTACAGCTTCCTATGCTGTACTCTCTCCCTGATTCTAGAACTTTCCAGGATGAGAAGATCCCAGGGCTGGATTTTGTGCTTCTTCCATCCAAACCAATACCCAGTCCATCTCAAGATGGTCACATGAATGCCATTTCAGTGGCCTATAAAGGTAAACTCAGGTGTGCATTTTCTGATTCTCTTTCTCAGAACCCCCCAATACACACGTGACCCGCCACCCCACCTCTGACCATGATGTCACCCTGAGGTGCTGGGCCCTGGACTTCTACCCTGCGGAGATCACCCTGACCTGGCAGCGAGATGGTGAGGACCTGACCCAGGACACAGAGCTTGTGGAGACCAGGCCTGCAGGAGATGGAACCTTCCAGAAGTGGGCGGCTGTGGTGGTGCCTTCTGGAGAGGAGCAGACATACACATGCCATGTGCAGCATGAGGGGCTGCCCAAGCCTGTCACCTTGAGATGGGGTAAGGAGGATTTTGGGTAGAGCCTCTTCTCAGGGAAATCAGGCCTTCTAGAGAACTTCAGCAGGGCCAGGACACTTACCAGAGCTCTGTACCCCTGACCTTGCCTCCATTTCCAGAGCCATCTTCTCCCACCATCCCCATCACGTGGATCATTGCTGGCCTGGTTCTCCTGGTGGTCACTGCAGTGATTGGAGCTGTGATCTGGAGGAAGAAGTGCTCAGGTAAGGAATGGAGTGGGCAGTGGGGGGATCTCAGGTTTCTTGTCCCACTGGGGGATTTCCTCGGTAGCAGACTGTCCTGCCTTGTTACTGAGAAGTACCATCCTCACAAATGGACTTGCCTGCTCTGGAGCTGATCACTACACTCACTCTGTAGCAAACACTTGTGAAAATGAAGGACACATTTTCATCTTGTTAAATCTGGTGATGGAGACCTCATGCCCAGCAGTCACAGGACAGAGCGGAAAGTCCCTGCTGAGGACAGAACTCCAGCCTGCTGGGTGACCCAGTGACTCCTCACCTCGTTTTTCATGTTTCCTATCATGTCCTGGGAGTTCAGTTACAATTCTGGAAACTTCATTTAGAACCAGGACTGGGAGCTTCCTTTAGGATCTCATGGCCCAACCCTGTCCCAGGCCTCTGATATGCTATTTTTTTCCCACAGGAGAAAAAGGACCAGGTTACTCTCATGCTGCACGTAAGTATGGAGGGGTGATCCCTGAGACCCTGAGATAGTGTAGACAAGACCCCATCGGGAACTCACACACCCCATAGCTCCTCCTTTAGTCTCCTCTCCTGTGGGCTCTGACCACATCCTGTTTGTTCTCCCCTAGGCGATGACAGTGCCCAGGGCTCTGATGTATCTCTCACGGTTCCTAAAGGTGAGACCCTGAAGACCCTGATGTGGAGAAGGATTGAGGCATTAAGGACACTTTGAGCATGAGGGGAGCTTCTGAGATGTCCCCACTTATGGGACTGACCTCAATTTGTACATTATTTTTTTTCACAGTGTGAGACCAGCTGCCTTGTGGGGACTAAGAGATGGAAGATTTCTTCACACCCCCACTTGGTGACATCAGCAACCCCTAACTTCTCTTTGTGCAGATGTCAGAATGTGTCTGTGTTCCTTTGAGCATAATGTGAGGACATGAGATTTGCCCACCCTGCCCATCAGACCCCTCCCTATTCTGATTTTATTCTCTTTTCTGATGTGCTTTCCTGTTCCAGCAGAGGCAGGACTGGACCATCTCCATCCCTTTCCTTATTTCATGTTGGGCTGAGTATGAATGACTTACTTCTGTATTGAAAATGAGAATCCAGACAGGAGTTGTGTTTCCTAATTCTTGCCATATGGGGTTGATGAGGTAATAAAAGAGGAGATTTGTAAAATTGAGACAGCAAATAAATGGAAGCACTGAGAACCTTCCAGAATCCGTGTGTTTACTGTGCTGAGTCTTGCGGGTGGGGGCAGAAGGTTGTGAGGAGACAAGTGGGGATGGGGCCTGTGCCCAGTGTGTGCTCAGTGCATCATGGGGGTGACATGCTCACCCCTCAGCTGGGTCAATCTCTCTGCTCCGTGTCCTTGACCCTTGTGTGGAAGCTTGTCTCACTAGGAGCTGTGATCACAGGGACTTGGATATCACCTCTCACCAGGACATTGTGTAGCAAGAGATTCCTGTGACTGGGTCAGCCTCACCTCAGGCCTGGGTTGGGTCATAGCCTCCATTTGGGGGTGGGCTTTTTTCATTGTTTCTCTAGAGCATCAGGCCGGCTCTTGCTCTTGTGTACCAGTTCTTATCCCATTCTCCCTTGGTGACCCTATCGGTTATAGCAGCAGGTGTCCTTTGGCTGTGTTCCTACAGGCCTAGGTTGTCCCCTGCACACAGGAGTCTCTGCGGTATGGAGAGATGAACTTTCAGATTCATCCATCTCCTCCCTTCACTCTAGACCTGTTTTCTAGATTATTCTTGGGATTCTGGAGATAGAGGAGGAATCTGAAAGTTTCTCAGCCTTAATAAACATCAGTTAGTTTCTCTCTCGAGCTGCTCTACCCTCTCTCCCCTACCCCTAGTTCAATGAGCCTAGTGCTGGCGTGGAGCCAAGTTCATGGATTTATAAAGCAGAGCCTAATGTAGATCTCTGTGGTTGGAGAAAACGACCCAAAAAGCCTGAGTACAGTGTTTCTAGAGAGGGAACTATGTGTGCTGTGCTGTGCAGGAGAGATGGTGTGCAGGGAGGGGCTGAGCAGAGAGAGGGAGGGGAGGGCAGCTCTGTGAGGGGAGAGAGCACTGATGGGGAAGTGGATGCACGTGGGGTGGGAGCTGCCTTGGAACAGCTGTTCCTGAGACTCATCTAGAAGGAGTCCTCTAGCTGCTCATTCATTCACCTGATAACTGTCATGTGCCACATACAGAACATGCTGTGTTTACATCTGGGCACCTGACTGAGACTAAGAAGAGGGAAAATGTGCTGGTCTCATGGAGAGTATGTTCTAGTGTAAGGGGCAGACTACACTTGACCCTCAGACAACGTGGGGATGAGACAGTGACCCCCTCGTGCAGTCAGAAATCCAAGTATAAATTTTGACTCCTTCCAAACATAAGAACTAATAGCCTACTGTTGCTGGAAGCCTCCCTGATAACATGAAGAGTCACTTAACACATGTTTGTGTTACATGTAGAAAACAGTCTTCTAACAATGAAGCTGCAAAAATTAGAAATCACAAAGAAGAGGAAATGCATGGACAGGACTTACTGAAAAAGTCCACACACAGGTGCACATGTATGGTGCAAACCAGTGTCATTAGGAAGTGAACTGTGTGTTGTGTAAGCGCAGTAGTAAGGGAAGTATTTAAGTTGGAAGTTGGCAGGAGCTGTGAGGAAGGAGACCCAGAGATCACCTGTCCTGAGACAGGGATGATGGCTTCTTTACTCCAGGGATCAGGGGAGCCTCACTGAGAAGGTGACCTCATCATGGAGGTCTGAGAATATTAGAAGGCTTTGGAGTTTTCTCTGAGTGAGGAGTGGAGTTACAAGAATGAACAGATCAATGGGTTTGACTTTCTAAGCAGCACCTGATTGCTGCTGTGAGAATCGAGAGGTGCAGGGCGAGTGACCAGTGGGGACAATGTAGGAAACCAGTGCTGTGTCCCAGGAGGGGGATGTGGGCTGTACATCTGGGGTGTGAGGAGGGAAGATATAGGAAATGGTTGGGTGCTGGATATTTACAGATGGACTTTGCAGCATTTCCTAACCACCAAATCTGGGTGGTGAGGAGGAGGAATCAAGGAGGGCATCCAGTATTTCAGACTGCAAGTAGAAATGGGGAGTGCTTTCCTTGGATATGGGGAAGATTCTGGAAGCAGGACATTGGGGGAAGCAGCATCACAGCAACCAGTTTGGGCATGTGGAATCTGAGATGTCCACTAGAAATGCAGTGAGGTTAGCAGTTGGATACAGAGTGCAGGGGAGGAGAAATATCCGGATTGGAGAAATAAATTTGGGAGGTGACAGCATATACATGATGATTAGAGCCTTCAGCAGAGATGAGGTCCCCAAGGGTCAAGGGCCATAGAAGAGAAAGGAACAGGACCAAACCCTGGACTCCTCAGGGCTAAGCAGGCTGATCAGAGCGCATACCCAGACCACATTGCACAGTCTGGTTCTGCATCTAGAAGTCACAGAGATCAGGGAGGCCCAGCCTTCAGTGTGCATGGGAATTTCCTGGACTATGAAGATCTAGACAGTCTGGGGTAGAGCGTGAGATGCTGGGTTGATAACAAGGTTGGTGCTGCTGCTCCTGGTCTTCAGATCCCACAATGAGTAACAAGCACAGGAAGCAGGATCCCCACATGGCCGTGCATCAGCCTCTCCTATTGGGCTTATCATGTCAGTGATTCCTGGGCCCACGCCCAACATTCTAAGATGGGGGGTCTGGGGAGAGGCCTGGGTATTTGGTAACAAAGCCACAGGCAATCCTGTGACTCCACCAGATAGAGGAGC
Source organism: Lontra canadensis (assembly GCF_010015895.1). NCBI lineage: Eukaryota > Metazoa > Chordata > Mammalia > Carnivora > Mustelidae > Lontra > Lontra canadensis. The sequence continues at coordinate 1,172,039 of NW_022631180.1, forward strand.
ACTGAAGTCATCGACAAGAGCCCTCATTGTGGGAAGGGGTTTTACAGACACATTTAAATGCTTTTTTTGCGGGCCTGTGGGTGTCCCACACTTGCTTTCAGCTCAGGTCATGACCTCGGGGTCATGAGAACTAGCCCATGTTGGGCACTGCACCCAGTACAGAGTCTGCTTGAAACCTCTTCCCTCTCCCTCTACCCCTCCCTGTCTCTCTCACGCATGCTCTCTCTCTCTCCTTCTGTCTCAAATAAATAAAATCTTCAGATGTCTTTTTGTAGGAAGAAAAATGCAAGACATGCTGGGAGATGCATTTTTTTCTCTCCTGTGGGGCACAGACTGAGGAAGTTTTCATCTCAATATAAAAAGTCTGAGTTACCGAGAGTGTAGATCTTAAATGTCTGCATCACACAAAAGGAAATGGTAACTATGTGACATGATGCACATGTTAGCTAATGTTATGGTTGTAATCACTGTGCAATATAAAAATGTATCACTCAGCAGGTTGTACCCCTAAACTCACACAATGGTGTATGTCAATCATATCTCTATAAAGTTGGTAAAAGATGTCTGAAATCTTGCTCTTGGAAACTCTTCCCTACGTGGGTTTCTGACTCCTTGTGATACATACATACAGTTACAGAGAGACTCAGGGAAGAGAGAGAATATATGGGACCTTGTTTTACTTCCAGGAAAGCCACAATACAGGTTTGAGGCTACACAGCCAGAAGCTGAATCCACACTGGACCCTGGACGGCGATCCACAGACAGCCAGCACATGCTAATGGGTATCGATACCACTGACTCCCCTGAGGGAGGCCACTGGACCCTGCAGCTGGGACTGCTATGACTGCTGCCCCTGACAGCTGCATGATACGACTGTGACACTGCTCAGACGCCCTGTGCCTAATGCATGGATCCTGTCCCAGTGTGCCTGTCAGGTGTCCAGAGTCAGAGTCTGGCAGGTGGTCACGTGACTGTTGAAACTTCATGTCATGTCCAAGTGCTAGACTGTTTGGCAAAGTGGGTTCCCCTCTCTGTGGATGGAGGTGTCTGTGCTCCCAACAAGATTGTCGACATGTGGCATTCCTGCACATGGCAAGAAAGGTACAGTTTTGGGAATAGACATTGGGAGCCAGGAATGGAAAAGAATGACAAATTTCCACATTTGGAGCCATGATATGAGATGAGAACTTGATCTGGACACTGTAGGCACTCAAGTCTGCTTGGAGGAGGAGTGACTCATAAGTGGCATCTTTCAACTTATTTCCTTGATGGTTGTTTTCGCCCAGGTTTGTCCACTCCAGTCCCTACTCACAATGAGTGGAGTAGCATTGTTGGGTCATGAAGTGATGGTTCACCACATCTTCTCTCAGCCTTTGTCTCTTCCAGGGATTAAAAACCCAGATCTGTGTCACTTCAGGCGATCCTCATATACACGCTGATATTTGATGTTTCTTTCTATACATACATATTTCTGGGAGAGAGTATCCATAATTTCATCAGGTTGATGTGGCCTCCACAAAAGTCTGAAAACCATTCCCGTGTAGACACTGCCTATTTCATCTCTGGTCCATGAACAGCTAATGATCACAGTGTTTCAGGAGATCCAATGACGTGACATTTATGCTCAGTTTTGTTTGGAAATAACCAGTCTCAGACAGGAGAAGGTAGAGTTTTCTGGCTTAAACTCACTTTCAACTTCTGTATTTACTTTCTGTAGCCTGAGGAACAGTTCCCAGACCAGGCCTGGCTCACAGGAGACACAGATCAGCACTGGTTTAGGTAACTTACACTTTAGCACCGACTTGGGTGCCTAAAAGAGCAAAAATGAAAAACATTTACTGAGGATTCCATTTCCACCTACACAGTAGACCAAGGTTTAAGGCTGCCCCTCTCCACATGAGGTGATGAGCTCTGGTGTTATATGCAACTGATTAATTATTGAACTCCACATATGAAACTAATGATGTACTCTGTTGGCTAATTGAATTTAAATTAAAAAAAATTTTAATAAAAAAGGCTGCCTCTTCTCCCAAAAATGAAAATGGTAGAAAAAACATAAAATCACCCAAAAGTGCAGAACAATCAAGAGAAAAATCAATTAGCCCAAAATTTAAATATAGGCCATAAGCCCCAGAGAATAGTTGCTCTGATCCGTAGAGTATTTTTCAAATCTAGAAAATCTTAGCTTGGCTTCTCAGGCTCAGGAGCTTCATAGAGAGGAGACAATGCCCAGAGCTGCTTCCTGTGAGGAGCAGGAGAAACATCCCCTCCCTGAAAATCTGGGAACCTAAGAGTCATATCCTCAGAACAAGGTGACACAAACCAAATCTGTTCTATCTTCAAGTGCAAGAACATTCTAAGGAAATTTGCCTTTGGGTCGGGGAAAAGTGAGCAAACAGCTATTTCAAAAATTTGCAGACACCGACTAAGCTGTCTGTGATTTGTAGTCCAAATTTGCTTTCCCAATGGCCATTGGGCCAAAATAGCTTCAGGTCATTAGCTTAGTTTATAATTATCCTGGACTGGTGATGCCCCAAAATTTTAAGAAACAAATTTCTCTAGAGAAATCTCTATTTAACCTATGTGTCAAAAAACTTACACAGAATATGGCACAGAGAAAAAAGGCAACTCATAGAAAGAAATTCAAGTTAAAATAAAAAAAAAAAACCATGATTAAGTAACCTTACTAAAAATGAGTAGTAAAAAGCTCATGAAACTTCAATATTGGAGCCATAAGATGCAATATAACGGGACCAGGATATGATACAAATATATAAATATACGTTATTTGAATATATATTATGGGTATGATATAAAGAAAAAAATCACAAATTTTAAAATGTAGAAAACGTGGCAAAAGCAAAAGCACCTCTTAAGAAAATAACTACAAAATAAAGTGATTGATTAAAAAATGAAAATATTACAGTTTATTCACTGAATAAGAAGTTATCAGTAAAAGAAGAATGAGTGGAGGGACACCTGGGTGGCTCAGCTGGTTAAGCGTCAGCCTTCTGCTCAGGTCATGACCCCAGTGTCCTGGGTCAAGCCCAGCTTCTGGCTCCCTGTTCAACGGGAAGCCTTCTCTTCCCCCATCCCTCTGCTGCTCCCCTGCTCCTGCGCTCTCTCGCTCTCTCTCTCTCTCTCTCTCTCTCCCCTCTCTCTTAAAGAAATAAAATCTTTTAAAAAGAGAGAGAAAAATGAGTGAGTCATGGAAAACAAAAAGCAAAAAGTAAGACAGCGACATAAATCAACAGTGTCAATATTAACATTGCAAGTGAGTGGCTTAAATAAGTCAATCAAAGCGCAGATTGTTCGCCTGAACACAAAACAAGGTCCACCTATGCTGGCTACAGTAGACGCACTTGATCTCAGTTACAAACCGAGTAAACTCAAAGGGATGGAAAAAGTTACCTCAGTCAAACAACCATAAGAAAGCTGGAGTGGATACACTCATGTGCCAAAAGGGACTTCATAGTAAGGGGGCGCCTGGGTGACTCAGTTGTTAAGAGTCTGCCTTTGGCTCAGGTCATGGTCCACTGATCCCCTGCATCAAGCTCCCTGCTCAGCGGGAAGCCTGCTTTTCCCTCTTCCCCTCCCCCTGCTTGTGTTCCTTCTCTCACTGTGTCTCTCTCTGTCTAACAAATAAATAAAATCTTTTTAAGAAAGATAAAAAACAAAGATGCTAGTAAGATAAACAGGATCATTTTGTAATGATAAAATGGTCAAGTCATCAGAAAGATGAAACAACTCTAGACATATATTCACCTAATAACTCAACACCCAACTGCTTGTAGCAAAACTGACAGAAACTGAGAAACAGACAATATGACAATAATACTTAAACTCAATATATCACTTTCAATAATGGATTGGACAACTATGCAGAGATCAGTGAAGATAAAGAAGACTTGAACCATACTATACAACAACAGTGTAAGTCTGACATGTGAAGCACATTCCAGCCATGAACAGAATATACATTCATTTCAAATGCACACGGAGCTTTCTAGAAGATAAGCTATATGTGAGGTCATAAAAAACTCAACGAATTTAAAGGGGTAAAAATAATGCAAATATCACAGTGACATGACACCAGAAATAAATAACTGGAATGAATTTGGGAAACTCGCAATGTGCAGAATTAACACACTTCTACATAATCAAAGGGTCAAAGATATCAAAATGGAAATCAGAAAATACTTCGAGATTAATAGAAATGAAGACAGAGCATACCAACCCTGAGGGGGTCCGACTAAAGCAGTGCTAAGGAAATATACAGTTGGAACTGCCTGTATGAAAAGAAACATCTCCAATCAATTACTTGAACTTCCACATTAAGTCAAAAGAGGAAGAGGAGCAAACTAAACCAAAAGCAGGCAAAGGGAAGGAAAAAATAAAGATTAGACAGAAGTTAATGAAATAGAGAAAAGAGAATAAAATAACAGCATAGGAAACTAACTGAATCAACTGTGATCCTTTGAAAGATCAACCAAACTGACAAATCTTTAACTAGACTCAGTAAAAAAGAGAGAAATGACCCACATTACTGGGATCAGCAATGAAAGAGGTGATATTAGGACTGACCACACAGAATAAAGAGAATTAGGAGATTATGATGCACAATTATATGCTAAAATATTAACTTGCCTGTATAAAATAGACAAAAACATAGAAAGACACAAATGACTAAAGCTGACCGAAGAAGAAATAGACCATCTGAAGGTACCTATAATGAGGTAGAACATAGAGTCAATTGTCAAAAACTATTCCACATAAAAGCCCAGTTCCAAGTGGCTTCACTTGCAAATTATACTGTTGGGTCTGTTATTAAATGAAACGAGACCGAGACAAAGTAAAAGTTATTTAAAGCTTTATTCTATGCCAAGCATTAGAATTTCAGACTGACCGGCCAGGGCCATCTCCGAAGAGAGCGACCACCCCCAGCTTACAGGCTCAAGAATTGACTACTGACCGGTCAGGGCCACCTCTGAAGAGGGCGACCCCTCCCAGTCTTACAGGCTGCCTTTTATTGGTGAAACTGCAACCCGTATCTTGGTATCTCAACCCACCGGGTTTGTGTATCTCTTGCTGATTGGCTTGTTCCATCCGGTCTGGTGACGTGTTATTCAAGATTACTCCATACTAGGACAGTTACAAACAGTACTTTCTGGGGAGGCTTAGTCAGTTAACATATTCAGTGTGAATAATAAGATGGTCGTCCTTCCCAAGATGGAGTCATTTAGGTTTGGGCAAGACCTTCTCACTGTTACAAACAGTACTTCATACTGATTAGATGTCTCCATCTGGCCTAACTCGTCCTTGTATTCTGTGCTCTGTTATCAGGAACTAGCCGACTACATTTTACTGGTTTCCCAGACTTGTTTCTAAGTAAGTTTCTCTCGGGGGGAGAGTCAATTTAAGTTTACTGCACAAACAACAAAATGGCTATTTACCCAAGATGGAGTCTCTCTGGCTAAATAGGTCCTTACAATACCATATGCTGAAAGAATTAATAATAATTCTTTACAAACCCTGCCCCCCAAAAAGAGGAGGGAACTCAACTCGTTCTATGAGGCTAGGATTATTCAGACACCAAAACAGACAAAGATATCACAAGACAAGAAAACTACAGACCACTATCTCATGAATGTACACACACATACGCACACACAAAGATCTCAACAAAATGTAGCAGATAAAATCTAGCAACATATAGAGTTAAACAAACCTAATGAAATTTATTCCGGGAATGCAAGATTGTTTAAACATCCATATCAATCAAGGTAAAACATATATATATGGTATATATTGTATATTAATATACTGGAAATATACTAGGAGAAAACCTTGCTTATCTCAACAGATGGACAAGAAGGATTTGACAAAATCGGACATCTTCTCATGATAAAAACTCAACTACTAATAGAGGGAATTTCTTCAATCTGATGAAAGGCATTTATGAAAACCCTTAAGCTAACATCTCACCTAATGGTGAAAGACTGGTTGTTTTTTCCTAAGATCAGCAACACAAAAATAATGTTCGCTCGTGGCTTCTATTACACATTGTGCTGGAGGGGCACCTGGGCGGTTCAGTCAGTTAATAATCAGCCTTTGGCTCAGGTCATGACCCCAGGATCATGGTCCCAGGGTCCTGGGATCGAGCCTGCACAGGCTCCCTGCTCCACAGGGACCTGCTTCTCCCTCTCCTTCTGCCTGCGCTCCCCCTGCTCGTGCTCTCTTGCTCTCAAATAAATAAATAAATAAAGTTAAATTAAATTTAAAAAGGGAAATGCCAAGTGAGGCTGTCAGGTTGGCAGTTGTGTTTCCGAAAACTGGGCACGCTTCTTGATGGGCTCAAGGCAAAAGACTCAATAAAGCCAAAGAATAGGGAAAGGAAAGGTTTTACTGACATGTAAAGGAGAACACCGGGGATGTTTCCCAAAGCAGCGTCTCCCTGCACAACACACTGGAGAAGTTTCAAGATGAAGATACAGATGTCATGACTCCTCTGACGCAGGACACCTGACCCTCGGCAGGAACTGCTGTCTCTGCTGCTCCTGGCACCTGGGTGACACTCGTGCCACTCAGGCCGAAATGTCTCTGCACAGACTTGGCGCCAGAGCCGAGAGCTGGCGGCTGCCATGTCCCATCAGACCAGCCTCCAAGCAAGTGAAGATGTTAAAGATACCTTTGCCAGAGGAGAAATGAAAAAATATTGAGTTCTAAAAATATTGAAAATGAGAAACTTGTAATTGGATCCTATAGTCAGCATTCTGATTCCTGGGGTAAGGATTATGATTCCCTTGTTTACCTCTCCTGGAGGACAAATAGCCGTGCTACATACTGTTCCGGGTTAGACTCTCAGAATGCCCAGGGATATGAATGGATATCTGCCTGGTCTCCAGAACATTCTCGTGATCATCAAAATTTGTTGTATGCAGGAACAAGTGCAACTCTGAAAAATGAGTTTGGAGGGTGCCACATTACAGATGAAGTGTTTGGAACAGTAAAGGAAGATGCATCATTACACGGATATAAAAAACACAATCTTCTGTTACAATCTTCTCCTGCGCCATTGACCACAGCTGAGGAAGAATCACGACAGATTAAAACTAATGAGGCACAAACTGACATGGGTGTGGATACAAAGCATCAAACACTACAAGGAGTAGCATTTCCTTTTTCTCGAGAAGCTTTTCAAGCTTTGGAAACATGAAGTAACAGACAGCTCAACTATGTGCAATTGGAAATAGATATGAAAGATGAAATTATAATTTTGGCCAACACAACAAAGACAGAACAGAAACACTTGCCAAGGAGGATTCCCAAGGATTCAGCACGCTACAATTTCTTCCTGTATAAACATTCCCATGAAGAAGACAGTTTGAAGTCTGAAGTTTTTAATTTATTCAATGACGGGATACACATGCAGTAAAGAGAACAGATGCTGTGTTCTAGCTGCGAGAGCCCTCTGCTAGAAACTGTTGAAAGACAACTACAAATGGACGTCATTAGAAAGATCGAGATAGGGTGCTTGGGTGCCTCAGTCAGGTAAGTGTCTGCCTTCAGCTCCAGGGTCCTGGGATCAAGCCCCACGTCTTGCTCCCTGTTTGGTAGGGAGCCTGCTTCTCCCTCTCCCTCTGCCCTCCCCTCTGGTTGTGCATGGCCTCTCTCTCTCTCAAATAAATAAATTTTTTAAAAATATTTTATTTATTTATTTGGCAGACAGAGATCACATGTAGACAGAGAGGCAAGCGGTGGGCCGGGGGAGGGGAGGGGAGCAAGCTCCCTGCTGAGCAGAGAGCCTGATGCAGGGCTCAATCCCAAGACCCTGAGATCATCACCTGAGCCGAAGGCAGAGGCTTAACCCACTGAGCAACCCAGGAGCCTCTCAAATAAATAAAATCTTAAAAAAAAAGAAAGAAAGAAAGATCAAGAGAGAAAATGGGGATGAGTTGACAGTGGACTTCCTTTATGAAGAAGGACACCCAAAACATTAGGCACGTACCAAAGTTTTGCAAAACCGAAAGGTCCTGCAGCAAAACGAGGAATTCAAAAACTTACTAGGGGTCCAGCTGAAAGTGAAGCCACTGATGATTAAAATCATTGTATTGAGGTTTCCAATCCTAGCTTTTTAAATGTCCAGCTTTACTACAAGAGAACTGTTAGATCACTGCCCACAGGTCAGCTCACTGAGCTCTTCATTTCTGTGTTCTTAAATCAAGGTTACAGAAGATTATATAGGATGTGCTATTAATTTTGTCATACTGTTTTCTAAATTGTGTGTAAAAGTATTTTTTAAATGTTACCACTTTTTAATAGAATTCTTCTGGGCACTGTCCTCTCCATTAGAGTGTTTTTCCAACATTACCCAAGACCCCATGGCTGTATCAGGCTCAGGATTATTTTGTCTTTTGGTCATAGAGTAGTTCTAATGTTTATGGTGAGGCATAGCAGTGAAAAAAATGGAACAATGGGAAAGCCCCCATGTTTTGGAATTACCAATTCATGGCCAGTGACCAACAGCCAGGCCACATGGTCAGGCAGAAGGACAATGGAAACATGGTCTACTAAAGGAATAGTCACAGGGGGGCGGGGCCCTTGCTCATTATGGGAATTTGTGGCATATCAAAAGAGGACATGTTAATGCCCATCACAATCACCACCTTCTGAGTTTGGAAGTGGATTGGAACACATGAGTGTGTTTCCTGGTGTCCTCTCTTGGGGTAGCCACCTAGGTCAGGGAAATAAGGGGACAGAGGGGGTTATGGCAATGCAGGGAAAGGCTGAAATTCTGCAGTCCACTTGCATCCTCTGTGGCACAAAATACCAAACAGAACTATTCTGGCTGCCAACCAAACACCACAGAGAGCTAAAGGGCCGACCCTCCAGTAGGAAAGCCTTGAACATAGCTGGCAAGTCAGAGCCATAATGGTAACCCTGAGGGATGACAAAAGGGCCTTGACAGGAATGCGTATTCTGGATTGGACTTTGCTCATTCAGTGGTAGATGCAAATGGTCAGATTCCTATTAAAACAAACAAGCAAAAAACAGAGCATAGCTATGCTTCAATTAAAAATCTAAAAAAATAAAATGCACAGAGAGGACTGGTCCTGTAAGGATAGCTCAGGAAATTTTTTTTTAAAGATTTTATTTATTTATTTGACAGAGATCACAAGTAGGCAGAGAGGCAGGCAGAGAGAGAGAAGGGGAAGCAGGCTCCCTGCCGCAGCTCAGGAGATTTTACACGTGCACATCTCCACTCACTACCCCCAGAGCAAGATGCAGAACACGCTGAGCTTCCCAGAGATTCCCAGTCAATACGTCACCAGAAAAGGTAACCACTCTCCAACTTCTGACATTATAAATTGGTCCTGGTCTTCAATTTCACATACAAAGGGTCATACTCCTGTGTGTGGCTTCTTTCATTCGGCGCCGTGTCCGTGAGATTCCCCCACACTGCAGGGTGTAGCCAAGGTCCAGTCTTCCTTGGGGCTGCATGGTATCCTGCAGTACAGATAAGCTACAACTTATGTATGTATTTTCCTCTCATACACATCTATGTTGTATCACACTGGGACCATCATACACAGTACTGCTGAGACATTCTTGTACACGGCTCTTGGTGCACATGTGGAAAAAAAGTACTGAACCAGCAAAGAATGCTCGATCACAGTTCCTCATACCACAAACACACGACAAACCACAACATCCCACAAACACACGACAAACCACAACATCCCACAACGGGAATACACACATGCTGACAGAGTAACAGCTTCATGGAGAATGGGAACAAGCAACGGAAATATTGTGGAAAAGGGGTGTCGGGACCATGGAGGCATGAAGTGTTGGTTTACACCCCTTCACAAGTGTGTGCTCCCACCCAGCATGAGTGGGGCTACAGGAAGGTCCCCACTACACACTTTTCCCTGGGGGATCTGAGTAGGAGGGGTGGGGACAGGTGCCAGTGTGACTCTACACTACTTCCCAAGGGAAAAGACCTCAGTATGACTGTGGTTCACCTCAACATTCTCTCATCCTACCCAATGCAGAGTCTCAGGACAGGGATGCAAGTGTGAGTGCCAGAAACGGGAAGGATCCTAAGAAACTGTACGTACTTCGTTAAACCCTGATGTGGGAATTCCTAAGGGCCTGAAGGGGAAGGCTGTGCCTTCACCCCATCCGGCAAAGTTGGGGCTGACAGTGAGCACAGCTACATTCCCTGGGTCCCCTACCCACCAGTTCTGTCCCTGTGTTTCCCTCCCCTCTATGACCGAGAGCGGACTGGGGGTAAGGGGCTTGTCAGACTTGTGTTGCTGCCCACAGTCTAGACCAGCACAGCAGCCACACATAATGTCCCTTCCAATGGCAGAAAAGTGCGGTATAAATGCAGAGAAGTAGAAATAGTAACTGAGGGTAAAGGAGGGGATAAATTTGCTGTCATGAGGGAAATCCATAGTACATTAGCGCCTCGGAAGAAGTGTGAGCAAGAGATGACACTGTCTCTTAGCTCCATCATCCCAGACGCTGAGAGAGAAAGCCGTGTGCTCTGAGAACATTCCTGCTTCTGGAACCTGGCAGCACTGAATGGACCCAGCAGACCTAGGAGGCCCTGGGAGACACCGTCCTCCAGCAAGCAGAAAGATGGGCTGTTAAAGACCTGATGGGATGCGAGTACTGGGCCAGCATCTCCTCAGTTCCAGTCCCACTGCTATAAGGGATCTGTGCTCAAAGACCACAGCATGGCTGCGGGATAAGAAAAATATTGGGTCTTTGTCTCCAGTTCCTGGCATCCAGTTCCCCAGCCCTAGGGGGATCTCCTGAGTAATAAGACTGTCACTGGTACTGGCCGAGGGTCTTAGACAAGTCAGGTTGGGGCTGGTGACCAGGAGGACCAAGACATGACTAGAGTTGGAGCCATCAGCCTTACTTCCCGACCTCTGGGGAGAGGCTCTGGAGGCTGACCTCCATCCCCAACAGCCAGTGACTGAATTAAGCGTGCCTATGTCATGAAGCTTCCACAAAGACTGCTCTACAGTGGGCTTCACAGAGCTTCTGAAATGGTGAACATGTTCACGTGCTCCGAGGGGGGCACATTCCAAGTCCATGCGGACAGAGGCTCCTGCACCGGGACCTGCACGCTCCCACACTCCCGAGCCTCTTCGTCTGTCTGCTCGTGCGTGTCCTTGTAATAAACCATACAGTCAGCATGGATTTCTCCTGAGACCTAGGAGTCCTTCTAGCAAAATACTGAACGTCCAGGGTACACTCAACTTTGTAGCCAACAATAGTGCCAGGCACGTGGGAACCTGAGAGTTGAGACTTTCCCGTGAGCTGAGGGCAACTTACAGGATGAGTCCTCCCACCTGTGCTCACCCCAGGTCGACAGGGTCATATGTGAAATGAACAAATTGGAGGACACCCAGGTGGTGACAGGGAATCAGAGAGCTGGTCAGTTGGGGGAAGAAACTTTCTCCGCTCCACAAAGAGAAATTGAGAGTTAGAGCAAGCAAGTAACCTGCCCCTCATCTCGTCTGGGAGCAAAGGATAAGCAGAACGGAAGCGTGTCTATCATGTCCGTCCGCCTACGACCAGCTGTTCAGGGTCCTGTTGAGAAAGGAGACAGCGGGCCCAGCATGGAGTCACAGATGCCACACACCACGGAGAACGTCAAACTTAGCCTATCGCCACTTCAGCTCTCAGGTTCCCATGTCCCTGGCACTGTTGTTCAAGTTGGGCAGTGGTCCCGTGAACCGGTCCCAGATGCTAGAGAGTCTCTCCCCAGAACATCGCCACACACGGGGAAATAGACACAGTTACACAACATGTCGGTGCACACAGAGAACTCATGTCTTGCAGACCCGGGGCTTGTGGTCCTTACAAGAACAAAGGAGGGCAAATCTGTCCCAAGCCATCAAGCCACCTGTCCACCTCGCCACTGCCCGTGTTTGTGAGTGGGAACTGCTGTAGACAACAGCTGGGTCTGATCATGTAGTGTCAGGGGAACGAGAGGACAGCTGTCACTTATTACCCACTTGTCTCTTTGGCCAAACCTGAGAGCCTACAGAGCACCAGGTCGAGATGCAGCCTCAGATCTGTGCTCTGAGAATGACAGTTAGTTGTTCTCTCTCCAACCCCCACCCCCACCACCCCTGCGGCCTTCCCACATGAGGAGAATTCCATGGTCAGGGCTTTGGAAGGGACCGCCTCCCTCCACAGATGAGGAAGACCTGTTTCCCACACATCCTTCTAGTGGGACCCGGCTCCAGGGGAGCACACGCTGGACCCGACTCACAGCCCGGGGATAGAGAGAGGCTGCCACTGTGCACGTTGCATGTGACAGGGGGTATGAGTGGCAGTGTGTATCCTAGGCCCACGAGCGGCTGCAGTGGCCCATGTCCCGACCCAACCGAGTCAGTGGTACAGGTGGTGACCACTGTACCCGCCACAGAAGCCAGGGTTCCTGTGAGACTCAACCAGGTGGGCCATGCGGTTGTGTTCCTGGCTTCGCAGCCTAACCTGTTCCCTGACCGGGCCCCCAGAACATGTTATACCCACAGAAGATGCACGTGCATACATGTGTGTGTGCACTACCTTCTGTCCAAGTTCGAGCAGGGCTGGGTTCCACGGTTTGCTCAGAGGAACAGCTGCAGAGAGCAAGTGTTCAGAGATGCTCGTCATCCCGCTGTGAACCGCTCCCTAACCCTCCCCCTGACGACACCCCATGACGACGAAACAATGCCATAAATCTCACACATCACACCTCGTGACAACAAACATCCTCCCTCTAACTTTACGAGGGAAAAAAACACAGTAAATGTGATTTTAATGCCTCCCCGCCCTGGCCTGCTCTCCTCTCTGACCTCAGCGGCTCCAGATCCAGCTGAGCACCAGGCTCGCTTATGGGGCTCCTCAGAACACATGGGCCTCTCCCCAGACCCACAGACTCTGACTATTTGGCACATGGCCAATGGATCACCCCCACCATACGTACTTTCAGCCTGAGCTTAACTCCTTCCTTTTCCACCTGGTGAAAGAAAACATCCCATGAGATGACATGCAAGAGGCAGGGCCCGAGATCCTAAATTAAATAAATTGCCTGGACCACAGGGAAGTTTCCAGAACGGTCACTACAGACCTAGGGCAGGATCGGGGACATGAAGGAAAGAGATGGAAGGTGAGACTAACCCTCTTCCTGCAGTCTGTCCTCAGCAAGGACCTTGCTCTCTAACTTCTGACTTCTGGGAATTGGGTCCGTCACCACATTCATCAGGGTGATTAATATGTCCCTTCCTCTCACCTGTGCTTTACTACAGTGCATGTAGCAGTGAGCACACGGTGGATGGGCACATGTGTGCAGAAGGCACTGCCCATACATAAGGCAGGACAGACTTACACCTGAGCTTGAGACACTGCAGAAGGACAAGAAAACTCAAAGCACCTCCCTTCCCTACCTGAGCTCTCCTTCCTCCACATGACAGCTCCAACCACCACAGTACCCGTGACCACAACAACAGTCAGACCAGCCCCGATGCCCACGATGGGAATGGGGTGCTGAGGAGGGGACACTGGGAAGAGAGGATAAGGTGAGGGCCTTGACCCCTGGGTCTCAACCCAGACCCTACTGAAGATCTCCACAACAGCTCCTGATGTCCCTGCCAAAAGGCTCTGTGCCCAGGTGTCCCTCCTTAACGCATCTGAAGGTAATGTGCTCGGGCAGCCCCTAATGCTGCACATAGCATGTGCATCTCTGCTCCTGTCCAGAAGGCACCACCACAGCTGCCCACTTCTGGAAGTTTCCATCTCCTGCAGGCTTGGTCTCCACAAGCTCTGTGTCCTGCTTCAGGTCCTCCTCATCACGCTGCCAGGTCAGGGTGATCTCCACAGGGTAGAAGCCCAGGGTCCAGCACCTCAATATGACCTCATGATCAGAGAAGGGATGGTAGGTGACATGTGTCTTCAGGGCATCTGAAGAGAAGGGTCAGAAAATTCAGGAATTTAGGGAGGATTTAGGATGATGGAGGAGTAGGGGACTTGAATTTCATCTGGTCCCTGGAATCAGCTAGATAGTTATCAAACCATTCTGAACACATAGGAATCAATGGGAGCTGTGAAGAAAGAAATGCCGCAAGTCTACAAGTAGGGAAGCCACCACTGTTTGGGAGGTAGGACGTGTGGAGACACAAATCCAGGGTGAAATATTGGAGGATAAGGCAGAGCGGAGACAGTTGCTTCAGGAGGCAGCTGCCAAGTATTATAAACAGCAGAGCAGTAAATCAGGACTTTAGGAAATCTGCTCCAGTGCAGGAGGTCCCTGGCTTAAAGGTACTCGGGTGTCGGAGTGGGGCGGAATCCAAGGTGGGACAGCATGATCTCAGGATCCCCAGGGTCACAGAAAGAACAGGGGTGCCTGAGTGCGCAAAGTTCCCAGGCATCTGAGCCAAGAAGCCGGCTGCATGCTGCGAGTCTGGGTGCTGGCTTTCTGCTCCGTGTTGCCATAAACAGGGAGCTGCTGCACAATTCAGTGAACCGCTCTCTGAGCAGGGGCCCCGTAAGCAGCAGAAGCCCAGCCAGACCCCCACCTCCCCTGGGTGGAACTGCCCTGGTCCCTGCTGCAGGAGTCCATCACGTTTGGAGTTTTGAGACTCAGTCATGTTCCTGATATAAAAAAGTTTGGTCACAGGCTGGGTGTACACAGAGTTCATAGGGAAATGGGGGAGACCAGATTGATTGATTGCCTCTCTGTGCAGACTCACTAAAGAGTGGGGAGTGTGAATTTTCAGATCCAGGGCTAGAGAGCAAGGTGCAGCCTTATTCACCCCACTGATCAGAGCTGAAAACCTCAGGGATCAAAAGAGCGTCACCTAGTGGAATCCAGAGATTGAAGCCGTGATCAAAGCCTCCCAAAAAACAAGAGTCTGGGGCCTGATGGATTCTCTGGGGAATTCTACCAAACATTCAAAGAAGAAATAATACCTATTTTTCTAAAACTGTTTCAAAAATAGAAACAGAAGGAAAACTTTCATACTTTTTCTATGAGGCCAGCATTTCCTTGAGCCCCAAACCCCATCGAAAAGGAGAATTTCAGGCCAATATCCCGGATGAATTGGATGTCAAAATTCTCAACAAGATCCTGACTAATACAATCCAACAGTACATTAATCCTAATCAATCAATTCGATAGAACACATAAATAAGAGAAGAGACAAGAACCACATGGTCCTCTCAATTGATGCACAAAAAACATTTGACAAAATACCTCCTTTCCTGATTAAAACTCTTCGGAGTATAGGGATAGAGGGAACATTCCTCAAGTTCATAAAATCCATCTATGAAGAACCCACATTGAATATCATTCTCATAGGGAAAAGCTGACAGCCTTCCCATTGAGTTCAGGAACATGACAAGGATGACCACTCTTGCCACTATTGTTCAACATAGTACCAGAAGGCCCAGCAAAAGCAATCAGACCACAAAAGGAATGAACAGATATTTAAATTGGCAAAGAAGAACTCAAACTCTCTCTCTTTGCAGATGACATGTACACTATGTAGAAAACCCGAAAGTCTCTACCTTCAAATTACTAGAACTCACACAGCAATTCAGTAATGTGGCCAGGTTCAAAATCAGTGCACAGACACCAGTTGCTTTCTTATACACTAACAATGAAACTGTAGAAAGAGAAATTAGAGAATCAATTCCATTTACAATAGTACCAAAAAACATAAGATACCTTGGAATAAATCTAACCAAGGAAGAAAAGGATCTATACTCTAGGAACTACAAAACACCCATGAAAGAAATTGAAGACACAAAAGGATGGAAAAACATTCCATGCTCATGGATCAAAAGAATAAACATTGTTAAAATGACTATGCTGCCCAGAGCAATCCATACTTTCAACGCCATCCCAATCAAAATACCAATGGCATTTTTCAAAGTGCCAGAGCAGACAATCCTAAAATTTGTATGGAACCAGAAAAGACCGCAAGTCACAAAAAAAAAAAAAAAAAAAAAAAAAAAAAAAAAGTTGAAAAGAAAAACAAAGCTGCGAGGGCATCATGTTGCCTGATTTCAAGCTATGTTACAAAGCTGTGATCACCAAGACAGCATGGTACTGGCACAAAAACAGACACATAGACCAATGGGACAGAATAGAGAGCCCAGAAATGGACTCTCAGCTTTATGGTCAACTAATCTTCAACAAATCAGGAAAAAATATCCAATGGAAGAAAGAGTCTCTTCAATAAATAGTGCTGGGAAAATTGGACCGGTGTATACAGAAGAATGAAACTGGACCCTTCTCTTACACCATACACAAAGATAAACTCAAAATGGATGAAAGACTTCGATTTGAGACCAGAATCCATCATAATCCTAGAGGATAACATAGGCAGTAACCTCTTCAACATCAGCCACAGCAACTTTTAAGACAGTCTCCAAAGGCAAGGGAAATAAAAGTGAAAATGAACTTTTGGGACTTCATCAAGATAAAAAGCTTCTGCACAGCAAAGGAAACACCCAACAAAACAATGGGAGAAGATATTCGCCAATAGCACTACAGACAAAGGGTTGATATCAAAGATCTATAAAGAACTTCTCAAACTCAACACCCAAAAAACAGATAATCAAGTCAAAAAAGGGCAGAGGACATGAGCAGACACTTCTCTGAGGAAGACATACAAATATCTAACAGACACATGAAAAATGTTCATCATCACTAGCCACCAGGGAAATTAAAATCAAAATCACATTGAGATACCACCTCTCAGCAGTCAGAATGGCTAAAATTAATAAGTCGGGAAACACCAAATTTTGGCAAGGATGTGGAGAAAGGAGAACCTTCCTATGCTGTTGGTGGGAATGCAAGCTGGTGCAGCTACTCTGGAAAATACTGTGAAGGTTCCTCAAAAAGTTGAAAATAGAGCTACCCTACAACCCAGCAATTGCACCACTGGGTATTTACCCTAAAAATACCAATGTAGTTATCTAAAGGGGCATGTGCATCCCAATGTTTATAGCAACAGTGTCCACAATAGTAAAACTATGGTAAAAGCCTGTATTTCCATTGATGATGAATGGATAAAGATATTACACACACACACACACACACACACACACACACACACACACACACAGGAATATTACTCAGCCATCAAAAATACGAAACTTTGCTATTTGCAATGACATAAATGGAAGTAGAAGGTATTATGCTAAGCAAATTAAGTCAACCAGAGAAAGACAATTATGATATGATCTCACTTATATGTGGAATTTGAGAAATGAAACAGAGAATCACAGGGGAAGAGAGGAAAAAATAAAATAAGATGAAACCAGCGAGAAAGACAAACCATAAGAGACTCTTAATTATACAAAACAAACTGAGAGTTGCTGGAGGAGACACGGGTGGAGGGATGGCGCCGCTGGGTGATGGACATCAAGGAGGGCACATTTTGTAATGAGCACTGGGTGTTATATAAGACTGATGAACCACAGTCCTGTACTCTGAAACCAATGAAACTTTGAATGTTAATTAATTGAATTTAAATTTTAAAGTGTTGGAAAAAATTAAAAGATAAAAATAAAAAGATAAAAAGAGGATTCCTAAAGTTTGAGAGAGGAAATAAACAGAAGCACTGAGGGCCTTCCAGGTTCCACAAGTTGGCTGGGCTTCTTCTGGGGGTGGGGATAGGAGAGGCTGTGAGGAGCCAGCATGGAGGGACTGTGCCCAGCCTATGCTAGGTGCATCTTGGGCTTTGACATGGTCACTGCTCTGCTGGTCATATTTGTTGCTCCTTTGTCCCTTGTCCCATCAGTGGAAACTTGTCCCACCAGGCCCAGGGATCATAAGGACTCCAATCTCTCTTCTCTCTAGGACTTTATGCAGCAAGATCTTCCTGTGATGGGGTCGCCAAGGCTTAGGCCTGGGTCAGGACTCAGCCGCCAAATTTTTGCCTGTCTTTTTTTCTCTTTCTCCTCCTCCTCCTCCTCTTCCTCCCCTCCCCCTCCTCCCCCCTTCTTCCTCCTCCTCCTCCTCCAATTCTATGGAGAATTAGGCCTGTTGTTGTTCTTGGGTACAAGTTCTGGTCTCATGTTCCCCTGGTGTTCCAGTCTGGGACAGCCCCAGGGGTCCTCTGTCTCTCATTGTCTCCACAAGGCCCAGGGAGCCCCTGCACACAGGAGTATCTGTGGGGTTGAAAGGTGACTTTTCAGACCCATCCATCTCTTCTCCTTCTAGGGCTGTTCTGGATCATTCTTTCCATCTTTCCTTCAGCTTTTTTAAAAAAGCAGATTATGGAGTTAGAGACAGCAACTGATTATTTCTCATCCTTATTATATTTCAGTTAGTTTCTATTTTCTTGGCTCACCCACATGACCCCTTATTCTTGACACTAGTAATTCCAGTTCTGGTTCCACTCCTGATTCATAGAGTGATGAAACAGTGTCTAATTTGAATTCACATTTCTCTGGAATACATGACCCATAAGCCTAGATACACCTTTCCTAAAGGGAGAACTGTCATTGTTTCCTGTGCATGCAGGAGAGATGATGCAGGGAAGAGGACATGAGAATGTGGAGGAGACCACCACTGGTGAGAAAAGTGATAGGTTCCAGGAACAGCTGTGGCCTAAGGCTCATCTAGAAGAGAAAGGTTCTCTGTGCAGATCATTTCTCCAAGTGATAACTGTCAGACACAGAAACTCCTTTGTAGCATCTAGGACACCTCCGTGAAGTAGAAACAGACCAAATGGGCCCACCTGGTGGGGTGTATGTGCTGGTAGTGAGGGGCAGACTGTGCTAGTAACTAAGGGAAGTGTGTGGGTTAGAGGTTGGAAGTGCAGTGAGGAAGGGGATGCAAAGGAGACCTGTGTGGGGACAGTGAAGACGGCTACTTTACAACAGTGGTAAGTGTGAGCCTCAAAAGAAGGTGACCTCTGAGAGATTGGAAGGACATGAAAAAATATCATAAGAAGAGGTCTGGGGAGAGTTCTTTTCAGGCAGGGAGCCTCCAGTGCACACGCACTAGAACAGGACCCTGTCTGTGTTCAAGGAAGGGTGAGGAGGTCACTGTGGCTGCAGCAGAGAGCAGGTGACATGAGGTCGGATACTGACCACATCATGCACGTGAGAAGTGGTTTGAGTTTTCTCTGTGTGAAATGTGGAGTTACAAGAATGAACAGATCAGGGTAGAGGCAAGATGGCAGAGGCTAGGGGACCTTGTTTCAACCAGTCCCCCGAATTGAGCTGGATAGCCATCAGAGCACTCTGAACACCCATGACATCAGCCTGAAATGTAAGATTATGCATCTGGATCTCTACGGGGGCAGAGGGTCAACAGTCAAGAGGTACAAAACATGGAGTTGGGATTGTGCAGGCAGATATTGGAGGAGAAACAGAAGGGGGGAGGGAGCCACCATTAGAAGGGGGAGGGTAGCCATATACATTACTCACTGCTTGTCAAAGTAAGTGTACTCTTACTCCCCTCCACCTGTTTCACCCAAACCCCATGCCCCTACCCACCACCTCTCTGGTAACCATCTGTTTGTTCTCTATAGTTATGCTTATTACTATATATCTATATATCTATGTATAGATATAGATACAGATATTTATTATATTCCATTTTTTATTTCTCTCTTTTTCTCTTGTTTTATTTCTCAAATTCCACATATGAGTAAAATCATATGGTCTTTGTGTTTCTCTGACTATTCTGCCTGCATGATACTCTCTTGATCCATCCGTGGCTGCAAACGGCAAGATTTCATTCTTTTTTTATGGCTGAGTAACATTTCATTGTATAAATATACCACATCTTCTTAATATATTCATCTATCGATGGATATGTGGGCCATTTTCATAATGAGACTATTGTAAATAGTGTTGCAATGAACTAGGGATGCACATAGATTTTTAAATTAATGTCTTCATATTCTTAGGGTAAATACCCAGTAGTGAAATTCTGAATCATATGGTAATTCAATTTTTAATTTTCTGCGGAAACTCCATACTGTTTTCCACAGTGGCTATACCAGTTTACATGCCCATTAATAGTGCCAGAGGGTTCCTTTTTCTCCACATCCTCACCAACACCTGCTGTTTCTTGTGTTTTTTATTTTAGCCATGTTGACAGGTGAGAGTTGATGTATCAGTGTGGTTTTGATACAGGGACCATTACTCAGCCAGCACAGGGAAGACATGGAGGAGAACAGGGAGGGGCTCCTCTGGCTGGAGTTGTCATTGGGGCAAGGAAAGCAGAGGGACACAAGATGAGGAAGTCACTGCAGGATAGTGGCCATTTTGCTTTCTGTCTAGGAGATCTGGGACTGGAAAAGCTGAGAAGACAACAGCACCAAGGTCTTCAGGCATTTCCACTTCATCTTCTGATAATTTAACTCTTTTATCATTATAAAATGATCCTGTCTATCTTTATTAACATTTTACTCTCTCTCCCCAGTGAACACTGGTAGGTCCATCCTATTCCCCACCAGGGGCATCATTAGGCCACTCTTCCAGTCCGGGCCTAGGCCCATACCTTCCCCTCCCCCAGAAGTACTGGCCTACTGTAAACACCCTTGTGGTCACTATCCCCTCCACAGCCCTCCTGCCTTGATAATCCTCCCTCACTTGGCCCTACCTAGTCCCTGATGAAACTTCACCACAGGCAGCACGGTCCCTGGTTCTCCACTCCACCATAACCCTCCTGGGCACCAAGTCAGCTCTTGTCATAGATCATTCAAACTTAGCCAACCCCCCCCCACTGCCCCTCACTCCTTGCTGATAAGACCTCTCCTTCACCATGGCCTTCGTGCTCCTCTCTTGGTCCCTGAAGGTCAGCCTCTCCCCTTTACCTCCAACCCACACTTACCTACAGGATTCAGTGTATCCTTCTCCTGGCTCCTGTCCTGAATGTCGACCATCTCCACCCCCCCTTGGCCATTCCTTCTTACGTCTCCTTCCTGCCCCCTTTCCTCTCTACCTGCATTGGAAAGCCTCCTTTCTGTCCCTTCTACAGGTGCATTTCCGGTATCCTTAAGACTTCAAGCAGCTCAGGACAGCAGAACTTTTCTGAGAAACATTTGACAGGCAGTTACTTGCAGGAAGCAGTTTCATTCATGTTCTCTTTCCTGCCCAGAGTCCCATGGTCTTCATTATAACCTCATGGTGGTGTCCCAGAATGGATCTGTGTATCAGAGAATTTTCAGGAGAGACACTTGGAATGTCAGGCCTTCTTGCACCATGACAGTGAGAGAGACATGTCAAAGCCACAGGGACTGTGGGAAGAAGAATTCCTGGGACCTGAGACGTGGCACATAGAGTCCAAGGACTTGGAAGGTAACAGAGGAGCCTCAGAATGACTCTGGCAGACATCTAGCCCTGCAGGCACAGAAAGGAGGTGAGAGGGGGTTGGAGTAGGGGGGAATGGGAGATCTTTCCCAGGGAAGTTCAGGGCAGAGAGCAGAGACCTGTCTCTTTCCTGGATTTGCCTGGGAGTGGGGATGAGGATTGACTATCTATGGATTTTAGCCTACAGGGACCATTACTCAGCCAGCACAGGGAAGACATGGAGGAGAACAGGGAGGGGCTCCTCTGGCTGGAGTTGTCACTGGGGCAAGGAAGGCAGAGAGACACAGGATGAGAGAAGTCACTGCAGGATAGTGGCCAGTTCACATTCTGTCTAGGAGATCTGGGACTGGAAAAGCTGAGAAGACAACAGCACCAAGGTCTTCAGGCATTTCCACTATAAGGGGGAGCTCTTCCTCTCTTATGATCTGAAGATCCATGGATGGACACTTCCCTGGTCCTCTGCTCAAACCTTGGTTATGGAAATTAAGAAGTCCTTGGATGCAGATGGCTGTCAAAGCTAGGATTTCTTCAGTCCATATACAGGGTGAGCTTTGTAGAAGCATGTTGGAAGCCATGGCACGGTTGGAGTCATGGATCAAACCGGGCCCTGACTTGTGTCTCCTTTAAAGTCCAGACGCTTGATAAGGGGTTAAGGACAGGAAAGTTGAGTAACACTGAGAAAGGAAGGGTCTGTGCTATGTGTCGTGCGCTCGCCTGCGTGACTTCCCACCCATTCTCCCTACAGAAGGGAACAAGGTGATCAGGGTCATCTTAGTTGGTCCTTGTTGTTCCTGTGCTTCCCATAATCCACTCCCTGGTTGATTGTAACTTCTTGTATCAATAGTAGCTAATGGCATTAGCCGTGACTACCTGGCATCACGAAATTTGTTTGTAGTTAATGTAAACTTGTTATAGGAACTTGTGGTCATCTGACTAGATACTGGTGTATTACTCCTTCTATTGTGGTCTGCCTTATAAATGCTTGTAAGATGTGGAATAAAATAAGCACTGTTGGATATCCTCCTCAGTGCTCCTCCTGCCCCCATCTCTTTGTCTCTTAATTTCTTTTCACCATCCTCTTACCCTCATGTTCCTGGTCGATTTGTCGCACCGCCCGCGACAGAAGCAGCAGAAATATCTGGAGTCCTAGATTAGTTTCTTTGACAGAAATGGTTCAGCCCTGGGGCAGAGACTTTCTTCTCTGCTGGACCCATTGAGCCTAACCCCAATAACCCTGTCCAAGGAAGCCCTCTTTGTCTGATAGAATGAACATAAGTTCTGCTGGTGCATTGTACTGTGATCTACCTGTCCTTTTAAAGCCTCTCAGTAGGGGCACCTGGGTGGCTCAGAGGGTTAAGCCTCTGCCTTCGGCTCAGGTCATGGTTTCAGGGTCCTGAGATCCAGCCCCGAATTGGGCTATCTACTCAGCAGGGAGCCTGCTTCCCTCCTCTCTCTGTCTGCCTCTCTGCCTACTTGTGATCTCTGTCTGTCAAATAAATAAATAAAATCTTTTTAAAAAAACCATATTAAAGTCTCTCAATAAAGGTAGAGACACCAATCATGTAGAGTTAGAAGTGAATCCTCCCAGGGGTGTCTGGGAGGTTCAGCTGGTTGAACCCAACTCTTGATTTCAGTTCAGCCCATGATCTCAAGGTTGTGAGATCGAACCCAGTGTGGGGCTCCATGTTCAGTGCAGAGTCTGTGGGATTCTCTTTCTCCCTCTCTCTCTGCCCCTCTGCCTGCTCATGCAATCTCTTGTTCTATAAATCAACCAATCAATCAATCAATGAATAAGTAAATATAAATAAAATAAAAAAGAAGAGGAAGAAGGGGGAGAGTGAGAAGGAAGAGGAGGAGGAGGAGGAAGAGAATAAAGTGGAGGACGGGAAGAAGTAGTGATTCCTCCTAGTGTCAATAGTCCAGGGAGGCAGTGGTCCTCCTCCAGAAAACTGAACCAGGGAAGATGGGCGTCAGGCAGGAGAGGAAGCCCTAGCCTCGTTGTCACAAAGAGTTGTTCCCTTATAGTGCCCTCAGCCCAAGAACCCACCCTTCATGCCCCACCCCCGAGCATCAATACATGGCTCCAACAGAGTGAGGCCTGGATCCCAGGTCCAACAACATGCCTGTCCAAAGAAACTGGGTCCTATGAAGCAGAAGACACTTGGAGAATGAGAGATTCAGCCAGAGGTGGAAAGGTGAGAGAAACAGCCCTGATATCTTCTCTCCCTTAGAGGGGAGCAGGGCTAATCCTATACCTCACTGACTCTGTGCTTTCTTCTCCAGTGCCCCCAACACTGAACATGACCTGCAACCAGACCTTGGAGGACAAGGCCAGCCTGACAGGCTGGGTGTTCTGTTTCTCTCCCAGGAATATCTCTCTGACCAGTATGCCCAGCAGTTTATGGGAGTCCAGCCTAGTGGGAATGGGACCTTCTGGATGTGTGTCGCCTCTTAGAGAGAGGATCAGAGGTTCACTTGCTACATGGAAGCCACAGGGAATTGCAGTGCACACCCTGTGCCCTCACATTCTGGGCCTGGTCAGGACAGGAGGCAGGGTGAGGAGCAGACAACAGTCCTGTGGTCCTGGGGTGGCCAGGTCAATTTTCCAGGAAACGCCCTGGTGCATCAGAATGGAGGGACAACCGTCTGCTTTTCTTATTGCTACTGGTTTCCTTATTGTCATTCTTGCATGAGTCCTCTCTCTAAGAACAAGAAGTCAGCAAGAGCTGCGGGAGCCCAAGTAAGAAATCTGGGCAGTGGGTGGGATGGGCGGGGCTCTCCTGGGATAAGGTAGGTCCCTCATATCTCCCTCTACACAATATGGAGGGAAAAACAAGCCTCTGTAACAGGAGCTGAAGTCAGAGTGCTGAGAGAGTGGGATCCACATGTGCATATCCACCCTTATCCCTATTCAAAGCCAAGTTCCCTGGGGCCCTTGAGTGGTGACCACAACCTCTCCTTGCTCTGGGTGAGGACTGAGTAGTGGGAGCTGAGGCTCCCTTCTCTGAGCTGGTCCATAATTCTCTCTACCCTCAGGCTCAGCAAGGTTGGTCCAGGGGCATTTCTAAGTGAGAGATGGAGGAGAGGGGGTAACAGTGGCAATTTCAGGATCCAGAGGGCAGATAGATAGCCTCAGAGATGGGGGCCTCAAGAATCTCCTACACCTCATTTACAAGAAGGTTGTAAGAGGCACTGCCTGAATTGCCTTGGGAGTCCCTGCTAGGAAAGGGGCAGGAAGGCTCTGGCAGCCTCAGTCAAGGAGCATTAGGGTAGGACCTGTGATTCCAGGTGTGAGTGGAGCAAGAAGGAGCAAGGAAGGCCTAGTGCACCTGAAAGCTGGGCCAGGGATGAGGGTGGAGGGCTGTGAGCATGGGGTTTTCCGGAGTCATTTCATGTACAGACCCCACTGCAGCCTCTTTTTCTAGACTGCCTGCCAGTCATCTGAGCTTTCTGATGTGCCTTCCAGTTAGGAGCTGTTGGCTCAGTGGAGGGGAGGGAGGAGGCTGAGCTGCAGGTGGGGTTTCTGGCTGTAGCTGAGCATGGCCAACAGGCAGACAACAGCCCTGGTGCTCAAGTGGTTATGCAAGTGGGGATCAAGACACGTAGGGAGACAAGGTGCTAGGTTTGTGACCACTGCCTGGCCTTGAGGAAGAGGTAATAGGACCTGTCCTTCAGGGATGCCCTGTGCTCCTTGGGTGGATGGGTTGGGGCTTGAGAGGAGGGAAGGCTTCGAGTTGCTGCTCTAGAGTGTTGTTCTTGGTCCCAGGGCCCTTTCCTGCTTTTGTCCTGTGGTTGGTGGAAGCAGGCCCAGATGACGGTACTGAGGGATCTTGTGGGACAGCGGAAGACCAGCAGAGGCTGAGAAAAGAAGTGTGAGAGAGAAAATAGTGAAGGTGTTATCCTCCTTCAGAAAAAGGCAAAGCTGAGTTTGGACAACTGAAGAAGTCCTGAGAGCACACAAAGCAATATTTGGCACCAGATGGGCTTCTATTGGTTTCTCTTTCCTCCCTGAGCTTGTTAGCCTTCAAGACCTGGATTAACACCAGATGGCACCAACGGGCCATAATGGCAGCAAGCAACATTTAATAGCCTCAATACACTCCCCACTGAGAGGCAACATATTCTAGAATGTTCTAAACCATTCAGATCTCCATATGACTGTAGCCCAGCCCATGTCACACAGAGCAGAAGAGCTGCTGCTGGGCCTAGCTGATTCACACAATGAGAGAGAATAAAAGGTGGTTGTATTATTTGGAGATTTTTTGTTATCTAGCACTAGGTAACAGCAATGTATAATGTACAACTATTATTACGTTTTATTTATTGTCTGTCTTTCCTGTGAGATGGGAAGCATTAGGACAATATGTGCTGTGTATCTGGCATTAAATGATTACCAGGCCTAACACCGAGATTGGCCCAGAGGCATTCATGGAATATACCTAGAGGAATGAATGAATGGATGAATGCTGTGATCAGAATTCCTTCAAGTTTGGCTTGAACCTGGTAAGAGGAAAATTTATAGGTGTTTCACATGGACAGTTCTTTATGAAGTGTGTGTGTGTGTGTGTGTGTGTGTGTGTGCATGTGCATGCACCTGCACGAGTTCCTATGTGAGTTTAGTATGTACGTATTGGCCTTGGTTGCCTGAAGAAGGAACCAGGAATATGAAGAGTACCTCCTACACTCATATTCCAAACACATGGGCAGTATAGACAGGTAGCACCTAACCACCAGAGGCCTCTGAGATGTCTTGGGCTCGGGAAGGGGCTTTAGTTATGTTGTAGGTTATTGACTCAGCTGCAGGGCTTGAGGCCCTTTGGAGCACGTGGTGAGCCACCTTCAAATCCCCGGATCAGCCATTAGGCTAGAAATGAGATTTGAGGTTGAGTAGCAGAACTCCTGTCTTGCTGTTTAGGGTAGCAGACAGTAGGACCAGAGGTGGTCAGGACTGAAGTTTCTGGCATTCACATCACTTGACATGACTGTGGAAAGAGCCAGTGTCCCAGCCTTTAACATCAGAGAAAGCAGTAGGAATGAGTGACAGAAACGCATGTCCAAAGTCATCTCCAATGAAAGTGTCAGTGTGTTTATTAGAGGATCTGGCATATTTATGGGGCTGGCTGCAGATCTGGGAATCAGCAGTTCTGGCTTGGAGACCACTCTGTTCCCTAAAGCCAGAGTCCCTGGGCACTCAGTGGGGAAGAAACCTCAATATCAATGTAGATTTTTGGGAACACTTTACAAGCCAAACCTGACCAGACCTGCATTGCCCCTTTATGTAGGGTCCTGTGCTAGTGTCATAGGTCAGGGACATACTGGGGAGGTAATGAGTGAGCAGGAATAAAGGAGCTCAAGTCTTCTGTCCTCAGCCCTATGACCACAAAGAGGTATTTCCACTCTGCTCTCAGATTCTCACTGAACAGCACTGAGGTGGGGGCAAGGGGCTGGGGCTGGAAGTAACGGGGATGTAGACAGCACACACATGCTCAGGAAAAAGTGTAGGCTCAAAAATGAAATGGGGAGAGCTGATGTGTATACCTAAGGCTGATTTCTGGCACACAGCCTAGAACAATAAGGAAATTAACACAAACAACAAACATGTTGATGGGAGAATCTGATTTTCAGAGTTACCACATCATAAGATTGAGATGACCCATTTTCAAAAATAACAAAACACAAAATGTACAAAGAAACAGGACAACATGACCCATTCCAAGTTAAAAAAAGAAAAAAAGCAGAAAGTGTTTCTGTGGAAGATGAGATGGTGGACTTACCAGACAAGGACTTTAAATCAACTGTCAGTATGATGCTCTGAGAATTAAAGAAGTCGAGAACATGAGATATGGGTAAAATAAAGTATTTACAAAGAGATACAAAACACAAAAAGAAACTAAAAGGGAATTCCAGTGCTGATATGCACAATAACTCAAATGAAAGTTTTACTAGAGGTGTTCAAGAGCAGATTTCAGCAAGTAGAAGAAAGAATCACTGAACTTGAAGGTAGGACCATTGAAATGATCAAGTCTGAGGAACAAAGTGAAGAGAACTGAAGAAAAGGGAAGAGAGCCTACTGGAGCACGGACATAACATAGCAGGAACCAACATAAGCATTTTGGGAGTTACAGACAGAAAAGAAAGAAAAAGGTAAGAGAGATTGTTTGAAGAAATAATGGCTGAAAACTCACCCAAATTCAAGAAAGACATGAACATAAACATACTCCAATCGAAGCATAGAGCTTGGCAGAATAGTGACAGAGATATGGTCCAACTATATGTTAGTTAAAAGAGACTCACTTTATCAAAAAACACAAATAGTTTGACAGTGAAAGGATAGGAAAAGGTATTCTGTGCACAAAATAACCAAAAGAAAACTGGAGAATTTCTACTAATATCAGGCAAAATAGACTTAAAAATCAAAAAATTTGGAAGAGACAAAAAGAACAGTATATGTGAATGAAAGTTTCAATAGAACATGAAGATGTAACAATTATAAAGGAGTAGCATTTAATAACAAATCAATAAAATCTATGAAGCTGAGCTTCATAGAATGAAATGCAGAAGTAGAGAGACCCACAATAATAGTTGGAGAATTCAATATCCTATTCTCAAAATTGGATAGAGCAACAAGCAGAAGAAAATTAAGGTAACAGAGGGCTTGAGTAACATAAAAAACCAACTAGATCTGACTCCCATATACAGAACACTCTACCCCCAAATAACAGAATACACGTTCTTCTCCAGGGTACATGGGACCATTCCCAGGATGCACCACATTTCAGACCACAAATTAAGACTCAACAGAATCAATAAGAAAGGTACCCCACAAAGTATTCAACCACAATGGGATGCAGTTAGAAATCAACAACAAAAGGAAAACTGGAAAATTCACAAATTAGTAGAAATTAAACACTCTTAACAAATGGGTCAAAGGAAATCACAAGTAAAATACTTACAAAATATTTAAGTCAGTAACCATATCCTCCATGAGGGTTCTGCTTGTCCCCTTCATACCCTGACTGCCTTCCTCCCAGAAGAGCCGGCTGTGTGGTGACAGGTTAAGGAGGAAGAGAGAAAGGAGGACCAAGAGAAGGAAGACCTGGCCACATCTGGGTGGCGTCTGCAGTAACAGCAGGGGAGGTAGTGGCAGTGGTGGCAGTGTGGGTTGCACCCTGTTGAGGACGGTGGGGGGGGGGCTCTCTCCCCACACTTTCCTCCAGACACCTGGGCTGGGCCCCTCAGGTGCAGAAGATGAATAATCTTTCCTTTAGTGACCCATGTGTCCTCTTTTTTTTTTTTAAGATTTTATTTATTTATCTGACAGACAGAGATCATAAGTAGGCAGAGAGGCAGGCAGAGAGAGGGGGAAGCAGGCTCCCTGCTGAGCAGAGAGCCCCATGCGGGGCTTGATCCCAGGACCCTGGGATCATGACCTGAGCCGAAGGCAGAGGCTTTAACCCACTGAGCCACCCAGGCGCCCCTGCATGTACCCTCTTCTTCTGTCCACCTTGCCCTGGAAAACTGGTTCTGAAATTACCCTTTTTAACACCTGATCCAACTTACATGCCAACGTGTGATGAATTTGATAACCGCTGGACTTCACAACAGTCAGAAGGAGCAGACTGACAGTACTCTTCTAGAGAAAAAGATGCTATTGAGAGTGTTTCCATGACTAGAACCAGTCAAGGCAACAGAATTGCCTGTATTTTGTGTGTTGTTCACCCAATGCCTTGTATGCTTTACTCTTCTCACATAGAAATCCTGTTGATTTTGACCAGAAAATCAGCTTTTCCATACCACTGGGATCATGGATTAATTTTAGTATATTTTCATGTGCTTATTCTGGGTATGGTTCAAGTTCTGGGAAACCAACAGAGAAGAATCTCTATGCAGGTATATGAGCTGCTTAGCTTGCTCTTAGGACAAGATGTGGCATTCACCCTGAAAATGTAATCATATACAGCCAAAGTAGATGTACAGCTCCGTTTGTAGATCTTGCTGCTCGGTTTGAGAATGCTGATGTTACTCTTCATTCTCCTTTGACCTTGGGAATGCCAGTCACTCTTCCTGATACCGGAAGACCTATTCTTTTGGTGCATTCCTAAACATGGACGAAATCTCTAAGAGAATTTCACCACTGTTAGTAACACATGAGACTGAATAAAGGACAGGCAAGGCTAAGGAGGGAGATGGGTAGGGGGTGATGTGACTAAGCTCACATGAGGGCTATGTAATCAGGCTCACAGAAAACCCACATGTGGAGAGAACAATATGGCAGAAGGTGAGGAGCCAGAGAAGAAAAGGAGACTAGAGGAGCTGCTGGCTGAGAAAATGGCTGTTGATGGTGGGTGTGGGGACACTGGAAATTGGGAAGGTCGCTGGAACCATGTAAAGAAGTTCCTCGAGCGATCTGGACCCTTCACACACCCTGATTTCAAACAAAGCACTGAATCTCTCCAGTTTTTGTTAGATACATGTAAAGTTCTAGTCATTGGAGCTGGTGGCTTAGGATGTGAGCTCCTGAAAAATCTGGCATTGTCTGGTTTTAGACAGATTCATGTTATAGACATGGGCACTACAGATGTTTCCAATCTCTTTTGTTTCTTAAATTCCACATATGAATGAGATCATATGATAATTGTCTTACTCTGACTGAATTATTTCACTCAGCATAATACTCTCTAGTTACATTCATGGCATATATATATATATATATATAACATATTCTTTATCCATTCATCTGCTGATAGACATCTTGGCTCTTTCCAGTGTTTGACTATTGTGGACATTGCTGCTATAAACAATGGGCTGCACATGCCCCTTCAGATCACTGTATTTGTATCTTTAGAGTAAATACCTAGTAGTGCAATTGCTGGATTGTAGGGCAGCTCTATTTTCAACTTTTTCAGGAACCTCCATACTGTTTTCCAGAATGACTGCACCTCCTTGCATTCCCACCAACAGTGTAGGAGGGTTCCACCTTCTCTGCATCCTAGCCAACATCGCTTATTTCCAGACTTCTTCATTTTAGCCATTCTGACTGGTGTGGTATCTCATTGTGGTTTTGATTTGTATTTCCCTGATGTCAAGTGAAGTTGAGCTTCTTTTTTTTAATTTAATTTTATTTTTTCAGTGTTCCAAGATTCATTTTATAGGAATCACCACCCAGTGTTCCATGCACTACTTATCCACAGCCAGGCTTTCCCAACCCCCCCCACCCTCTCCCCTCCAAAACCCTCAGTTTGTTTCTCAGAATCCACTGGCTCTCATGGTTCACCTCCCCCTCTGATTTCCCCCAACTCCTTTCTCCCCTCCTTCTCTCATGTCCTCCGTGTTTTTCCTAATGCTCCACAAGTAAGTGAAACCATATAATTGACTCTCTCTGCTTCACCTATTTCACTCAGCATAATCTCCTCCTGACCCAGCCAGGGGGATACAAAAGTTGGGTATTCATGCTCTCTGATGGAGGCATAATATTCCATTGGGTATATATGGACCATATCTTCTTTATCCACTCGTCTGTTAAAGGGCATCTTAGCTCTTTCCAGTTTGACGACTGTGGATATTACTGCTATGAAGATTGGTGTATGGATAGCCCTTCTTTTCACTACATCTGTATCTTTGGGATAAATACCCAGTAGTGCAATTGCAGGGTCATAGGGTAGCTCTGTTGTTAATTTCTTAAGGAATCTCTATGCTGTTTTCCAAAGTGGCTGCACCAACTTGCATTCCCACCAAGACTGTAAGAAGGTTCCCCTTTCTCCACATCCTCTCCAACTTCTTGTTTCCTGTCTTGTTGATTTTGGCCATTCTAACTGGTGTAAGGTGATATCTCACTGTGGTTTCGATTTGAATCTCCCTGATGGATAATGATGATGAACATTTTTTCATGTGTCTGTTGGCCATTTGTATGTCTTCTCTGAAGAAGTGTCTGTTCATGTCTTCTGCCCATTTTTTGACATGATTATCTGTTTTTTGAGTGTTGAGTTTGAGGAGTTCTTTATAGATCTTGGATATCAGCCCTTTGTCTGTAGTGTCATTTGTGAATATCTTCTCCCATTCTGTGGGTTGCCTTTTAGTTTTATTGTCTATTTCTTTAGCCTTTGGAGATGTGTCTTGAAGGAACTCCTCAAACTCAACACCAAAAAACAGATAATCATGTCAAAAAATGGGCAGAAGACATGAACAGACACTCACTGTGTCTCTCTCTCTCTGTCAAATAAATAAATAAATAAACTTAAAAAGAAAGATATGGCTCATATATACAATGGAATATTATGCCTCCATCAGAAAGGATGAATACCCACCTTTTGTATCAACAAGGGCGGGACTGGAGGAGATTATGCTGAGTGAAATAAGTCAAGCAGAGAAAGTGAGTTATCATATGGTTTCACTTACTTGTGAAGCATAAGGAATAACACAGAGAACATTAGAAGAAGTAAAGGAGAAGTAATTGGGGTAAAATGGAGTGGGAGATGAACCATGAGGGACTGTGGACTCTGAGAAACAAACTGTGCATTTTGGAAGGGGGGTGGAGGGATGGGTGAGCCTGGTGTTGCGTATCCAAGAGGGAAAATATTTCATGGAGCACTGGGTGTGGTGCATAAACAATGAATCTTGGAACACTGAATAAAATAAAATAACTCAAAAAATATGTGGTCTATATATACAATGGACTATTACTCGGCCATCAGAAAGGATGAATACCTATCATTTGCATCAACATGGATGGAACTGGAGGAGATTATGCTAAGTGAAATAAATCAACAGAGAAAGACAGTTATCATATGGTTTCACTCATATTTGGAACATAAAGAATAGCATGGAGAACATTAGGAGAAGGAAGGGAAAAATGAAGGGGGGCAGGAATCAGAGTGGGAGATGAACCATGTGAGACTATGGACTCCAGAAATCAAACTGAGGGTTTTAGAGGGGTGGGGTTGGGGGCATGTGTTAGCCCAGTGATGGGTATTAAGGAGGACATGGATATGTGTATAACTACACAAACAGTGAATCATGGAACACTACCTCAAAAACTAATCATGTATTGTATGGTGACTAACATAACAAAAATTATTTAAAAAATCATTTAAAAAAAGAGAAAACAATCTCCTCTTGGGATGGGAACCCCAGCTCTTACCTCAAAATTCCCCTTGAGCATTCCTGCTACCACCTTATTGGCTTCAAGTATTGACCACCATTAATAACCAAAAGCACAGAAAGAAAAAGAAAAAAAAAAAACCTGAAAATTTGCCAAGGCTTTATTAAAGACTAGAATAACAAGGAAGTAAACAGTATCACATGAGGTGCCTGTATGGGTCAGATTGTTGAGTGTCCAACTGCTGATTTTGTCTCAAGTCATGATCTCATGGGTTATGAGATGGAGCACCTCCTTGGGCTCTGCACTCAGCAGGGAGTCTGCTTGGAGATTCTCTCCCTCTGCCCCTCCCCCTCCTCTCTCTCTCTCTCTCTCTCTCAAATAAATAAATCTGTTTTAAAAACACAGAATATCACATAAAACCAACTAAATAACAACTCATCAGGACACTGAGGCACTGTGCCATTCCCATTTACTTCTGGGTAGATGATGGAACTAGTGGTCATATGTTTACTTCCTTCAGCTCTCTGTCATACCTGGTTTTTCTTTTTCCTCCAAACTTCTGAGATGCATTCATTTCACCATGAGAGAATTTCCTCACTATTGTGTCTAGGATGGATACAAATCAATGATTTTTAATTAAAATACAATTTGAAGAGTTATTGTAATACGCTATATAGCAGTATTTGCCACTATTGCTAGGCTGTGATCATGGCAAAGGCATTATTAAGCCAGCTCAAAAAGGAAGTTGTAATCTCAGAAACAAAATAATAATTAGTTGTTCTGTGCTTGTCAATGAATTACCACTGAATCAATCACATTCATCACCAACTGGATGTAAGTAAGGGGTAATGTTGGTACAAAGTGTTCCCTGCCCCATTTTCTTTCTCTATTGCCTGACTGACCCTCTCAGGCCAGCCTTTTTTCCCTTAATGTTTATTAATGCAATTAATAGTGCATTTAATGCAATTCCAGCACTTGGCTTTGAAACTGTAGGTCATTTGAATTCCCACTAAGAAAATTTTTCAAATGATAATGAGAAGAAAATATTTTCTCTTCCTCTACAGTTGCAGAAAAGCAGATTAAGTTTTGTGACACGAAATTGAACTTACAAATGTAATTTCTGACAAATACATCTCCTAAAACACCTGGCCTTCAAAGATTATTGCTATGCCCTATAAAAGTAACCCCTATCATCCAAAAAATCTGTAACTTTACTTCATTATCTAAGAATTGCTATCTAGATATTAATATTAAAACAAACTCTTCCCATTTGCCCAGGAATTTTCCAGTTTTAGCACTGAAAGTCCCACATCCCAGGAAAACTCTCAGTTCCAGGCAAACCCAGGTGGTTGGCCAATGTAATCAACATCTCTGTGCTCTAGAAGGTACAAATGCAAGCCAGTATTTTTTGTAGAGTAAGAAGAATATTATTGGCATGTAGTTTTTCCTCAAGCAAGAAGATTTGAAACCTCTGGTTGCAATATTTCTTGCTTAAATGAAGAGGCTAAGAACATGCATTTCACTCAATGCAAGCAACTGTAAACAATAAACTTCTGTGATAATTCTAAAAAAGTCATCATGCTCTGACACCCCAAATGGGCATTTATTTTTATGCTCAAATACTCACAAGTGCTCATAACAAAGGAAACACGTTAATAAGTCTACAGTGTAATAAAATAGATTTATGATTAGTTTTAAACTGCTAATTAGTAATAATTTTGGTGTTTACTTAGAATTTAGAGGAACTTTGAATAGAATGGATTAATGGACTCATTAAATTTCAAAATTTTAAAAATTGTAATTTTTAAAATAGGAGTGCCTGGGTGGCTCATTTGGTTAAGTATCTGACTCTTGATTTTATCTCAGGTCATCGTCTCAGGTTCATGAGATCAAGCTTCATAATCAGCTCTAAGCCCAACATTGAGTCACCCCGAGTTTCTCTCTCCCTCTCCCGCTGCTCCTCTCCACTTCGTGTTCTCTGTCTCTCTTTAAAATAAATAAATAAATCTTTAAAAAATAAAATAAAATAAAATAAAATATTAAAAATGCCTCACCTTGAATGAACCAGTAGTACTAGATTAGAATCAGGAACATCAGTATGAACTCAAGTTTAACTTCATATAAATACAAATAGATACAAAAACAAGTGTAGACATGTGTGTCTACATGGGTTTTTATGTGACATGCATTACCTAGCTCAGTCTGAGAGAGGGCCTAGAAACAATGATACCCCAGTAGCAGTCAGCACATTCAGTTCCTGGTCTTGGACCCACAAAGAAACATAAAAGAGCTTTCTGTAACCAGAGCTGAAACAATTTGAGCAACAAAATAAATAACATAGTATGGGATCATACCTTAGAATATAATATAAATATGAGATTAAACTACATTTTTAGTAAAGGAACAAAAGAATTGGCTGAAAAGGAGAGTGGACATAAGCAGCAAATATCCCTCCCTCTCCCCCCGCCAACAAAAGTCCAGTAAAAGGAAGGCAGTTGGAAGATTCTGGCAGTTGATTAATGAAGATGGAAACAAACATAGATCCCATCACTCATAGAAGGAATACAAAAAAGAAGAGTGACAATTTCCTCCATCAAATCCTGAAGATGCTCAATCCTGAAGATATCAGATGCAGAATAGGGTAGAGTTGAAAGACAGGCCTGACACAAGGCTTTGGTTTAAAGTTTGTATGTGAAGTACTTATGTCCTCCATTGCCTTCCACACCCTAGATGTAAAATCCTAGAAACATACATGCCCATTCTCCAGAGGGTCTCTTCTCTAGGAAAACTGAGGGGTTTCAGAGAAGAGATGATCTCTGAGACCACAGATAAAATCCTCAGAGATAGTTGAGAAGTTTAGAATCTGTAAAACAAGAATTAGACACTTGTTTTCCCTGCTAATAGGAGTTTCAGAAGTGAAAAAGAAGAAATGGAAGATGAAAATTATCAGAGAAATAATATTAGAGAATTTTCCAGAAATTGAAACACAAGTTTACTTATTTATTTGTTTGTTTGTTTGTTTGTTTGTCAGAGAGAGAGACCACGCTCATAAGCAGGGGGAGGGGCAAAGGGAGAGGGAGAAGTAGTCTTGCTGCTAAGCAAGGAGCTCCATATGGGACTCCATCCCAGGACCCTGTGATAACAACCTGACCTGAAGGCAGATGCTTAACCAACTGAGCTACCCAGGCATCCCAAAACACAAATTTTTATATTGAAAATCCCCACTGAATGTCCAACATACAGAAAGAAATACAAAACAAAACAAAAAGATGTAGGGAACATTATTAGAAATTCTGTAACACCAAATTTGAATAACACAAATGAGAAAATGCTGGTTATCAATCAAAGAATAAGAATAACATCAAGTTTCTCTTGGTAACCCTGTACGTTAGAGGACAGTAGACCAACACCTTCAAAAATATGAGAGAAAATGATGGTCAGCAATTAATTCTCCACTCTGCAAGATTACCTGGCAAGTATGAGGTAAAATACAGATATTTTGTAAATGCATGAATTCAAATAAATTCTCCTCAGATCCATCTTTTCTAAGCTAAGCTTTCTAAGCTAAGAATTATGCCTGACAATATGCTCCAACAAAATAATAAGCTAACCATGAAAAAGAAAGTTAAGGTAACCTTATTTGGTAGT
The DNA here is from genome assembly GCF_010015895.1 of Lontra canadensis. NCBI lineage: Eukaryota > Metazoa > Chordata > Mammalia > Carnivora > Mustelidae > Lontra > Lontra canadensis. The sequence goes on from NW_022631180.1 coordinate 1,208,133, forward strand.
TTCAACCTAAAAAAAAAATGCAGCTAAATAACAGGTCTGGGGAAGAGTAAGGTCAGCAGTCAAGAGCAAAAGAATACAGGACCTCAAGTCAATTCCAAGGCCCTCAAGGAATAAAGGGGAGGAAGACAACTAGAACACAAAATATGGTAGAACATTTAGAGGAACTAACATTATATGGATGGAATTTGGGCAAAAAAAAAAAAAAAAGAGCACCTAGCAAAATTTTAGAGTATACAATAATGAGTGTATTCATAGAATTTTGGTTTCTGATCACTTAACTTAGCAATATATCTATAGTGGGAAGAGTGGAGGAGAGGAGGTGAGTGTTCCAAAATTGATAAATCCCCACCAGTCAAAAGAGGAAGTTGATAAAGATTCTCTCAACTTGATTAATAAGAATACAATAGTATAAGCATATCATTGTAAGTAAGGACATAACCACTGAAAATAAAGCAAATAAAAGAATTAAAAATGATTGCTCCTTTAAATTTCCTGTTACAGTTCCTGCTGCTATAGTAAATGGAATTGATTCTCTAATTTCCCTTTCTATATTTTCATTGCTAGTATATAATAAAGCAACTGATTTCTGTACTTTGATTTTGTATCCTGCCACATTACTGAATTGCTGTATGAGTTCTAGCAGTTTGGGGTAGAGTATTTTGGGTTTTCCACATAAAGGATCATGTCATCTGCAAAGAGAGAGAGAGTTTGACTTCTTCTTTGCTAATTTGAATACATTTTATTTCTTTTTATTGTCTGATTGCTGTTGCTAGGACTTCTAGTACTATGTTGAACAACATAAGATACTTGGGAATAAACCTAACCAAAGAGATAAAGGATCTGTACTCGAGGAACTACAGAACATTCATGAAAGAAATTGAAGAAGGCACAAAAAGATGGAAAAGCATTCCATGCTCATGGATCAGAAAAATAAACATTGTTAAAAGGTCTATACTGCCTAGAGCAATCTACACTTTCATGCCATCCCAATAAAAATTCCACCGGCATTCTTCAAAGAGCTGTAACACACAATCCTAAAATTTGTATGGATCCAGAAGAGAGATCGAATTGCTAAGAAAACGTTGAAAAAGAAAAAAGCTGGGGGCATCACGTTGCCTGATTTCAAGTTTTACTACAAAGCTGTGATCACAAAGACAGCGTGGTACTGGCACAAAACAGACACATAGACCAGTGGAATAGAATACAGAGCCCACATATGGACCTGCAACTCTTTGGTCAACTAATCTTCAACAAAGCAGGAAAAAATATCCAGTGGGAAAAAAGTCTCTTCAATAAATGGTGCTGGGAAAATTGGACAGCTATGTATAGAAGAATGAAACTGAACCATTCTCTTACACCATTCTCTTACACAAAGATAAACTTGAAATGGATAAAAGACCTCAACATGAGGCAGGAATCTACCAAAATCCCAGAGGAGAACATAGGCAGTAACCTCTTCGACATTGGCCACAACAACTACTTTCAAGACATGTCTCCAAAGGCAAAGGAAACAAAAGTGAAAATGACCTATGCGGACTTCATCAAGATCAAAAGCTTCTGCACAGCAAAGGAAGTAGTCAACAAAACAAAGAGGCAACCCAGGGAATGGGAGAAGATACTCTTAAGTGACACTACAGACAAAGGGCTGATATCCAAGATCTAGAAAGAACTCCTCAAACTCAACACCCAAAAACCAGATAATCACGTCAAAAAATGGGCAGAAGACATGTACAGACACTTCTCCAATGAAGACATACAAATGGCTAACAGACACGTGAAAAAGTGTTCATCATCACAATCTGTCCGGGAGATTCAAAACAAAACCATGGTGAGATACCACCTTACACCAGTTAGAATGGCCAAAATCAACAAGACAGGAAACAAGAAGTGTTGGAGAGGATGTGGAAAAAGGGGAAACCTCTTACACTGTTGATGGGAATGCAAGTTGGTGCAGCCACTTTGGAAAACAGCCTGAAGATTCCATAGGAAATTAAAAATAGAGCTACCCAATGACCTGCAATTGCACTACTGGATATTTACCCCAAAGATACAGATGTAGTGAAAAGAAGGGCCATCCATACACCAATCTTCATAACAGCAATGGCCACAGTTGTCAAACTGTGGAAAGAGCCAAGATGTCCTTCAACAGATGAAGGGTTTGGTACTTAAACAATGAATACTGTTGCACTGAAAAGAAATTTTAAAAAATTAATTAATTAAAATTAAAAAAAGAAGATATGGTCTATATATACTGTAGAGTATTATGGCTCTATCAGAAAGGATGAATACCCAACTTTTGTATCAACATGGACAGAACTAGAGGAGATTTTGTTGAGTGAAATAAGTCAATCAGAGAAAATCAGTTATCATATGGTTTCACTTACTTGTGGAGCATAAGGAATAACACAAAGGACATGGGAGATGGAGAGAAGTGAGTTGGGAGAAATCAGAGGGGGAGAAGAGCCATGAGAGACTGCAGACTCTGAGAAACTGAGGGTTTTAGAGGGGAGGGGCATGGAGGGTTGGCTGAGCCTGGCAGTGGGTATTAAGAAGGGCATGTATTGCGTGGAGCACTCAGTGTAATGCATAAACAATGAATCTTGGAACCCTGAAAAAATAAAGTTTAAATTAAAAAAAAAAAGACTTATCAACGTTTGACTCACATTCCTTCTTGTTTACCTACCAGACCTTGACTAATGTATAACTTTCTTCTCCTTTGGTGGCTGTTATCTTGTATCTAATAAATACAGGACTGAGGAGTTGTTCAGGGCGATAGTCCTTTCAGCTGTCATCCCCTGCTCCCTTTCTCTTACAACTGACTTGTTTGTGCCTCATTCTTCTCCCATGCACCATTAGGAAGCAGCACATATGTTTTCACATCATTAATTGGTGTGTTTCCATTTCCATTTGAAGAACTCCATTTAGCATTTTTTTATAAGGCAGGTCTAGTGGAAATCAACTCCCTCAGATTTTGTTGGGAGAATCTTTATCTCTTTCATTTCTTAAAGACAGCTTTGCTGGGTAAATATTCTTGGTTAGCAGGTTTTTCTATGAAAACTTCAAATGTATCAACCCCACTCTGGTGGCCTCTATGTGTTAACCTCCATGTGTTAATCTCTTCAATCTTGCTAGCCTCATTAAAATAATCATTTTGAATTCCTTTTCAGGAAACACAGATCTCCATTTCCTTATGGTCAGTGCCAGAAAATGATTGTGTTCCTTTGGGAGTGTCATACCTGCTTGGTGCTTAGTGTTTCCTGTATTCGTGTTGATGTCTATGCATTGCAGGGTTAGTAACCTCTCCCAGACTATTCAGACTGCCCTCTGAAAGGAATGTGAGGAAAGACTTTCATGTGAAGGTGGTACAAGAACATTGTCTGGGTGGGTGCAGCATGTCCAGTTCTGGGAAAGGAGCAATGGTTTTGTCTCTGTGCACCTCCATCAGCTGAGGTCAAGATCTGCAAAGTCCCTGGGGGGTCCTTTGTTGCCAAGTTGTCACCTGTCTATGATGGCAGTGGAGGCTGAGGCTGTTGGGAGTCCTCAGTAGCAAAGGCTGCTAGGGTCCTCCTCTTGTTTGTGGGGAGAATTTGTAGTCAAGGGGATTCCTTTTAGTAGCAGGGCTGGTGTGCTGGACCTCACATTGGCAGTGGAGCTGGGGTCTCAGTCTTAGAGGTGCACAGACCTAACTGAGCACTTGGGGCTTGGACACAGGAGCAATTTCTGTGGCAATGGCACCAGGGCCTGAGGTCTGGGCCTGTGCAGATCACTCATAGAACCAGATTCCTTGTGGCTTACAGTAGTGACTCCAGCTGTGGCAGGGGCCCATGGATGACAGGGGACAGCAGTGGCTGGGACCCAGGGGCATGGCACAGAAGCAGCATGCCTCAGTGATGGTGGAGCAAAGCCCCAACTTAGGTGCCTTCGGTGGGGCACAGGGCATTAATAGTCTGGCCCTGTTGATGATGGGTCAAAGCTGTGACTCAAGACCCAGTGGGCAGGACAAGAACAGCAGCAACATGGCCCCAGGATGATGGGTCAAAGCCCCAGTTGAGTACACATGAGATGTGCTCAGAGCATCAGGACTGCCTGTATGATGTTGGGTCAAAGCCCCCATCAGGACTCAGGGAGAGGGGTGTAGAACCACAGTTGCATCGCCCTAGTATCATTTGCTCAAATCTCCAAATGTGGAACAAGGGGCGGAGCACAGTGCAGCTGCATCTCCAGCCCTTGTAGATAGTGAGGTTCTGTGGGATCCTAATCCTGGAGAGTGGAGCACAGCAGGGACTTGGACCGCTGGGTGCAGGTCTCACCACAGGGAGAGCTCCAGCGCTGGGAAGGAGATGAAGCAGCAGGATCTGGGGGCTCCAGCTCCCCCAGCTCCATCAGGGGGTTCAGCATTAGTGGAGACTGTGAGGGTCCTTGGTTGCACAGATGCAGATTGCACAGATGAGCAGGATGGCTGGAGTCCTCCTATTCTCTTTTCCCTGTGGGTGAAATCCCTCTGAGGGCATCTTCCTTGCTCTGAGCTGCTCCAGACTGATGGATGACCTAGGTAAAAGGCTTCCTGTGCTTTTCTGTGCAACCATCCTTGGTTTTCCTCCTCCAGATGGTTCTGCTGTTTCCTCAGGATAATGCACGACTTTCCCAGAGCCACTGTCATCAACTTGTGTTGTTTATTTATTGTTTTTGTTGATGTTTTTACAGAAGCAAGGGTCGTACCCTCTTATTTTATCTATCATCCATCTATCTATCTATCTATCTATCTATCTATATCTATCTATCATCATCTATCCTTCCCTTTTGATTATTTGCATTTGTTGTTTATCGGGAGAGAGCAGATAGGGAGATCCTAATCACCTGACTTCATCTGGAACATCTGTAAGACTGTTGCCTTAATGTCTTTTTCTAGCAGGTTTGCCTTCTCTTCTTTCTCAGACGGTTCTACCATTGATTTTTATTTTTCCTTTCAATAGTCATATTTTACTGATTCTTTGTAGGCTTGTGAATTTTTCTGAAAACTGGACATTTCAATCTTGGTAATAGCTGGTAATAATACTTGGTAATAATTGATAATCCTGGAAGTTAGGTCCTCCCCTCCCCTGGAGTCTGCAGAGCTTTGTTGGTTGCTACTTTTCGCTCTTGGTTTTTGGTCATTCTGTTGTGTACAGAGTCTCTGTCCCAGGAATCCACTTAAGGTGCGAACTTAAGAACCTCTCAGGTCATTTATGAGTCTGCACCTTTCCCTGGGCAAGGGTAGCTTTCTAAATGTCCCCGTACCTGCAGTTGCTTTTCCATGTTCTACTGCTTATAAGCTTGCATCCCAAAATGGAAAAAGGGGAAAATGAAGGGGAGTGAAGCCCCCAGATGTTTTAGATACTCTTGAAGTGCTTCAGCCATAGGAGTAAGGGCTTGTCCTCTAGGCTGTGGGCTAGCAAGTGCACTTGCCTGCATCTTTGCTGCATCCCCTTGACCAAAACCTGCAAGTATCAGTCAGAACACTCATTTCTGATGTTTGGAAGACAGCGTCCTAATAGCTCACCTTCGCTTCCACAAGCTGTGTTCAAACTGCAGTAGGGACTTCCGCTGGCTCTCCGCAACAGACTGGGGACAGGGAGATGGTAGCCTCATGTCTGGGGCCAGGCTGAAAATGACTGAAATGAAAGGCAGTTTACCCTCCAAGCCTTCCCCCTGCAAGCTGCAAGGCTTCAGTAGACTCCAGCTTTCCAGGACAGTCACATCGGACAGATCCCCAGTGCACCTGCTGTCCAGGAGGAGACGGATCACACATGCTTCCTGCTTCTCCATCTGCCCTGACAGCTCTTCTTCTCAGTCAGGGCAACTTAGAGCTTCCAGTGGATTCAGCACACTCTCTCATTAAGGGTTTTTTATTACAGTTTTACCGAGATCTTATTCACATATCATTCACTGATTTAAGGGTACATTCAGTTGTTTTCAGTACATTCACAGAGTTGTGCAACCATCACTATAACAAATTCAGAACATTTTCATCAGCCCTAAAAGAAACCTTGTGTCACTCCCCCTTTTCTCCCATAACCTCTCCCCAGCCCTGGGCAACCACTCATCTGCCTTCTGTCTCTGTAGATTTGCCTTTTATGGACATTTGTTAAAACTGGAATCATGCAGCACATGGTCCTTTGTGACGGGCTCTTACACATAGTGTTGTCAGACGCATACATGATGGCATTAGGGTGTTAATTTGCATTTCCCTCAGTGAAGGAGAGAAAGCACATTTCCATGTGCGTGTTTATCTTTTAGATTTCTTCTTTGTTCCTTTCCCATTTATCCCCTTTCCCAGAGCTCCCCATGCTCTGTCCCCTGGGAGACCATCCTCCATCGACTACTTATGGACGGGACTCCTGTATCTCCAAATGTTCCCGTGCCTTCTCGCTGCCACTCGAGTTTGGCAAATGGGAAGCTTTAGGGCATTTACTCTGTAAGTAGTCTGTCTGATGCTCACTGACCCAAGCAGAGTTTATATATCCTGTGAACTGGTGTTTGGTTGCTAACATGTGTGGCAAAGAATTTCTCCTCATATGTGCCTTGTCTTTTCACTTTCTTTTTTTTTGAATTAATTTTTTTTAATTAACACATAATGTATTATTATCCCCAGAGGTACAGGTCTGTCAATCGTCTGGTTTACACTTCACATCACTCACCATAGCACATACCTTCCGTCTTTTCACTTTCTTAAAGATGTCGTTTGTGGACAGCAGTTTTCAGCTTTAAGCTAATAACATACATAATTTTTTTTCTCTTTTGCAAATGTCATCTATGTTCTTCATAACAAGTTCTTTCTTAAATCAGAATCATAAAGTTTTTTTGTAAACTTTTCTGAAATTTTATGGATTCTAATTGGTTTGTTTTTGCATGTGTATGGTGTGAAGAAAAGGTTCTTTTCTAGGGTTTTCCTTCATGAATAGCTAGTAGTCGATTCACTTTTTATTGAAAACTCCATCCTTTCTCCTCTCTCCTGGAGTCCTACTTCTACCAACAATCCAGGATTCACATATAGTTGGTATTATTTCTAAACTCCTCATTTTGTACACTGGTCTCCTTTTTCATCTCTTTGACAAGTTTCTTCTGATTATCCTAGCATTATACTTTCTGTTGCATTAGATACAGTAAGACCATAAAGACACCACAGTGTCTTTGCAACTTTTTAAGTTCGAGAAGCACATTTCCAAGTTCTACAAAAATGTTTCACCTCAGCTGGGAACATGCATGTCAGGTGACTAAATGTGTTTGTTGCTCTGTGCGTGTCCCTGATTGACAGTGAAAGACCCATGAGTATTGATTGTGGGGTTAAAACAATTTTTAGCAAATAGGAGAATGTGCAAATACAGAATCTGGGAATGATGAGAATTGACTAAAAATGTAATTTTTGGCCAAACTGGTGATGTGTCTGATGGATGTCAAGGGGCTGAGCATGAGCGAGGTGGGGGCTGCTCTTCCATTCCACGGCTCTCACAGTCAGAGAGTAAACGTAAATCCCAATAAACAAAACAAACCTAAAATTTAAAAACCATGAAGGGTTTTTAATTCTTGAAAATCCCAATCTACATTGGTCCTGTTAGGGTTCTTGAATTTATTTCTTCTTGTATCACTCCCTGAGGAGAAGCCTTCTGTCAGCTTACCGATTGTGCAAACTATCGATCAAGTAAAACTACTTCCCAGAATTAGGGTAGGTCTTAGGTTTGTTTCATAAGCAGGAATATTGGTAGTGGACTTTCCAGACCCTATATCCAATATTTAGCACTTTTTCATGGAGTACCTCATTCTTGCCTCCTAATAAGCCTGCCAAATTTCGCTACTGTTTTATATATCTTCTCAGAGGTCAATCTGCTCAAGATAATCAGAACCAAAGGAAAGGAGGAAAGAGTGAGTTATATGGAGAGCAGAAAAGGAAGCATGTATCAGGGAGTAAGAGAGGCTCAGAGGGAATCATGGAGAGGCGTGTACTTACTGAACCCTCCCTCTCTAGTGCATATTCTCTCTCCCCTACACACATGGACCCACATCCCCCTTCTCTCCACAAACAGGCAGAGAACTCTGTAAAGTCTGTGCAGCATTGCATGATGGTGGCCCAGCTCCTGGTGGAGAACTCCCCAGCCCTTCCCCACCAAGGGAAGCCCCAGGAGGAGTGATGAGTCAGAGATGAAGGATGTTTTCTGTCCTTGGGAGGAAATCAGACTGTTGAGAGAAGGGACTGTCAACATTTTTCTAACTTCCTTTCTCATAGGACTTTCTTGGTATCAGCCATTTAAAGATCTTCAACAAGGAATTCTTGCACCTACCAACCTATTTCGCCCAAGCATGGACACTGGGCCGGTGAACATTGTCACCAACTACCACGTGCCTGAGGCTTCCCACATCTACATGCATGGGGTCAGCTCCACACCCACAGAGCAAGCAAGTGCCCCTCCCACCCCCTGATTTTCTATGTCTTCTCACCTTACATCCTCATCCCTCCTTTTGGGTGTCTTCCTACAATGTGCTCTTCCCAGGGCTAACCTCTGCCTCCTTCCAGGTGGACTGAGCAGGCCAACTTGGCCTCAAGGGCATGGCCATCACGTTTGTGCCAGATGAAAATGATGCCAAGATCCTCGCTGATGTGCAGGGTCACTTTGAGGTCAGTAGCAGTGAGCTGCCCATTGAGATGCACATCTCCTACAGCAAGTCTGGATCTCAGGAAATGGCTCCTCCAACTCTTAAGTCTCCTTGTTCCTTAGTGTATGTGTCCTGAACCATAGAGTGCATGAAGTGGGTGCCCAGTGCATGATGGCTGCATGACACTTTTATGCCCTCCGACCTTGTTTCCGTGTTGGGATATTTGTTTATTTCTGTGTGGGGTCCCTCTCCTGTCTCATCCAATTATTTCTCTTTGTGCACCCCCAGTCTACCGTCTGACCTCACACCCCACACAAACACTCGCATGTATAGGCGTCTGAGTTTCTGCCAACCCCACATGGCCTCTCCACACTTATCGTAACTGCCATCTTTTCCCAGCAGGTGTATGGCCGCAGGCAAGGGCTTGTGGCCATACATTCCCTTCTGGAATGTGACACTCTGTTCAGCAGACGACAGCAGGCATGAGGGTTGGGGGACACTACTCCCACCCGCACCCCCACTCTACCCCATGACTTCCTCCTTCTGCATCACCACCCCTCCTGAACCCCCATTCCTTCATTTGTCAGAATTTTTCAAACAACATTAAAATGAAATGTACACACATCTGTGGTATCAGTAAGTATCAGAGTCTGGGGTGAGGGTCTTTTACGGTAGGATTCATGATGGATGTCTGTAAGGGCTTGGGACTCGTGTACCATGCTGCAGAGCCCAGTTGACAGGCCAGTCAGGTGCTTTCCTTTTCTTGCAGTGCCTCTGTCTGCTTTGGGATGTTGGACCCACTGGCACCATGGATAAGTCAGGAAGAGTTCTCTCCTTTTCATTGTTGGAAGACTTTGAGAAGGACTGGTGTTGATTCCTCCTCCAATGTTTGGTAGAATTCACCAGTGAAGCCACCTGATCCAGGACGTCTCTGTGATTTGATTACTGATTCGATCTCCTTACTAGTTATGGGTCTTGTCAGGTTAGCTGTTTCTTCATGATTAGTTCATCAGTTGTCTGTTTCTATGAATTTGTCCATTTCATCTAGAGTTTCCAATGTTTTCATGTATTCTTGTTATTTCAGTATGGCTTTTCCCTGTTCATTAACTGCTGTTTTTAATTGTTAAACTCTTTTACTTCACAAAATATAGAGTATCTAGAAGTTGTGAAATTAGGAGTTTTTCAAAGAATGTAGAATTACTCAAACATCCATGACCCATAAATAAAAGCTGATACATTTTATAGTTTATTCTTTCTAATTAATATCTTTAAATTTTTTTATTTGAACATAGTGGACACACGACGTTGCATTAGCTTCAAGTATAAAACACAATGATCACTTTGGTTACATCACACTATGCTCATCACAGTGTAGCTGCCGTCTGTCACCACACATGATGTGACAGTGATTCCCTGTGCTGTGCCTTTCATTCCTATCACTCTTCATTCCAGAACTGGAGTGTGTCTCCTGTTCCCCCTTCTCCCATTGTGCTCATCCCCCACCCCCTTCCCTCTTGCAGCCATTAGTTGGTTCCCTATATTTACAGGTGTGATTTTGCTTTTTGTGTATTTCTTTATCCATTTATTTTGTTGTTTAGATTCCACGTATGAGTGAAATTGTATGGTATTGTCTTTCTCAGTCTGGGTTCCTTCGTTTAGCAGACATGCCACCCTGTAGTTCCTTCTATTGTCAAAATAACAAGACCTCATCCTCAATTATGGCTGCATAATATTCTATGGTTTGTGTGGGGGTATGTGAGTGAGTGAGTGTGTGTGTGTGTGTGTGTGTGTGTGTGTGTGTATCACATTCTCCTTGTCCATGTGACTCTGGGTGGACACAGGGTGCATCAGTGTAAAATGTGAAATGTGAAAAAGACTTCACATTCTGAACATCATCTGGGATGAGGGTGCCCCCTGATGTCTGGGGCCCTGTTCAGGTTCAGGGAGCTGAGGGAGACCCTGGGGAGGGCCTGACTAAAGAGGAGAGAGGACCCCTGGGTCTTCTCTCCTTGGTCCTGAGGCCCCACACAGGGAGAAGGGTAAGGCTGTCCCCACCACTGCTCTGCTCTCAAATGGATTCTGAAGGAGAAGCCTGAATGGGGTTTGCACTGATTGTCAGGTAGAGATGTCTGAGCAGAGGCCTGGGCATCAGCGGGACAATGAACAACCTTCCAGACAGCCCTGGACTCCATAGGGATCAGGCTCAGGTGTGTGGCATGGGTTGCAGTAGAGGAAAGCTCAGGAGCCCTGGTGCCCCTTCTGTGGATTCTGTATCCCTCTGCAACTCCTCTCTCCAGCCCATAGATGATAGTCCAAAGGAAAACCACAAAGTAGAAACTCTATTTTTGACTCCTTCTTTCTGAATTTTTCAAAACTCAATTAAACAAAAATTATTTCTTATTTGGGAAAAGCATCTCAATACCTACATCCTACTCCACAGTGTGGACGTGTGCACTGGGGTTAGAGGACTAAGATCCCAGCTCCCTAGGCCTCCTGCTCCCTGGGGAAGATATAAGAGGGGTCCCCGTGCTGGATTCACAGCCGGTGTCACAGAAGTCTCTCTCCCAATGCAGCTGTCAGGCAGAGCTGACATCCTGTGTGAGTGCACTCCCGCCCCACAGGGGTCAAGATTGAACCCACGGACTTATTTAACACCTCTCTTGCCCCAGGGATTGTCTCCCATAATTGGGGGTTGAGAAAAGGCCCATAGGTAGAACTAAGACCCAGTCACCCCAAACCTCCTTGTCCAATGACAGAACCCAAAGGAGACCCCCAACCCTTGTTCCTTCCCATCACCTCTCAAACACTCAGCACCACCATCTGCCTGGAGCCCACCAGGACTAATGTCATTATGTCCCTTTCTTCATCTCTGTTGGTCACCCCCGGTCCCCCAGATATCCTGCACTCTCACTCCATGAGGCTCTGCACAGCCCTATCCTGCCTCCTTCCATGCCCCCTCCCTGCTGCTGAACCTTCCACTGTGCCCCTTGGAATGCTCAGCCCATGACTGGCAAATGTCCACATCCTTTCAGGATGTACTCTTCACCAGGCAGCTCCAACAGAAATCAGGTCCCCCTGAGGACCTGGCTCCCTATGAAGTCCTCTCCCATGGGGTGTCTCATGTGCCATGGACCTGGCACCCCTGCCCTGGAGGTATGTGGACTCTCAGTTCACCCAAAGTCTCCTCACTGTTCTTCATTTCCTCATTTTTTAAAGATTTATTTATTTATTTATTTATTTGGCAGAGAGATACAGAGAGAAAACAAGCAGGCGGAGCAGCAGGCAGAGGGAGTGGGAGAAGCAAGCTCTCCGCTGAGCAGGGAGACCCATTTGGGATTCGATCCCAGGACCCTGAGATCATGACCTGAGTTGAAGGCAGCTCCTTAACCGACTGAGCCACCCAGGCATCCCCTTTCCTGTTCTTCTTTCTGCTAATGATCTTGTTTCTATGTCAAGGAGCACACCGAACACATTAGAGGACAAATGTACAGATTTCTCCCACCATCTATTCATGTCCTACCATCAGTCCCCATGTGATAGTTCTTTAGCACAGGTGACCCATCCATGCTGGTGCCAGCAAAGCCGCTCCCTCTGCTGCTGCCCTAGACAGCATCCCTTCTTGTCTACTTACAGGTACTGGTCTGGCAATTCTTCCCTGTTCTCTTTTTCATCATCAGTGTTTGTTCTCAACTAGATTATGGTGCTGGCTGTGAGAAGACACATCCCTGACCAACAGCTTGAAGGAGTGCAACTGATCCCCAGCTGTGTGCTCTCAAATGTGATGCCATGTGCGCTCTGAGATAACACTTCCTATGGAATTCCTCCAGCCAGTGCTTGAGAACAGCAAGGAAACTGAGGCAGGACTCTTCCTCTTCTGCAGGCTGACTGAGGCGCCAGGGCTCTCCGACACCCTGATGAACTTGCCTGACTCTGCACTGGGTCTAGGACACTTCCAGCCAACCTTCCTTCTCTGTCTCCTTCCCTCGGATTCAGACTTGCATCAAGATTTGCTGTTCTCCCAGCCTTTCTGGCTCCTTCCCCATGTCTTCTCACAAGGCTTTCTCCTAACAAATTCCTGGCATTATCATCCTGTACTGGGGTCTGCTCCCCACAAACACTGAAACACAAGTGGCATCAGGAATGGCCCAAGAATTCAGGCAGGAAGATGGGGATTGGGGACGAGCTGCCTGGAAGATCAGGAGTCCACAGACCACGCTGGAAGGTGGGATACAAAGGGCAGCTGAACCACCTCAGGTGTTACTGGAGGTGAGCTGAGAAGCTGTCCTGGTCTGGGGGAAAGCTATGGCAGGTGGGATGACAGAAGCTGGTGGAAAGTAATGCGGGGTGAGGGGTGCTGCAGGATCAGTGGACATCCAGGTTACTGGTGATCTCTGTTGATGCATCATAGAAAGATCATGGGAATCTGAGGGCTATTAACAAGCAGTGAGTGGCTAGACAAGAGAGCCTCTGCAGTATCTTACAGAGGCAGCCGTGTCCTGTAGAGGAAGGTGCATAGAGCTGAATGGCAGTGAATCATAATGGGAGAGTGGAAGAACTCCAGAGAGGTTTGGACACTCAGCCACAGCAGACCTGTGATGTAACAGTCAGTGCCCCTGTGAGGAAAACCTAAGTTCCTGCAGACTTGATCAATTTCCTCCCAGTGGATGTCCTTCAGCACTCTCTGGACACATGAAGGAGGTGCGCCCTTCTCTAGTAATGGTTAACACTTCCTGTGCTGGAAGATGGTGCAGAAGTCTCACTCCTAGGTGCATGTGGTATCCACCAAGGAGTTTTGCAAGAACTACCCAGCATGCATGTGTAGGAGCATGAGCAGCAGCTCTGGGACTGGATTCTGTGAGTGCTTGATCAAGGGACCGGAATGTCAGGCTGGCGAAGGAAAAATGCATTGACTGGGGGCACTTTTCAGGATGTGGGTATATCCAGGACCCCAGGACATGAGACAATCTCACTGTTGGGGTCGCTCTATGTAGACTGGAAAAAGTGTCCAACTCTCCACAAGGTAGACTTGGTAGTTGCCCCAGTAAACAGCAAAGGATGGGATAAAGAAGCTGAAGGAAGTGGACATACGGAATGCAGGCATTATATACAGCCAGAACACCCACTGGAGGATTATGTTCCTCAAGAAGATCCAGAAGACTCACCTTCCCCAAAGCCAAGGTGCTGGCAAGAGGAAACTGCATCACTAAGAAATTTGAGGCTATTTTCCTCTACAGGGCAGGGATCATGTCAGATATCCTAGAGTTAGCTCATTAATATCAGTGGGGATGAAAGGGCCCTGAAGAGACCAGTGGGAACTCCATGACCAGCAGATTGGATGAAGGACATCCAGTAAGTACCCCTGGTTATTCCCCTTCAATCAAAAACTCAAGTAGGTGCTGCTGGACAGGGACCTTGTTGATATAAGTAAGGTCTCAAAGCAGCTGACTTTAAGACAGGGAGATTCCCATAGGTTAGACTGTCCTGATCAGGTGAGTCTTTAAAGGGCTGGGCTCTTCCTGAGCAAAAAAAAGATCAAGTGTGAAAAGGATTCAATGTGACCGGGTTTCTCTATTGTTGGCTTTGAAAAGGGAGGGCAAAATGGCAAAGATGCTTGTGGGGATGGGGACCATTCCAGCTGCCAAGGTAATGGGGACCTCAGCCTTACAACTGTAGGAAACAGAATTCTGCCAACAGTTCTGTATGAACTTGAAGGAGCAGCCCACCTCAAGATGAGAATACAGCTTTGTGAAATCCTGAACAGAGAACCCATCTACACCATGCCTGAATTTCTTTTTCTTTTTCTTTTTCTTTTTTTTAAGTAGGGTCCACAGCCAACTTGGGGCTCAAACTCATGACCCTGGGACCAAGAGTCACACACTCTACCAACGGAGCCAGCCAGGAGCCCCCCATGCCTGGATTTCTGACTAAAAAACAATAAGGGAAAAAACTGGTGTTGTTTTGAGCCATGAAGCCTTGGTAATTAGCCATGCAGTAATTGAAAATGAATCCCCAGGCTCACTCTGCAACAAATAAACACATAGCACTTCTTCCCCTGAAGTGAATTTATGAACTATTGTGCACACTAATTGCATGCAACAAAGCCTTTTTCGATTTTTTACTATATTCCCCTTTGTGATTTTTATGGAATGAATTAAGTTCTAATACAGTCATATTTCATTCATTCATTCATTCAACAACAACTAATTTAGTGCCTACTATGTACCAGGAATAGCTTTCTATGCTGTAGATACAGTTTCCACCAAAATAGTCCAAAGCACCTGTGCAAATGTCCTCTACATGCTAGAGGCTTCCCAGGAGTGAGATGGAGCCATTGGAGCATTTTCAATGAAGACATGACATGAGCTGACTCATGTCAGCTGGACGTCCCCTTGGACATCCCCTGTGGGGACAAGGGCCCTGGGTGGCAGGTGATAGGGAGGCACCAGGGCCCCAGCTCAGGAGTGGTGGAGACTAAGGGGAGGAGAGGGCCTGAGGGATGAGAGAGAGAGAAAAGGGCTGCAGACACAGACTGAGACAGAGAAGCAGGGGGGAACAAATTCTAAAACGGCAGAATGCTCAGACTTAAATATGTTGGCATGCAGATTTTTAATTCATATATATGTAAAGGGCTTAGCAAGATATTCTGTGCATCTGGTATTAACTGCACTCTGTGGGGCTGCCTGAAAAACAGTTACCTCCTTATGATAATCAAATACCTAGAGCCCCAATAACCATGCCCATGCCTTAGGTCTGCACTCAAACACAGGCAATGCCTGGACACCCGGGAAGGGCATTTCTACTGCACTGAACACTTGCCACTTCCAGGTGATCCAAGCTTGGACAGGCTTCCAGCTGAAATACACAGAAACAATTGTGCGTCCCTGCACTGAGGGTATGTCCAGGATTCTCACAGACAATCTCAAGGCTAGGGAATGGAGATAATTTCAGAACACAGCAGTCACTGATCTATTGTTTGGGGAAACTGAAGAGCTTTGTGAGTCTGACTGCTGTGGTGTGTGGTCACTTTTCTGTGGGAAGGGACCAAAATCACTTTCCCAGACTAGACTGCTGATGTTCAGGGGGTATCAAGACTGTGCTACCACTACAGTGGATCCACAAAAAGAAAGTGGGCTCAGTGAGAATCTGCAGCTGGTGCACCAGACCCAGCTTCTTCAGGTGTAAAGACAAAGCCCTGTCCCTCCAGCTCCGTTCCCAGGGCTGCTGTCTTTCTGGTAGCAAATGCCCTGGGGGTGAGTTTCCTCTAGAAGAGTCCAGAGAGAGATACAGAGGTGGGGGGTGAGAGGTAAGAAAGTCCAGTTCAGCAGATATTCCGGAAAGGACTGTGGAGAAAAGGGGCGGAGTCCAGCCTGAGGGGCTCTGCCTGGTTTCCTTAGAGCCCCTGGGCTCTTCTCAGAAGACAGGGTGACAAAGTGATGATCTGATCACCCTGCAGGAGGAGAGGGGTCAGGGAAAAGTCTCAGATCTCCAGGAGGGTCTGGTCTTCAGAGTCTCAGGAGCAAGGGCAGCGGCGATATAGGGAAGCCCAGCGCCAGGGAGTCCCCATGTCCCCGGGTTTCACTTCTCCCTTTCACAGCCTGTGTCTGGTCCTCCTGCCTGGATACCTATGACGCGCAAACACTTCGCACTCCCATTGGGTGTCACGTTTCTGGAGAAGCCAATCAGCGGCACCGCGGTTCCGCGTTCTAAAGTCCTTACCCTGAAGCAGGGGCGCAGCTACTTCTCGGACCCTGAAGGTCTGGGTCATGGGGTCCCGAAACGTGGTCCTGCTTCTGGCTTGTGCCCCGGCGGTGACCGAGACAGGGGCGGGTGAGTGCGGGGGCGGTAGGAAAAGGCAGCTGCGGGGCGGGAACGGGGGACCTCCCGGCGAGGACGAGGGACCCCCGGGGAAGACGTCGCACCGCCGCCCCCGCTCCAGACCCCCAGCCGCCCCCAGCCCCGCTCGGGCCTGTGCTCCCCCGTCCCTCCCCGTCTCCGCCCTGCTCTCCCGCCCTCGGTGCCGGCTCCCTCTGCCCTCCAGGCTCCCTCCACCCGGGGCCCCGCGCCACAGCCCCTCCCCGCCCGCAGGCTACGGCTCCGTAAGGTATTTCCACCACGGTGTCCCGCCAGACCCGGGGAGTCCCTCTCTGTCCCCCACTGCCCTTCTGTCCCCCACTGCCCTCCTGCCTCCCGCCCCCCACTGCCCTGCATTCTCCTCCCTCATCTACTCCCCTGTTCCAGCAGAGGGGCCCTCTCCATCCCTGTCTGTCCTTCTCTTCCCAGGGAGCTGCGCTCTTAATCTCTGGTTGAAATTAGAACTCCGGATGCAGTTTGTTTTCTTCAGTGCTTGCCTGGAGGGGTTGATGGGTTACTTAAAAAACAGAGGATTCCTGGGGCGCCTGGGTGGCTCAGTGGGTTAAGCCGCTGCCTTCGGCTCAGGTCATGATCTCAGGGTCCTGGGATGGAGTCCCGCATCAGGCTCTCTGCTCAGCGGGGAGCCTGCTTCCCCCTCTCTCTCTCTGCCTGCCTCTCTGTCTACTTGTGATCTCTCTCTGTCAAATAAATAAATAAAGTCTTAAAAAAAAAAACAAAACACAGAGGATTCCTGATGTTTGAGAGAGGAAATAAAAGCACTGAGAGCCTTCCAGTTTCCCCAAGTTTGCTGGGCTTCCTCTGGGGGTGGGGACAGGAGAGGCTGTGAGGAGCCAGCATGGAGGGACTGTGCCCAGCCTGTGCTAGGTGCATCCTGGGCTTTGACATGGTCACTCCTCTGCTGGGTCATCATCGCTGCTCCCTTGACCTTGTCCCTTCAGTGGAACTTTGTCCCACCTGGCCCTGGGGTCACAGGGATTTGGATCTTTCCTGTCTCCAGGACCTTGTGAAGCAAGAGCTTCCTGTGAGCAGGACAGCCTAGACTCAGAACTGGGTCAGGACTCAGACCCCAAGTTTTGTGTGTCTTTTATCCTCCCCCTCCCCATCTTCCTCCTAGTCCCCCTCTGGGTTTTTTTTCTTTTTCTTTGGTGACTTAGGCCAGTTCTTCTCCTGTAAGAGTTCTGGTCTCATGTTCCTCTGGTGTCCCTAAGTCTGTGACAGCCCCAGGGCTCCTTTGGCCTCTCATTGTCCCCACAAGGCCCAGTGAGCTCCTGTATACAGGAGTCTCTGTGAAATTGAAAAATGAGTTTTCAGACCCATCCCATCCCTTCTCATTCTAGAACTGTCCTGGATCATTATTTCCATCTTTCCCCCATAGCTTCTAGAAAGCAGATTCTGAAGTTAGAGACAGGATCTGGTAGTTTCTCATCCTTACTAAACTTTGCTTAGTTTCTATCTTCTCTGCTCACCTACCTGCCCCCCTGCCCTTGGCTCTGGTGATCCTTTCTCTGGTTCTGCTCCTGATTCATAGAGTGACGAAGCAGTGTCTAATCTGAATCCACATCTGTCTGGAATATATGACTTGTAAGACTATGTACAACTTTTCTGAAGGAAGAACTGTCATTGTTTCCTGTGCTGTGCAGAAGGAATGGTGTGGGAAGGAGGACATGGGGACATGGAGGAGACCGCCACTGGTGAGAAAAGTGGCAGCTGACACAAACAGCTGTGGCCTGAGACTCATCTAGAAGAGAGAAGTGCTCTTTGTGGATCATTTCTCCAAGTGATAATGGAGCGTCAGACACAGGAACACTATTGTAGCATCTAGGATGCCTCAGTGAAGTAGAAACAGACAAAATGGGCCCACCTGGTGGGGCGTATGTGCTGGTAGTGAGGGGCAGACTGTGCTAGAAACTAAGGGAAGTGTGTGTGTTAAAGGTTGGGAAGTGCAGTGAGGAAGGGGACCCAGGGGAGACCTGTGTGGGGACAGGGAAGATGGCTACTTTACTGGGGTGGTAAGTGTAAGCCTCACTGAGAACGTGAGCTCTAGGAGAATTGAAGTACATGGAGGAATTGTGTAAGAGGAGACCTGGGGGGAGTTCTTTCCAGGCAGGGAACCTCCAGTGCACACTCACTAGGGCAGGGAATGTCCTGTGTTCCAGACAGGTGAGGAGCGGAAACACAAGAAATGTCTTGGTGGAATCCAGTCTGAGGCAGACTGGCAGAAATAGTGGGAGACCAGGATTAGCCAGGCAGCACGATACAAGAAAGAAACAAAATGGTTGAGTGTAGTGATGGTGCTTTCCTAGAGATTTAAAAGGTCTGACAAGTGAGGGGGGAATATTCAGAGAGGACGACCTCTCAAGTTCCACAAAGTTGAGACAGAGCTTTCCAAATGAGTGTGATTCTTATAGCTAAGACCCTGCTTGGATAACACAACTCAGCCTGCAGGTCATCTCCAGCATGGGACCCAGAGTGAAAATTATGTTGCTCAGTGACTATGCAGGGTAACAGCCTGGTAAGTACAGATTTGTGAACACATCCAGTGTGTGAACACATCCAGTGCGGAGACCTTGCTACCCTCCATTCCTTCCATCTGTCACCTGGAACATCCCTGCGCAGATTCTATAATAAGGCCCAATGGTCCCCACCTCCTGGTCCACATGGTCTTGTGGAATCTCCTCCTGCTGAGTATGGGGGCGGGGGGGACCTAGAATATCTTCTAATGAATAAAATGTGGCAGTGGTGACCTTGGAATATAATCATGAATTCCATTTTGCCTGCTGACTTTCTACCATCTTCTCCTCTTGCAAGCTTTGCTGAAGCAAGCAGCTGTGTTGGAAAGACCAGAAACTGAGGTCAGCCTGCTGCCTACATCCAGCAAGATGCTGAGGCCCCCAGTCCACCAGCCCACAAGGAACTACTCAGTCCTCCCCAGAGGGCAGTCCTCCCCTTTCTTGAAGACAGACATCCCATTTTCTCTTTCCAACATAAATGTCAAGTACTTGCTTTCCTCTCACTCTATCTGGAAAGGCCCATGAGGGTATCAGGAAGGGCTACTTTCAAGTCACTTCTCACCTTGGAGAGCAGGCATCACCAGGAAGTCAGCTGGAAGAAAACAAGTCAGAGACAGCAGGATTGGAAGGTCATGAGCGCTCACCCCCATGTCTCTCAGGCTCAGTCAGGCTGTGCTTTCAGGCTGTGAACAAAACAGTAAGTGAACTCTGCCCACCCACTGCTGGTCTCCCCACTTCTGCATGCTGGACAGCCTACCTCACACCCCAGATGCAGACTCCACTGGTTCACTAGAGCCCAGATGTGCCCTCCCTCCCTTCCACCTCCAGCAAACACACTCCATCCGCTAACGTACAACCAACTCTCCTGTCCCCTCAAACCCCATGGACTGCCCTACAGGGATAGTGAAAAATGCATACGCCTGACAAGACTCAGTGCTGGAGAAGGAGAAGCTGCCAGAGCCACCGAAGGTGGTGACCCTTACTGAGGCAGGTGAATAGTGTCCAGGAGTCCAAAAAAAAATGGTGGGCACTTGGGTTCAGCACCTGACCATTTTGTTAGAATCATGGCTCAGCCAATTGACTCAGTTAACCTCATAGTGACCTTGGTTTCCTTCCCTATAAATTGTAGTTGGTACCTTTCCCTATCTCACAGGGTTATTAGGAGGTTTTAAATGATTTAATTCATGTAAATCCCTTAAAACTATGTCTGATGCTTTTCTTAAGCAGACCCTAGGGAGGAAGTGAGTCCCACCAATGTAGCTCCTGTTCGCTTCTTCCTACCATGACATGTACCAGTTCACCCCCTCACTCATCACCCAGAACCCCTCTGACTTTCTCACTTGCTGCAGATGGAATTTGTCATCCATGTGGTGGGGGTTGGGGTGGGGCAACCATGAACTGGCCAGGGTGGACACAAGGATGAGGAATTCTCAGAGCAGGGTGCACACACACACACACAGGCATGCGTATACACACGAAGACCCATACATGCTTGCACGTGCTCACTCACACACATATATACAAACCCCCACACAAATACCTGCACACATTTCTACAGGATTATGAACCTGCCCCCAGACAGACATATGTACATGACACACTAGCATCACATTTCCTACTTTACTTGGTGTCTGGCTTACTCTTACTTCCTCTTTCTAAGAAATCTAAGATCTTGATGGCAGTTGTGCATCGACTGATGAATTGGTAAAGAAGAGGCGGTGGATAGATAGATAGATAGACAGACAGATACAATGGAATATTACTCAACCATCAAAAAGAAAGAAACCCTGCCATTTGCAATGACCTAGATGGAACCAGAAGGTATTAGGCAAAGTGAAATAAGTCAGTCAGAGAAGGATAGATACCATTTGATTTCATTCATACGTGGAGTTTAAGAAACAAAACAGATGAACATAGGGGAAGGGAAGAAAAAATAAAATAAAAACAGAGATGGAGGTAAACCGTAAGAGAATCTTAATGAGGGTTGCTGGAAGGGAGGTGAGTGGGGGGAAGGGATAATTGGGTGATAGGCAGGAGGGTACATGATGTTAGGAGAACTGGGTGTTACATGCAACTGATTAATCACTAAATTCTACCCCCAAACCTAATAATAAGGTATATATTAGCTTAATTGATTTAAATACAAAACAATTTTTAAAATTTAGGATCTTGAGGGAGAAGGACCCGAGAATTATTTTACCACCAAAAAGTGACCCCCTCCCCAGAACTCAGGTACACTCTGGATCTCGTGCATGCCTATTCCTGGAACCCTCCTACAGGAGTGGGACATGCGACCTTAGATTGAGATCCTGGAATCCAGAGGCAACCCTGTGCATTGCCCCAGGTGGTGTTGGGGCTCTGGGGTCCAGCAGGTCTCGAGCCTCCCACCTTCTCCTACCCTGCCCTCCCACCAGCTAGGGAAACCCCCATGCCCCCCCCCACCGCCCCAGGCTTGTTGCACAGCAAGATGCCTCCATATCTCTTTCAGAATAAACAGGAATAAGAGTTTCAGTTGAACCCCTGGGGTGAGACAGGCAGGTCAGAATGAGGAAACTAGATCTCCTCGCCCCCTGAGTTCTTGTTGTTCTAGAACACAACTCTAGCAACTACAGTTCCAACCATCTAAACCTCTGCCAAAATAACCCCAATGATGAGAGCGTCAGGAGGAACCTGGGCAGCAGATGCCCCCTTGGTGAGCATGGTGGGCTGGGCAAAAGGATCAGAGGTGAAAACGAAAACTGAGGGGTACCCCTGTGCCCTGACTCTGCTGGAAGTCTCTAGAAGGCTCCTGGATCCCTGATATGGGGCTCGACTCCTCATCCCCCACCCCCCGTCTCAGGGTGATGGGCTCAGGCAGCCCCTCATCCTACACACAGCTCATGTATCTATCTCTCTTCATCTCCAGAAGGCAGCACAATGGCTGCCCACATCTGGATAGTTCCATTCCCTTCTGCCTGGTCTCCATAAGCTCCTTGCACTAGACCTGGTCCTCCCTGGCCCACCGCCAGGTCACGGTCATCTCTGCAGGGCAGGAGCCCAGGGCACACAGCCCCTCAGGGTGACCCCATAGTCAGGGGGTTGGGGGTGGGTCACGTGTGCTCTAGGAGGCTCTGTGGTAGAGCGAACAGAGAGCACTAAGGCAAGGCCTTCTTTTTTTTTTTTTTTTTTTGAAAGATTTTATTTATTTATTTGACAGACAAGTTCACAAGTAGGCAGAAAGGCAGGCAGAGAGAGAGGAAGGCAAGGCCTTCTAGAAAAGCGTCGGCTCCACAGACCAAGATGTGAACCTGCTAAGGGTCTGGCTGCCTGCCAGGGCAAGGCAGGAAGTGTTCCCTTTCAGGGGGCAGAAGGTACCAGCACTAGCCAGGCCTGGGCCCAAGGTAAAAAGATGGGAACCGCCTCTGACATTTTCCTCCAAGGAAGAGCCTTTTCAGAGACTCTCCACCTGCTTTTGAAGCCTCTAACTCAGTATCTCTAGCTCAGTATTGATAGGTCCTCACAGCTACCATGTCTCTGGTGAGAAAGAGACTGAAGAATGAGAAACCTCCATGAGCCTCAGAGCTACTGCTGTGCTCTCCAGAGAGAATGTTCCCCAGCGTGAGCCTAGGAAATGTGTGCCATGCCACTGCCCAGGGGACTCAGGATGGGCTGCTGTCCTCAGCGCATGACCCCCCATCCCACACTAGATGTCCTCCATCGCTGTGTGTGAGTAGCTCTGGAGAGAGGGTAGCCCCAGGCTGGGCCGGGAAGAGCTGCAGGGCTGGGCTGTGGGGAGTCCTTACCCGTGTGGCTGATGTTCTTGCCCCAAACCCCAAGCATCTCTGCACGACAGGAAACGCGGCTTCTCGAGTCTCGTCCCTCCATGGCCCCCTGCCCACTGGCATCCTGTCTCTGCTGGGATAGCAGCAATGATGAGACTACCATGGATGGCAGAGGCTCCATGTTGAAACTCAGTCACTGTCATTGTCCTAGTCATCCTGTCACCACCCCACCGTCCCAGTGTCCTCCTGGAGCTCCCAGCCATGGTGACCTGCAGGGTGGGGGGCCTGCCCACCTCCTCCCCAGGACCAGGCAGTGTCAGTCAGGGCACAGCACGCCTCCAGAGCCCCCCAGCATCTGTCCTTGCGCCCCCCCCACCAGCTTCTCCGTAGGGAACATTCACTGTGTAGACTGTGCTAGTGTGACACAGTAAGAAGGATGTATTTGGTCTTCCTCCGCCTGCACAGCTCTTAACACCTCTGTAACGGCCTGAGTGATGGGAGTCATAGGAGTACCTCTTCCTAGATTTTGTTCCCAGATCCTTAAAAAGTTCTGGAAAGATCCTGGCCCCATCCTTATACACTGTACCAAACCTCACTGCATACCGTGTCTCTCCTCTGATGCTGTGAGCCCTGAGAAGGCAGGACTGAAACAGAAGTCAGGGCCTGAAACAGAACCATCTGGTAAACTGTGGAATTCACGCTCCCGTATAGGAAAGTCTGAGCCCTAATTGTCCCTCTCACTGGTTTATGCCTGGATCCCACATACAAGGGCCTCTACTAACTGTTTCATATGCTAAAACCTCCAGACATTAACTAGAAATGATTAACTACACCTATGTCCTGACCTACCTGTGTCCAATGTCACCCACACCTTGCCAGCCTAACTGCTGACTGCTTGGGACCTCACCTCCCATCAACCCAGATCGTATACACACATCAAGGTATACACAGAGTTCCAGCTCATTCATGAACCTTCCCCCGACCACAGGGGGTCTGGCCTATGAACCCTGTAAACCGTGTCTCTGCTTCTCGTGTGACATCTAAGGAGGCGTCTGTCTTCAGTAGCTCTCAGTCTGCCTCACACGCTCAGTCACGTGCTCTCAGAAGGGTGGGCGCCTCCCCATCTTCACTGTAGGCTCTGTGAGGACAAACACTAGCTTATACCTTCTGGTTTCCCACCTACAGGAACCTAAACTGTGCCCATGACCCACTGAGTTCAGTTAGTTAACTACTTAATGACACAAAGACCCACCCCCTGAGCAGACTATCCCCTCTTCACTCTCATGTGACAGCTTGTGCGCACCTGCCTGCCCCAGCCTGACATGGGGTGGGAGAACACCTGACAAGAGGGTCGCATGTCCCTGGGGTGAGAGGTGTGCTCGACTCTCTCTGCTTTCTCCCAGGCCCCAAGCTGCTGGCTGTCAATGGGGTTTGGCGGTAGGATCACTGCACATTCCTCAGGTTTCAGGGGCTACTCTTCATCTGGCTCGTGCAGATCTTGGTCTTGTCGTCTAAAGAACTTGGCTCCTGTGTGCACCCCTGGACTCCAGAGTCTTCTCCCTCCCCTCAGGGTCCTGGTAGAGGAAGGTGGCCGGTCCATGGAGCCCAAGGCAGGACATGCAGGGCCTCCTGGAGCAGCTCTGACCCCGCTGAGAGAGAATAATGCAGAGAGCATTGTCCTGAGGGAGGAAACAGGGGATTCAGAGGAGGCTCCAGGATTTACTGAGTGAGGGCCTAGAGATGCACGTGTGGGGAATGCGTGTGTATCTGTGTGCATGTGTGTGTATGTCTCTGTGTGTGTTTGTGTACACACGTGTGTTGTGTGACAGGAGAGACAAGGCACACAACATAACACAATGGGAGACAACGACACAACATCCCTCCCTGTCTCCCACCCCCTGGGACAGTCATATTCCAATCCCACACCCATGGTCCCCCCATAGAATGCACAGATTGTGTGTGATTTCCTGCAAAGCAAACACTATTTGGCATATCCAGATTTTTTTTTAAAAAAATGTGCTACTTTTGTTGAAACTCACTGGTGTCTTGCTCTTGCCAGCCGTGTAAAGATGACATGCAGATCACGCCCCAAAGCTGTGTGAGAGCTGAACGTGTGAGCACATGCTGTCCGCGCTCAGGATGCAACGGAAATCATCGGCCATCGTCGAAAAGAACCATTTGAAGAACATTATAAATAAGCTGCATGCAGGAACGTCCTGGGAACAGTAGAACTTTCTATAATAGTACTGACGGGTGATAAGAGCAGCACACATGGAAACAGTGTCATCAGAAGCTCGCGCTGCCCTTTGAGCCATGAAGATGAGCATCAAATATTACACAGTGCACTTTCTGTTCACAGGATTCTCTTGTTCACAGGCATTACTCCTCCAGTAAATGATCATCTGAGATGGTTGCCAGAGGGGAGGAGGTGGAGGCTGGGGACATGCAGGAGAGGCAGGGGGGACACAGGCTTCCAGTTCCAGAATGAATAAGTGACAGGAATAAAAGGCACCACATGAGGAAGACAGTGGATGACACTGTCAAAGGGCTGCATTGGGCAGATGGGAGCTACACCTGTGAGGAATAGAGCATGATGTGCGAACTTGTCACATCATTACTTTGTACACCTGAGACTACTGGAACATTATGTGTCAACTCTACCCCAAATTTAAATACTTTTTAAAATTATTTTCTTACGATTTCAGCTGTTTTAACATTTTACATTACTGAATATACACGGCAAATTCTAATATTGGATAGGAGAATTGATAAAATGTATAAATG
This sequence comes from Lontra canadensis, assembly GCF_010015895.1. Lineage (NCBI taxonomy): Eukaryota > Metazoa > Chordata > Mammalia > Carnivora > Mustelidae > Lontra > Lontra canadensis. The sequence continues at coordinate 1,233,688 of NW_022631180.1, forward strand.
TATATTTAAGTTACACAAAGCAAGCTGCAAACAAATTAAAAATATAAATACCTGGGGCACCTGGTTGGCTCAGTGGGTTAAGCCTCTGCCTTCGGCTCAGGTCATGATCTCAGGGTCCTGGGATCAAGTCCTGAATCAGGCACTCTGCTCAGCAGGGAGCCTGCTTCCCCCTCTCTCTCTGCCTGCCTCTCTGCCTACTTGTGATCTCTCTCTCTGTTTCAAATAAGTAAAGTCTTTTTTAACAAGGGGGTAGTGAAGGGAAGAGGAAGTTTATTAGCGAAGGTGAGAACAGAAAGGAAAGAGAAAGCTCTCTAGAGTGAGAGGGGTCCCAAATGGGTTGCCACTGAGGGCTTTTAGTGCAGTCTCTTCTTGAGAACTGACTGGGAAGCTTGAGATTCTTGTGCCATCTTGGCTTGAGCAAAGACCACTGAGAAACTGTTAATGACTTACTTCTTTGGGGTTTGGTCATTTTCTGTGATACCCTGTAGCTGCCAAAAAAACATACTCCCGACCATTCGACCCACTGGAGGCCAGGGGTCTGTTTCCTTATCTCTAGTTGACTCTGGTTTAGAGCTTCTGCCTGCCAGGAATAGTGTCCCAGCCACGGGCCCCCTGCCTCTCCCTGCCCTTATTCAGTACTGGATGAATGCATCAAATGTCAGACTTCATGGTTGGCAGGGCACTTGGAAGTCTCAGGGAAATCTCAGGAACAACGTAACCACAGAGAAGGTGAGTGTCATAATCTGAGTAGAAACTGCACATCCTTGATTCACCACTAATCACACAGACGGAGGACAGCTTACTCAGGACCCAGGGTGAAAATGCAGCCACTGGACGCAGAAAAACAGGGCGCAGGCAACAGCTGTCAGCACTGAAGGGGCTCAGGGGTCCGTGAAGGTTAAACAATTTTAGGAAAAGAACAGTCTTCAAAATAATAAAATAGATTCCAGATTTGCTTAAACATAAAATGCATAATCCACTTTTAAAGAACATATTACCAGACATACAAAGAAATGTATGACTTATGCAAACAGAAATGTGTGACTCTAATGAGAAAGTCAACAGAAACGTATTCCTGGTGCACCCAGATATGGGAGTCAGCACCAAAGGCTCCCACGCAGCTTCAGGAAATATGTTCAAAGAACTGAATAAATATGTGTTGAAGGAATGTAAGAAAATCTTGTCATTAAATGGCGAACAGAAAGGAAACCGGAACAAAGAAGCAGAATGAATTAAGAAGACCAAATAGAAATTCTAGAACAAAAAGAAAGATATATAGTAAAATTCCGTAGGTAAACAGCATTGAAAGCCTGGAGAGGCAGAATGAAGAATCAATTTGTTTGAATATAGATAATTCAGACTGGAGCCTGACACTGGATGGGGTCTTCTCCTGTGTGCACAGCCCTGTGTCCCTGCTGGGGAGCCCAAAGAGACCCTGGGGAGGTCCCTGGGGAGAAACTCAAAGGCCCCTCAGGTCTTCTGCCCTCAGCCCTCTGGCCACACGGGGTCACACTGGGCTGAACTGAGTGAGGTCCAGAGGGAGGACCAGCAGACTAGGTGTCTTGGGGCCTTCTGAGTAAGGGGCCTTCTGAGCAGCCCTGGGGCCAGGTGCAGCGGGGGGACAGGGATCCCGGGAAAGGAGCGCTCTGGAGCCCTGCCCGGTGTCTGAGTTGCCATCTGTCCTCCCCACAACCCCTCTCTCCAGCCCCTGGATCACAAGTCCAGGAAAACTGAAAAGAAAAACCTCAATCCTCCTGGACCGATTCCCTCTCTGAGGGCTATTTTACAAAAGACACTCTTTCATCTTAGAATAGTTGGGGATTTACAGAGAAGTGACAAGGTTAGTGCAGAGTCCCTGAGCACCTCACACTCTCTTGTCCTGTCGTTAACCCCAATCTCACCGTCGTGCATTTGTCACAGCTAATTACACAATATTCACATATTACTACTGATCTCCACACCAGATTTGCTGTCATGGTTTTGTTTTCTCTCCCAAGATCCATCCAAGTTACCTCATTGAGTCCCATCATGGCTCCTTCAGGCTCCTCTGGCTGTGACCATGTCTCAGACTGTTCTTGTTTTTCATGACTCTGACATGTTTGAGGAGATGGTTTGGGTATTTTGTAGACTGTCTCTCATTGTGAATCAGGCTGACTGAGGCTGTGGGGTTTGAGAACACCACACCTGGGCGGGCCATTCTCCACACAACATAGCAAGAACATACAGTGATCACTCGTTCACCTTCACCTACTGGCTAAGGTCGTCTAACCCAGATGCTCCCTGGGAAGTTCCTTCTTTGGCTTTGTCCCTGTCCATAGTCTTTGTAGGAAGTCACAAAGTGTAGCCCACAGGTGAGGGCTGTTCCGCTGGGACAATTTGCATGCAGGTTGTTGTGCAGACATGAGCTCTCAAATGACTAGGGTAAGTACCTTACAGGGGGATCAGCAGCTTCTGTGCTTAGTCTGTGTCTGACTTTATAAGAACCCGCTGACCGTTCCCAACAGCTGTGCTGTTCTGTCTTCCCGCCGTTAGTGACTGAGGCTTTCTGTGGCTCCCTGTCCAGGTCAGCAGGTGACACTATCAGTGTCTGGATTCCCACCATCTAACAGTGTGTGATGGCAGATCACTGTTGTTGTCACCTGCATTTCCCTGATGACACCTGCTGCTGATCATCTTTTCATGCGCTTATTACGCATGAGTGTATCTTCTTCAGCTCTCCATACTTTTGCTCAATGTTTAATGAGTTGTTTTCTATTTGGTCCTTTTTAAGGTTTTATGAGTATTCTAAAATAAGTCCTTTATCACACTGTGTGATTTGCAAATATTTTCTCCCAGTCTGTGGTCTGAGCGAGCTTGTTTCCTGATATAACAATAAACAGTAAGGCACAGGTGTATTTTTCAAATAGGAGACATGACTAGTGGCTGACCATGCTGGATTTTGGGTAGAGAACTTGGGTGACTGGAGGATGAAGGGTTACCACATGACTTCTTTATTTTTGAATATTTGTATCTATCGAATGCTCTTGTAAGTGAATGAATAGTGTTTTAAAAAGAAACTACTAAAATCCCTAAAACCTGACAGATCCACCTCAGACCATGATTGAAGACTCAGGTTCTGATCTTCTACTTTAAAATCAATCATCTTTTCACAGAACTATTTCACTTTTGAATTTCTTTTTCTGAACCAGGTGGGCTAGACTGTATGGATAAATTCTTCCAGTAAAATAGCTTGAAATATCATGCAATGTAGAAAAACCATCGTCTTAAAAACATGAAAAGATAGGATAATAATAATAAAACAATGAGCATACCCCAAAAAGAAGGGAAAGACTCTGCTTGGCCCCCCAGAGAGCAGGGTCCTACAACATCAAGCAAAGGCTCTGTGAGTCCTCTGCTCAGAGAACAGATAGGCAGGCCCAGCCCTTCCAGCTCTGGGCCCTGAGATGCTGATTTTCCTACCATCTCCTTCTCTTTTAAAGCATTTACATTCTGATTATGATGTGTATGTATGATGTATAATAATATGGTATCATCTATATTCACCATAGAAAAATTATAGGATGGGAAAAGTGATAAATGACAAAGTAAAAACGATGTAATTCTCACATTTGAGCTGTTTTGTTGCATTTGCTTCTGTTCTCTTATCTATCTTCCTGCTGCTGCAAGTCTTTCTCTCTCTAAGGTGATGAGCACAGAGATCAGGGCCCCCAGCCCTGCTCCCTCCAGATGCCATTTCCCCACTCAGCTCCCTGTCACTCTCCTGAGAGGGCTGCCTCTCACTTCTTCCTCCCTCCTCAGCCTCCTTGACTCCCTCCCTGCTCCCCTCTGAGGGGATGAGCTCATTTGTTCCTCACTCAGAAAAGAAGGACTCAGGTGAGAACTGCACGGGCCCCCCACCGCACTCCCCACCTCTACACCTGTGTCCTCATCTTCTAAGCACTGATGGGGGAGAGGCCCTCCTGTCTCAGGCTGCCCATCCACATGGTCACATGGCCCCTCACTCACCTGCATTAATGCACTTTCCCCTCTCTCTTGCCTCGGGCATTTCTCCTACAAACATGCTGGGATGACTCCCATTCAAATCATGAAATAAAACTGAACATATCAAAACAAAATCATTCCATAAACCCAACACTTGCTCCCACGACTCCTCCAACTCCTGCCCCATCTCTATGGCCTCTGTGCAGAACTCATCCTGACCCATCATCTCACCCCCCATGTTGTCTTTGTAGCCAATGGCTGGAGGCACAGAGTTTTACAAGTCAAATCCTTCTGCAGTCCTTGATATCAAGACAGATGACCCCAAGCTTCGATCACCCCATTTCCTGAATCTCAGAGACCACCTGCATTAGTTCTTCTGGCTGATTCTCTGATTATTGCTTCTGTGCCTCTCAGCAGCCTGCTTCTCAGACTCCTTCTCTGGTCTTCAGGTTTATGTGTCATCTTTCCTGAACTGGCTCCTCTCTCACACTCTCCCATCTGCCCCATATAATTATTTGATAACTTCGATGAACTCAATGTTCAGTGTTTCCTTTACTATGACCATGAAATACTAGTCACAGCTGAGTCTTCTGTAGACTTATGATTGCGATCCCTTTCCTGAATCAACTTTTATTTTCCCCAGAGTAAATAAATATCTTATCCCTTCATTTACTTTTTTTCTCTTGTGCTCCTTTTAAATCCTTCCTCCGCTCTCCCTGAGTAAAACTTCATGAACATACTGGAGCCCATCCTCTCCTCTCCCATGTTCATATCCGTGCAGCCGCCTGGCCTACAGCCCTCAGTCCTGCCCCATGGGGAGGGGATGCCAACACCCCTGGGGCAGGGCTGACACCCAGACCCCCTGCAGCTCCTTCTGGGGGAACTAGGCCTCTCTCCTGCTGGCTCCCTGTGGCCGGGATCCCATGTGTTCCCCCTCTTCGGTTTTCTCCATCATTTGTCCCACTCTGCCTACTGCTGTCCTGCAGAAGGAAACACGGAAAGGAGAACAGAAACTCTCACATCTGAGGAGACTGTCACCTGGTAATGTGACAGAGACTCTGTGCTGGGTAGAGATGTCCTCAGGATTTGGGGGCCTTGTCTCATGCCTTCCAGCCCCCAGGCCTGTGTTGTTGCCTCTTGGAGTTTTCAAGGCATCTGCCCTTCCACCTTCTTTCTGACATTTTACTATGATATGTCCTCGTGTGGGTCTCCTCTCATCTGCTCTAGTTAAGAATTTGGGTGGGTCTCTCAACAAGTGTGTTTATCCCTATAAAGTGGGAGAAATATTCTTGAAATTTATTTCATCATTTCCTATTCACTTCATTTTCTTAAAAGATTTTATTTGACAGAGAGAAACATAATGACAGAGGGAACACAAGCAGGGGAAGTGAGAGAGGGAGAAGCAGGCTTCCCGCTCGATTCCAGGACCCTGGGATTATGACCTGAGCCAAAGGCAGATGCTTAATGATTGATCCACCCAGGCACTCCTCACTATCGTTTTTAAAACTGTTGTTATTAACTTGTTGGAAGCATTTGATTGAGAAACAAACAGGTCTTCTCTCCCGTTACCATCACATTCCTGATTGTATGACTTCAGGGAAGGAAAACAGTTATCATCCAGTGTATCCACTCAATTATTCATTTCTGTGGTCATATTGTTAGATTCCCAGAGCTCTTTCCTGTTCTATGATCGTACAGCACTGTGTGTAGTTGTGTTTTTGTTTCACATCCATATGCCTGGTGCATCCTGTAGATGTGACTGATCCTAGTGGTAGGGGCCCTGCTAGGTCTCCTGGTTCCTGCTTTCGTGATATCATGACCTTTCTCCACACAGGACTCATCTCAGGAGCAACCTGCATTCCCTCTGTCATTTCTGCTCCATGCCCATCTCCCACATGACCCTGCCATTGTCCTGTCACCAGGGTGTCACCCTTGCTCTGCACTGTAGCTCCAGAGGCCAACTGATCCTGAGTCCCTGGAGGCTTCAAGATATCCACTGGATGATGGACTTTAGTGTGATTTGAGCAGCTGAGTCACATTGCTCCTTAATGTCCTCCTAGGCTCTGAGCCTCGAAGCCTCCCATCACAGAACATTCTGGAACATTGCAACAGCTCACTTGCATGGAATGCACAGACATACCCACCCCCTGATAGACAGGAAACAACTAACAAGTCAACAAGGTCTCTGGGAGCAAACATTTTATGCTGAGCACAGCCTCCACAGCATCCTTCTCTCTGAGTCTCCCTTTCCCTGTCTGAACAAAGGGATGCCCTACAGGGTGCCTCCTGGGTTTGCTTTCATGATGAACTGTGACCCTCTGTGCAAATCACATGGTGATAATCCCTGACACATGCTAATGTTCCACTATTTGTACTTACCTTCATCATATTGATTATAGCGATTACATAACTTCTGTTCTTTGTTTTTATAAACCACAAGTGAACGCACATCCTTGTAAACATATGTAATTATCTCCTTAGGATAAACCCCTCAAAGAAAATGTCTGTTTCCCAATATAAGCACATAGCATTTGTGGAGACATTTTTCTAAAGCACCATTGAAAATTGTGTCCCAGTGATCACTTCCATCAACATTTACGACACTGTTTTCCTGAACCTCTGATGAACACTCTCATCCCTTACTTTCAACTTTGTCAAGTACATAGATTTATTTTATAGCTTTATTCCTATTACTTATTCCACATTCTCATATTTGTTTATGTTTTCTTATCACAAATACATTGGTTTGATGTTTCATTTACACCTTCCCAAATTATTTTCTAACATTTTTATTTCTCTTTTCTTTCTTTTTCTTTTGTTGTTTGATTGCATTTGACACAAAATATTACCCTCATTTCAGGTGTACAACATAGTGATTTGCCATGTAATCCAACAATTCCGCTCCTGGGTATTTACCCAAGGAAAAGAGAAATACCAATTCTATAATTATATTTTGAATCAGTTGTAGCTATTTTAAAATATGGAATTTAACAGAGAAGAGCCAGAAGCCCCCAACACTGGGAGCTGGTCTGACAGTGATAGTCAGGCTCAGTGTGGTCAGAAGCTGGTGAATGTCCACCACCTGGCCATATTCCTCTCCTGTGGGACATGAGCCTCACAGAACATCAGCATCAGCCAAGGACACTCTGAAACCATGACATCACTTTGTGTCATTACAGACAAAACAAGGCACTACACAACCCACAGAATAATACACATCTCCCTGTGTCAGCCAATGTGAGCAATCACTGCTTCTTCACCATGACTGCTCTCCCTTCACTCTGGTCTGCCCTGCTGGAGAGCAGACTCACTGGGATGCTCAGCCATGGGATTGCCTACACGTCCCGACAACACGCAGTCAGGAGTGGCCCCCAACTTCCATGGGTCCTCTCCAAAACTCCCATCCAAAGCCCATGTCCCATAGGTTCTAACACCTTCATATTAAGATGCCCCGTGGCATCTCACTGCAACAGGTAATAGATCCAACTTGAATGCCCACAGGTGCTCCTAGTGGTCTTGGGCTGAAGAGCATTGAACCATGTTACCCTTTTGTCTGTCACAATTGTTTTTGTGTCTTTTAATTTGTTCATGGACATGAGTTTGTATCTTTGTGAGAGTGTGGTTGGCATGCAGATATTTAATAAATTTCCTATAGGTTTTCGACACTAGACTGTGCTTAGAGAATTTCTTCATCCTACAGTTGTAAACATTTCATGTATATTTTCACCTCAGTAGAAATGAGGAGCAGAGGGTTTCACAAGGTTGAAGGGAAACACGGAGAATTGTCTGAATTTGGGCAAAAGTGTGGGGAGGAGCAAGAGGTAAAGGATGATAAGGTGGTGGAATCTAACATGTCTGTCTTCTGCTTTATGACATTTACAAGTACGTACAGAGCCTACGAGATACAAGTTGTAGCCAATATACCCTCTCACCTGGGCTCAGTGAAGACTTATGAGCCTCCTAATGTTTACCAGGTGAACACAACCAACACCAAGACATCCAAAGTAAGAGATAACAATGAGCTCCAGGGATGGGCATCTTGAACACTTACGACCTAGATGTGATAATCACGTTTTGGCTAATGTCTGTACACTTCAGCTGTCTCAATGCATGGTACTTACACTTTCATGCTGTATTTTAAGCATATGTTTCAGATCCACATAGACAAATCTACAAATTCCATTTAAAGGTAAATTTAATACACATACACCTATGAGTCACAGAGTCTCTTCTTTGAGGAGGATCCTGACAACTAAGAGCGTTCTAGATATGTACTGTCTGAATAATAGTTATAAGCCACCTGTGGCTACTTAAATTCCTATTCATTTAAAACAATTAAAAATTCAACTGCTTAGCACACCAGCCACATTTCAATGCCACCTGCATCTCAAGAGCCACATGCATCTCGTGGCCACCATACTGGACAGCGCGGATACAGAACAATTCCTTCCACACAGACTGTTTTATTGGAAGGTACTATACTTCATGCTTTGTGGGTCTCAAGTCAAATACACTAGATACATGTAAAGTGAAAAACCAACATGATTTCTCTTACAGACGACGTCAGATTCCTGGCTGGGATGAGAATACATAAGAAGCTGATGTGTCACAAAATCAAAGTTGTTTATGCCTAGGTCTGGTGCCTTCAGGGGAAAACTGTCCCCAGTTACAAAAAGGAAATCCCTGTCCCTCCACCTCCCTTCCCAGACTGGGGACCCTCTCTGCCATCACATTTCCAGGAGGTGAGGTCTCCTCTAGATGCACTCAGGGCCTGAAGTCAGAGCTGAGTTTTCAGAGAGCAAGTACAGCTCAGGGAAAGGGATTCTGCTGAGTGAGGAGGAGGCCAGGACAGGACCAGTGGGAGACTCTCCCAGGGTTTTCAGAGCAGCCGTTCTCAAAGTGTGGTCTGAGGAGCAGCTGATGTCACTGAGGCCCTTGCACAGAATCCATGAGGTTAACACTATTTTCATAACATTACTTAGACATTATTTGCCTTTTCACATCATTGACATTCACACTGAGGTAAAACTTAGCAAGAATGGAGGTAATAGGTCCACAGGGCAATTGTTTTTCTTCACCACTACTCACTTCCATAAAAAAACAAAACCACTCTTTCCACCACTTTCCAAGCCACCATAATGGTCCCATGCATGTCCCAGCAGATGCTCTCAAGAGTATTAATGCCTAGAAGAGAGGCAAAGTCAGGTCTTATTAGGCCATGCTCCAAAGTCATCATCCCATTTCTAACTGTGATGACAAAGCATGGTTATATTGGGAATTTGAAATCACTGCTGATCACAGAGCTGGGAATATTGCTGTGAACCTTATGGGCAGGTTAAACCTGAGTGAAGTGAGCAGCGCAGATTTGATGTGCAACTCAAAGATCTACCATGATAGCAGAAGAATCTGCCCCCCATCCCTCCAGTTTGGTTTCATTGTCCTGACAACCTCTGCTGGCATCATGGACCATGAAGAAGCAAAATGAAAACTCACATGAGGGAAAATCCTGAGACCTAGGGAGATAATACCTACATGCAAATAAAATACCTCAAAAACAAAAGTAGGACAAAAAACTAGTATCACATTCAAACATACTGATCAAAGCACTAGAAATTATTATCTTTATTAATTATTCTCAAATCCACATTTAAACATGTCGTATGTGATGACATGGGATGTACAGCACTTCTACATACATAAACCCCAAGGAAAATAATTTGTGTAAAATTAACTGGCCTCTTTTTTCTTTTTTTTTAACAGAATGCCATTTTTACCCGAAGGAATGAATGACACAGAACTTGGATTATTTAGACTAGCACAATTGACCGACAGTGTCTGGAAAATGAACATGAAGTTACCCTTTCAGGAAAATCAACTCATATATGACAGCTGAGAGTACTTGTTGCCTTGATCAAATGTAAGGTCTCAAGAGAAAAATCAGAATTTTGGGAAACTTGTGATGTACCAATAAACTTGACAGCTTCCCACTACTGATCTATTGGGATCTGTGGTAATATTAAAACAAATATGACTTTTGATAAATCAATTTTAACCTCATCAACACTAGAACACATGCATAATTTAGTTAAACAACACATTACTTTTTTAAAAAATCATGCGTTAGTACAAGATCCATTCAGTATGCAAGATGGGCCTGTGGATTTTAAGATATCAGATGACAGAGTCAATGATACTCTCTCAAGTTCCACTTTGCAAATAACCTTAGAGAAAGTACAACTTGTGTCATTTGAATACAGTACCTAAGATGAATAGCCGTAATTATCTGAGAAGGTTATGAAACATACTAGTCTCCCATATTTGTGTAAGGTTGTACATTTTTTCATACACATCAACCAGAACAACACAATAAAGGCAGAAGCAAATCTGAACATCCAGGGGACTTCTAAGGAGACAGACAAGAAAGGGACTTGCAAAAAAGTAAAATGCAAGAACATCACTCTTCTCTGATTTTTATTTGTAGAAATAGTTATTGTGCATAAAAACAATATTTCTGTTTTCATGCCATGGATTATTAATATGATTCTAAATGAATTAATGAATTTTTAAACCTGTTTTATTCCTACTACGGTAAATACTGATAGAGATAACCCACAGATACAAAATGACCCTTGGGATCCTCAGTCATCCCTGAGACTGTACAGATACATTGTGAACAGAATGTTTGAGAATCACTGACTCACGGAGCTCCTGGGCCATGACTCAGGGGGACAGTGTGACAAAGAGCGCTCTGTGCAGTAGGTGAAGGGTCAGGGCAAAGTCCCAGGTCCCTGGGTCGCCTCTCAGGACCCAGGGCGGTGTCTGGGTTGGGGAAGCCCAGTGTGGGGAGTCTCCATCTCTCTGGGTTTCACTTTTCTCTCTCCCAACCTGTGTCGCCTCCTCCTGCCTGGATACTCGTGACACACACCCAGCTGGCGCTCCCATTGGGTGCCGGGTTTCCGGCGAAGCCAATCAGCGGCACCGCGGTTTCGGGTTATAAAGTCTCCTCACCCGCCTGCGAGCCCAGCGGCGACTCACCGTCTCCTCAGACTCTGGAGATGCAGGTCGTGATGCCCCGAACCCTCCTACTGCTGCTGTGGGGGGCGCTGGCCGTGACCGAGACCTGGGCGGGTGAGTGCGGGGCTGGAGGAAAGGGCCTCTGCGGGGAGGGAGCGAGGGGACCACCCGGCGGGGACGCGGGACACCCAGGGTAGGTGCCTCTCCGCAGCCCCCATCCCCGCCCCGGCCTGTGCTTACCCCGTCCCTTCCCGCCTGCACCCTGCTCTCCCCGACTCGGTGCCCTCTCTCCCTGCCCTCCACCTGGGCCCCGGGCCCCGCGCCGGGAGGAGGGTCGGGCGGGGTCTCAGCCCCTCCGCGCCCGCAGGCTCCCACTCCCTGAGGTATTTCGACACCGCGGTGTCCCGGCCCGGCCGCGGGGAGCCCCGGTACTGGGAAGTCGGCTACGTGGACGACTCGCAGTTCGTGCGCTTCGACAGCGACTCTGCCAGTCGGAGGATGGAGCCGCGGGCGCGGTGGGTGGAGCAGGAGGGGCCGGAGTATTGGGACCGGAACACGCGGAACTGCAAGGACGCCGCACAGACTGACCGACTGAGCCTGAACAACCTGCGGGGCTACTACAACCAGAGCGAGGCCGGTGAGCGACAGGGCCCGGGTCCAGGTCACGACCCTCATTCTCCGATATCCGGGTCTGAGCGTCACCCGAGTCTGAGGGACCCTCCCGCTGCCCCTCCGCCGTCCCGCATCCTTAAGGCCAAAGAACCCGCGGGAACTTTTAGGCGGTTTTACTTTCTGTTTGGACTTAACCCCCTGCCTGTCGGGGCGGGGCCAGGGTCTCACACCATCCAGCGCATGTACGGCTGTGACGTGGGGCCCGACGGGCGCCTCCTCCGCGGGTACAGTCAGTTCGCCTACGACGGCGCGGATTACCTCGCCCTGAACGAGGACCTGCGCTCCTGGACCGCGGCAGACACGGCGGCGCAGATCTCCCGGCGCAAGTTAGAGGCGGCGGGTGATGCAGAGCGCTGGAGGAGCTACCTGGAGGGCACGTGCGTGGAGTGGCTCCAAAGGTACCTGGAGAACGGGAAGGAGACGCTGCTGCGCTCAGGTACTAGGGGCCGCGGGGCCTCCCTGATCTCTCCTCCCCTGGGGCTGGCTTCCCACCAGGAAGGGAAAATGGACTCAGTGGCCGAACACCGCCCTCCCACGGGTGGGGAGAGGGAGGTCCGCCTGGGTGTTCAGGTTCCTACTAGAGAGTGACTCACCCAAAGGGCAGCTTTTCTCTAAGGACAATGGAGGAATCCAGTCTCTCCCAGGAGACAGGTGGAGACCATCCCTGCAATAACCCATCCGCGGTTCTCTTTGACCCTGGCAGCCACCCTGGGAACCATGGCTTAACCTCTCAAGGCCTTTTTCTCCAGTGAGAACATCTTTGGAGGTCTGACTGGGTGTTTTGAGTCATTCACTCCCCTCCCCCCGCCAGAGTCAGAACCATTAGTGCGCTCTCCCCCTTAAACCTACAGCCTCCTATCCTGGACTCTCTCCCTGATTCTAGAACTTCCCAGGATTAGAAGATCCCAAGGTCTAGGTGGTGACTGGGTTTTGTGCTTCTTCCATCCGAACCAATACCCAGTCCATCTCAAGATGGTCACATGAATGCCATTTCAGTGGCCTATAAAGGTAAACTCAGGTGTGCATTTTCTGATTCTCTTCCTCAGAACCCCCCAATACACACGTGACCCGCCACTCCTACTCTGACCATGATGTCACCCTGAGGTGCTGGGCTCTGGACTTCTACCCTGCGGAGATCACCCTGACCTGGCAACGAGATGGAGAGGACCTGACCCAGGACACAGAGCTTGTGGAGACCAGGCCTGCAGGAGATGGAACCTTCCAGAAGTGGGTGGCTGTGGTGGTGCCTTCTGGAGAGGAGCAGACATACACATGCCATGTGCAGCATGAGGGGCTACCCAAGCCTGTCACCTTGAGATGGGGTAAGGAGGGTTTTGGGTAGAGCCTCTTCTCAGGGAAATCAGGCCTTCTAGAGAACTTCAGCAGGGCCAGGACACTTACCAGAGCTCTGTACCCCTGACCTTGCCTCCATTTCCAGAGCCACCTTCTCCCACCATCCCCATCACGTGGATCATTGCTGGTCTGGTTCTCCTCGTGGTCATTGCAGTGATTGGAGCTGTGATCTGGAGGAAGAAGCGCTCAGGTAAGGAATGGAGTGGGGTGAGGGATCTCAGGTTTCTTGTCCCACTGGGGGATTTCCTCTGTAGCAGACTGCCCTGCCTTGTTACTGGGAAGTACCATCCTCCCAAATGGACTTGCCTGCTCCGGAGCTGATCATGAACACTCACTCTATAGCAAAAACTTGTGAAAATGAAGGACACATTTTCATCTTGCTAATTCTGGTGATGGGGACCTCATGCCCAGCAGTCACAGGACAGAGAGGAAAGTCCCTGCTGAGGACAGAACTCCAGCCTGCTGGGTGACCCAGCGACTCCTCACCTCGTTTCTCATGTTTCCTATCGTGTCCTGGGTGTTCAGTTAGAATTCTGGAAACTTCATTTAGAACCAGGACTGGGAGCTTCCTTTAGGATCTCATGGCCCAGCCTTGTCTCAGGCCTCTGATATGATATTTTTTTCCCACAGGTGGAAAAGGACCAGGCTACTCCCATGCTGCACGTAAGTATGGAGGGGTGATCCCTGAGACCCTGGGATAGTGTAGACAGGACCCCATGGGGAGCTCACACACCCCATAGCTACTCCTTTAGTCTCCTCTCCTGTGGGCTCTGACCACATCCTGTTTGTTCTCCCCTAGGTGATGACAGTGCCCAGGGCTCTGATGTGTCTCTCACACATCACCTTCCTAAAGGTGAGACCCTGGAGACCCTGATGTGGAGAAGGATTGGGGCACTAGGGACACTTTGCACATGAGGGGGGCTTCTGAGATGTCCCCACTTATGGGACTGACCTCAATTTGTACATTATTTTTTTTCACAGTGTGAGACCAGCTGCCTTGTGGGGACTAAGAGATGGAAGATTTCTTCACACCCCCACTTGGTGACATTAGCAACCCCTAATTTCTCTTTGTGCAGATGTCAGAATGTGTCTGTGTTCCTTTGAACATAATGTGAGGACATGAGATTTGCCCACCAGACACCTCCATATTCTGATTTTATTCTCTTTTCTGATGTGCTTTCCTGTTCCAGCAGAGGCAGGACTGGACCATCTCCATCCCTTTCTTTATTTCATGTTGGGCTGAGTACAAATGACTTACTTCTGTATTAAAAATGAGAATCCAGACATGAGTTGTATTTCCTAATTCTTGCCATATGGGGTTGATGAGGTAATAAAAGAGGAGATTTGTAAAACTGAGACAGCAAATAAATGGAAGCACTGAGAACCTTCCAGAATCCGTGTGTTTACTGTGCTGAGTCTTGCGAGTGGGGGCAGAAGGCTGTGAGGAGATGAGTGGGGATGGGGCCTGTGCCCAGTGTGTGCTCAGTGCATCATGGGGGTGACGTGCTCACCCCTCAGCTGGGTCATCTCTCTGCTCTGTGTCCTTCACCCTTGTGTGGAAGCTAGGCGCTGTGATCACAGGGACTTAGATATCACTTGTCACCAGGACCTTGTGCAGCAAGAGCTTCCTGGGACTGGGTCAGCCTCACGTCAAGCCTGGGTTGGGTCATAGCCTCCATTCTGGGGTGGGCTTTTTTCATTGTTTCTCTAGAGCATCAGGGTGGCTCTTGCTCTTGTGTGCAAGTTCTTGACCCATTCTCCCTGGGTGACCCTATCGGTTATAGCAGCAGGTGTCCTTTGGGCTGTGTTCCCACAGGCCTAGGTTGTCCCCAGCACACAGGAGTCTCTGTGGTACAGAGGGATGAACTTTCAGACTCATCCATCTCTTCCCCTCACTCGAGACCTGTTTTCTAGATTATTCTTAGAATTCTGGAGATAGAGGAGGAATCTGAAAGTTTTTCAGCCTTAATAAACATCAGTTTGTTTCTCTCTCCAGCTGCTCTGCCCTCTCTTCCCTACCCCTAGTTTAATGATCCTAGTGCTGGCTTGGATCCAAGTTCATGGATCTATAAAGCAGAGTCTAATGTAGATCTCTTTGTGGTTGGAGAAAAGGACCCAAAAAGCCTGAGTACAGTGTTTCTGGAGAGAGAGATCTGTGTGCTGTGCTGTGCTGTGCTGTGCAGGAGAGATGGTGTGGAGGGAGGGGCTGAGCAGAGGGAGGGAGGGGAGGGCAGCCCTGTGAGGGGAGAGAGACAGCACTGATGGGGAGGTCGGTGCACGTGGGGCAGCAGCTGCCTCAGAACAGCTGTGCCTGAGACTCATCTAGAAGAAGGAGTCCTCTATCTGCTCATTCATTCAACTGACAACAGTCATGTGCCACATACAGGACATGCTATGTTTCCATCTGGAACGCCTCAGTGAGACTAAGAAGAGGGAAAATGTGCTGGTCTTGTGGAGAATATGTTCTAGTGTGAGGGGCAGACTATACTTGACCCTCCGACAATGTGGGGACTGAGGTAGTGGCCCCCTCGTGCAGTCAGAAATCCAAGTATAGCTTTTGACTCCCTCAAAACGTTAGAACTAATAGCCTACTGTTGCTGGAAGCCTCACTGATAACATGAAGAGTCACTTAACACACGTTTATGTCACAGGTAGAAAACAGTCTTCTATCAATGAATGAAACTGCAAAAATTAGTCAGAATCACAAAGAAGAAGAAATGTATGCACGGGACTTACTGCAAAAAGTCCACACACAGGTGCACATATATGGTGTAAACCAGTGTCATTCGGAGGTGAACTGTGTATTGTGTAAGCGCAGTAGTAAGGGAAGTGTTTAAGTTGGAAGTTGGCAGGAGCTGTGAGGAAGGAGACCCAGAGATCACCTGTGCTGAGACAGGGACGATGGCTCCTTTACTCCAGGGATCAGTGGAGCCTCACTGAGAAGGTGACCTCATCATGGAGGTCTGAGGGTATTAGAAGGCTTTTGAGTTTTCTCTGAGTGAGGAGTGGAGTTACAGGAATGAACAGATCGACGGGATTGACTTTCTAAGCAGCACCTGTTTGCTGCTGTGAGAATCGAGAGGTGCAGGGTGAGCCACCAGTAGAGAAAATGTAGGAAACCAGTGCTGTGTCCCAGGAGGGGGATGTGGGCTGTACGTCTAGGGTGTGAGGAGGGAAGATAATAGAAGTGGTTGGATGCTGGATATTCACAGATGGACTTTGCAGCATTACCTAATGGTTCCATTCTGGGTGGTGAGGAGGAGGAATCAAGGAGGGCACCCAGTATTTCAGACTGCACGTAGAAATGTGCAGTGCCTTCCTTGGATATGGGGAAGATTCTGGAAGCAGGACACTGGGTGAAGCAGCATCACAGGCATCCAGGTTAGGCATGTGGAATCTGAGACAACTATTAGAAATGCAGTGAGGTTGGCAGTTGCATACAGAGTGCAGGGGAGGAAAAATATCTGGATTGGAGAAATAGATTTAGGAGGTATATGAAATCATCATATACATGATGATTAGAGCCTTCAGCAGAGATGAGGAAACCAAGGGGGTAAGAACCATAGAAGAGAAAGGAACAGGACCAAACTCTGGACTCCTCCGGGCTAAGCAGGCTGACCAGAGCACACACTCAGAGAGCACTGCACAGTCTGGTTCTGCATCTAGAAGGCACATAGACCAGGGAGGCCCAGCCTTCAGTGTGCACAGGAATTTCCTGGACTATGAGATCTAAACAGTCTGGGGTAGAGCGTGAGATGCTGGGTTGATAACAAGGTTGGTGCTGCTGCTGCTGCTGGTCGTCAGATCCCACACTGAGTAACGAGCACAGGAAGCAGGATCCTCACATGGCCACGCATCAGCCTCTCCTATAGTGATTCCTGGGCCCACGCCCAACATTTTAAGCTGGTGGGTCTGGGGAGAGGCCTGAGTATTTGGTAACAAAGCCATAGGGAATCCTGTGACTCCACAAGATAGAGAACACTGAAGTGATCGATGAGAGCCCTCATTGTGGGAAGGGGTCTTACAGACACATTTAAATGGTTTTTCGGGGGCATCTGGGTGTCCCACTCTTGGTTTCAGCTCAGGTCACGATCTCAGGGTCATGAGAACTAGCCCATGTGATGAGTCTGCTTGAAATGTCCTCCCTCTCCATCTACCCCTCCCTGCTCCTCTCACACATGCTTGCTCTTTCCCTCTCTCATTCTCTCTGTCTCAAATAAATAAATAAAATCTTCAAATGGTTTTTTGTAGGAAGAAAAATGCAAGATATACTGGGAGACGCTTTTTTTCTCTTCCGTGGGGCACAGCCGGGTGACTGACTGAGGAAGTTAACAGCTCAACATAAAATGTCTGAGTTAAATGTCTGCATCACACAAAAGAAAATGGTGACTGTGTGACATGATGCACGTGTTAGTCAATGTTACGGTTGTTATCATTGTGAAATACAGAAATGTATCGATCAGCAGGTTGTACCCTAAACTCACACAATGCTGTATGTCAATCATATCTCTATAAAGTTGGTTTAAAAATGCCTGAATTCTTGTTCTTGGAAAGTCTTTACATGGGTTTCTGACTCCTTGTGATACATACATACAGTTACAGTGAGACTCGGGGAAGAGAGAGACTATATGGGACCTTGTTTTACTTCCAGGAAAGCCACAATACAGGCTTGAGACTACACAGCCGGGAGCAGAATCCACACTGAACCCTAGACAGAGGCCCACAGACAGCCAGTGCCCACTACTGGGTATCAACACCACTGTCCACACCACTGACTCCCCTGAGGGAGGCCACTGGACCCTGCAGCTGGGACTGCTATCGCTGCTGCCCTGACAGCTGCATGACACAACTGTGACACGGTTCAGACCCCCTGTGCCCAATACATGAACACTGTCCCAGTGAGTCTATTATGCGTCCTGAGTCTGAGTCTGGCAGGTGGTCACATGACTGTTGAAGCTTCATGTCATGTCCACCTGCAGGACTGGCAAAGTGGGTTCCCCTCTCTGTGGATGGAGGTGTCTCTGCCGCCAACAAGATTGTTGACAGGTGGCATTCCTGTACATGGGAAGAGAGGTATAAGTTCGGGGAATGGACATTGGGGTTCAGGAATGGAAAAGAATGACAAATTTCCACATTTGGAGCCATGATCTGAGACTAGAACTTGATCTGCACGCTGTAGGCACTCAAGTCTGCTTGGAGGAGGAGTGACTCATTAAGTGGCATCTTTCAACTTATTTCCTTGATGGTTGTTATGGGCCCAGGTTTGTCCACTTCAGTCCCTACTCACTGGTAAGTGGAGCAGCATTGTTGGGTCATGAAGTGATTGCTCAACACGTCTTCTTCCGGCCTTTGTCTCTTCCAGGGATCAAAAACCCAGATCTGTGTCACTTCAGATGATCCTCATATACACACTGACATTTGATGTTTCTTTCTATATGTACATATTTCTGGGGAGAGTATCCATAATTTCACCCAGTCTCCTGTGGCCTCCACAAAAGTCTGAAAACACTTTACAGTACAGACACTGTCCTACATCATCTCTGGTCCACGAACAGCTATAATCGCAGTGTTTCAGCAGATCCAATGACATGATATTCATGCTCAGTTTTGCTTGGCAATGACCAGTCTCAGACAGGAGAAGGTAGAGATTTCTGGCTTATACTCACTTCCAACTTCTGCGTGTACTTTCTGTGGCCTGAGTAACAGTTCCCAGACCAGGGCTGGCTCACAGAAGACACTGATCAGCACTGGTTTAGGTGACTTACACTCTAACACTGACTCAGGTGCCAGATAAAGAGCAGAAATGAAAAGTACTTACTGAGGATTCTATTTCTACCTACACAGCAGACTAAGGTTTAAGGCTGCCCCTCTCCATGTGAGGTGATGAGCACTGGTGTTATATGCAACTGATGAATTATTGAACTCTACATATGAAACTAATGATGTACTCTGTGTTGGCTAATTGAATTTAAATAAAAACAATATTTTTAAATAAGGCTGCTTCTTCTCCCAAAAATGAAAATGATAGAAAAAACATAAAATCACCCTAAAGTGCAGAAAAATCAAGAGAAAAATCATTTAGCTGAAAATTTATAAATGGACCATAAGCCAGAGAGAATAGTTGTTCTGATCCGTAGAGTATTTTTCAAATCTAGAAAATCTTAGCTTGGCTTCTCACGCTCATGAGCTTCATAGAGAGGAGACAATGCCCAGAGCTGCTTCATGTTAGCAGCAGGAGAAACATCCCCTCCCTGAAAATCTGGGAACCTAAGATTCACATCCTCAGAACAGGGTGACACAAATCAAATCTGTTCTATCTTCAAGTGCAAGAACATTCTAAGGAAATTTGCTTTTAAGTTGGAAAAAAGTAAGGAAACAACTATTTCAAAAATTTGCAGACACAGACTAAGCCATCTGTGATTTAGTAGTCCAAATTTGCTTCACCATCAGCCATTGGGCCAAAATAGTTTCATGTCATTAACTTAGTTTATAATTGTCCTGGATTGGTGATGATCCAAAACTTTTAAGAAAGAAATTTCTCATTAAAAATAGAGCTTCCCTATGACCCTGCAATTGCACTACTGGGTTATTTACCCCAAAGATACAGATGTAGTGAAAAGAAGGGCCATCTGTACCCCAATGTTTATAACAGCAATGGCCACGGTTGCCAAACTGTGGAAAGAACCAAGATGCCCTTCAACGGACGAATGGATAAGGAAGATGTGGTCCATATACACTATGGAGTATTATGCCTCCATCAGAAAGGATGAATACCCAACTTTTGTAGCAACATGGACGGGACTGGAAGAGATTATGCTGAGTGAAATAAGTCAAGCAGAGAGAGTCAATTATCATATGGTTTCACTTATTTGTGGAGCATAACAAATAGCATGGAGGACAAGGGGAGTTAGGAGAAGAGAGTTGAGGGAAATTGGAAGGGGAGGTGAACCATGAGAGACTATGGACTCTGAAAAACAATCTGAGGGTTTTGAAGGGGTTGGGGGTGGGAGGTTGGGGGAACCAGGTGGTGGGTATTGGAGAGGGCACGGATTGCATGGAGCACTGGGTGTGGTGCAAAAACAATGAATACTGTTATGCTGAAAATAAATTTAAAAAATTAAAAAAAAAGAAAGAAATTTATCCAGGGAAATCTCTATTTAACCTATGTGTCAAAAAACTTACACAGAAAATTAGACAGAGAAAAAAAGCAATTCGTAGAAAGAAATGTAAAGTTCAAATGGGAAAAAGACTGTGATTAAGTAACCTTAGAAAGAGTGAGTAGTAAAAAGCTCATGAAACTTCAATACTGGAACCATAAGGTACAATATAACAGGACCAGGATATGATACAAATATATAAACATATGTTATTTGAATATATATTATGGGTACGATATAAAGAAAAAAATCACAAAACTTAAAATATAGAAAATTTGGCAAAAGCAAAAACACCTCTTAAGAAAATAACTACAAAATAAAGTGATTAATAATTAAATAATGAAAATATTACAGTTTATTCACTGAATAAGAAGTTATCAGTAAAAGAAGAATGAGTAGAGGGGCACCTGGGTGGCTCAGCTGGTTAAGCACCTGCCTTCTGCTCATGTCATGAACCCAGGGTCTTGGGATCAAGCCCAGCTTCTGGCTCCCTGTTCAGCAGGAAGCCTTGCTTCTCTTTCCCCATCCCTCTGCTGCTCCCCTGCTCCTGCGTTCTCTCTCTCTCTCTCTCCTCTCTCCTAAACAAATAAAATCTTTTAAAAAAGAGAGAGAGAGAAATGAGTGAGACATGGAAAACAAAAAGCAAAAAGTAAGACAACGGCATAAATCAACAGTGTCAATATTAACAATCCAAGTGAATGGCTTAAATAAGTCAATCAACGTGCAGATTGTTAGCCTGAACACAAAACAAGATCCACCTATGCTGTCTACAGTAGATGCACTTTTTTTATATATATTTTAATCATTTTTTTAATTTATTTTCAGCATAACAGTATTCATTGTTTTTGCACCACACCCAGTGCTCCATGCAGTCTGTGCCCTCCACAATACCCACCACACGGTTCCCCCAACCTCCCACCCCCCCACCTCTTCAAACCCTTCAGATTGTTTCTCAGAGTCCATAGTCTCTCATTGTTCACCTCCCCTTCCAATGTCCCCCAGCTGCCTTCTCCTAACTCCCCATGTTCTCCATGCTATTTGTTATGCTCCACAAATAAGTGAAACCATATGATAATTGACTCTCTCTGCTTGACTTATTTCACTCAGCATAATCTCTTCCAGTCCCGTCCATGTTGCTACAAAAGTTGAGTATTCATCCTTTCTGATGGAGGCATAATACTCCATAGTGTATATGGACCACATCTTCCTTATCCATTCGTCCGTTGAAGGGCATCTTGGTTCTTTCCACAGTTTGGCAACCGTGGCCATTGCTGTTATAAACATTGGGGTACAGATGGCCCTTCTTTTCACTACATCTGTATCTTTGGGGTAAATAACCCAGTAGTGCAATTGCAGGGTCATAGGGAAGTTCTATTTTTAATTTCTTGAGGAATCTCCACACTGTTCTCCAAAGAGGCAGTAGACGCACTTGATCTCAGTTACAAACAGATTAAACTCAAAGAGATGGAAAAAGTTATCTCAGGCAAACAACCATAAGAAAGCTGGAGTGGATACACTCATTAGCCAAAAGGGACTTTATAGTTGGGGGCACCTGGGTGACTCAGTTGTTAAGAGTCTGCCTTTGGCTCAGATCATGGTCCACTGAACCCCTGCATCAAGCTCCCTGCTCAGTGGGAAGCCTGATTCTCCCTCCCCCCACTGCCTCTGCTTGTGATCCCTCTGTCACTGTGTCTCTCTCTGTCTAATAAATAAATAATTTTTAAAAAAAAATAAAATAAATGGGATCATTTTATAATGATAAAATGGTCAAGTCATCAGAAAGATGAAACCACTCTAAATATATATTCACCTAATAACTCAACACCCAACTGCTTGTAGCAAAACTGACAGAAACTGAGAAACAGACAATATGACAATAATACTTAAACTTTAATATATCACTTTCAATAATGGATAGGACAGCTATGCAGAGACCAATGAAGATAAAGAAGACTTGAACCATACTATAAAACAACAGTGTAAGTCTGACATGTAAAGCACATTCCAGCCATGAACAGAATATACATTCATTTCAAATGCACATGGAGCTTTCTAGAAGATAAGCCCTATGCTAGGCCATTAAAAAAAAAAAACTCAATGAATTTAAAAGGATAAAAATAATGAAAATATCACAGCGGCATGACACTAGAAATAAATAACTGGAATGACTTTGGGAAACTCACAATATGCAGAATTAACACACTTCTACATAATCAAAGGGTCAAAGATATCAAAATGGAAATCAGAAAATACTTCGAGATTAATAGAAATGAAGACAGAACATACCAACCCCGAGGGGTTCTGACTGAAGTAGTGCTGAGAGGAAATATATAGTAGGAACTGCCTGTATGAAAAAGAAACATCTCCAATCAATTACTTAAACTTCCACATTAGGTTAAAGGAGAAAGAGGTAAAAGCAGGTAAAAAGAGACACCTCGGTGGCTCAGTCAGTTAGGCTACTGCCTTCAGCTCGGGTCATGATCCCAGGGTTCTGGGACTGAGTCCTGCATCGGGCTCCTTGCTTGGTGGGGAGCCGGCTTCTCTCTTGGCCTCTGCCTGCCACTCTGCGTGCTTGTGTGCTCTCTCTCTCTCTCTCTCTCTCTGACAAATAAATAAATAAAGTCTTTAAAAAAATCAGGTAAACGGAAGGAAAAAATAAAGATGAGAGCAGAAGTTAATGAAATAGAGAAAAGAGAATAAAATAACAATTTAGGAAACTAACTGAATCAAATGTCATCCTTTAAAAGATCAATCAAACTGACAAATCTTCAACTAGACTCACTAAAAAAGAGAGACAGACAGAGAGAGAGAGAGAGAGAAATGACCCACATACTGGGATCAGCATTAAAGAGGTGATATTAGCACTGATCACACAAAAATAAAGAGAATTAGGAGATTATGATGCACAATTACATGCCAAAATATCAACTTGCTTCTATAAAATAGACAAAAACACAGAAAGACACAAATGACTAAAGCTGACTGAAAAAGAAATAGACCATCTGAAGGTACCTATAATGAGGTAGAAGATAGAGTCAATTGTCAAAAATTATTCCACATAAAAGCCCAGTTCCAAATGGCTTCACTTGTGAATTATACCATATGCTGAAAGAATTAATAACAATTCTTTACAACCCTCCCCACCCCCAAAAAGGAGGAGGGAACCCAACTCATTCTATGAGGCTAGGATTATTCAGATACTAAAACAGAGAAAGATATCACAAGACAAGAAAACTATAAACCGGGATGCCCGGGTGGCTCAGTTGGTTGGGCAGCTGCCTTCGGCTCAGGTCATGATCCCAGCATTCTGGAATCGAGTCTCACATCGGGCTCCTTGCTCAGCGGGGATCCTGCTTCTCCCTCTGCCACTCTGTCTGCCTGTGCTCACTCTCTCTCTCTCTGACAAATAAATAAATAAATAATCTTAAAATAAAAAAAAAAGAAAACTACAAACCGTTATCTCTTATGAATGTAGACTCACACACACACACACACACACAGATCTCAACAAAATGTAGCAAATCAAATTTAGCAACATATAGAGTTAAACAAACATAATGAAATTTATTTCAGGAATGCAAGGTTGGTTAAACATCCATACCAATCAAGGTAGAAAAAAAAATATATATATATGGTATATAGTATATATTAAATACTAGGAATATACTAGATTAAAAAGCCACATGCTTATCTCAACAGATGGACAAGAAGCATTTGACAAAATGGGACACCTTCTCATGATAAAAACTCAACTACTAATAGAGGGACTTTCCTCAATTTGATTAAAGGCATTTATCAAAACCCTTAAGCTAACATCTTACCTAATGGTGAAAGACTGGTTGTTTTCCTCCTAAGATCCACAACACGAAAATAATGTTCACTCACGGCTTCTATTACACATTGTGCTGGAGGGGCGCCTGGGCGGTTCAGTCAGTTAATAGTCAGCCTTTGGCTCAGGCCATGACCCCAGGATCATGGTCCCAGGGTCCTGGGATGGAGCCTGCACAGGCTCCCTGCTCCTCGGGGACCTGCTTCTGCCTCTCCTACTACCTGCGCTCCCCCTGCTTGTGCTCTCTCGCTCTCAAATAAATAAATAAAGTTAAATTAAATTTAAAAAGGGAAATGCCAAGTGAGGTTGTCAGGTTGGCAGTTGTGTTTCTGAAAACTGGTCACGGCTCCTGATGGGTTCAAGGCAAAAGACTCAATGAAACCAAAGAATAGGGAAAGGAAGGGTTTTACTGACACGTAAAGGAGAACACCGGGGATGTTTCCCAAAGCAGTGTCTCCCTGAAAAACACACTGGGAAAGTTTCAAGCTAAAGGTAGAGATGTCATGACTCCTCTGATGCAGGACACCTGACCCTCGGTAGGAACTGCTGTCTCTGCTGCTCCTGGCACCTGGGTGACACTCGTGCCACTCAAGCCGAAATGTCTCTGCACAGACTTGGCACCAGACCTGGGAGCCCGCGGCTGCCACGTCCCATGAGACCTGCCTCGTCCAAGCAAGTGAAGATGTTAAAGATACCTTTGCCAGAGGAGAAATGGAAAATACCGAGTTCTATAAGTATCGAAAATGAGACACTTGTGATTGGATCCTGTAGTCAGCCTTCCATTCCTGGGGTAAGGATTATGATTCCTTTGTTTTACCCCTCCTGGAGGACAAACAGCCCTGCTACACAGTGTCCAGGTTAGACTCTCAGAATGCCCAGGGATATGACTGGATATTCACTGCCTGGTCTCCAGAACATTCTTGTGATCATCAAAATTTGTTGTATGCAGGAACAAGTGCGACTCTGAAAAGGGAGTTTGGAGGGGGCCACATTATAGATGAAGTGTTTGGAGCAGTAAAGGAAGATGCATCATTGCATGGATATAAAAAACACTTGCCGTCACAATCTTCTCCTGCCCCATTGACCGCAGATGAGGAAGAATCACAACAGATTAAAATTAATGAGGTACGAACTGACATTGGTGTGGACACAAAGCATCAAAGCTACAAGGAGTAGCATTTCCTATTTCTTGAAAAGCTTTTCAAGCTTTGGAAACACTAAGCAACAGACAGCTCAACTATGTGCAATTGGAAATAGATATGAAAGAAGAAATTATAATTTTGGCCAACACAACAAAGACAGAACTGAAAGACTTGCCAAGGAGGATTCCCAAGGATTTGGCATGCTACCATGAAGGAGACGATTTGAAGTCCATAGTTTTTCTTTATTCAATGCCCAGATACACATGCAGTAAAGAGAACGGATGCTGTATTCTAGCTGTGAGAGCCCTCTGCTAGAAACTGTTGAAAGACAACTACAAATGGATGTCATTAGAAAGATCGAAATACGGTGCTTGGGTGGCTCAATCAGTTCAGTGTCTGCCTTCAGCTCAGGTCATGACCTAAGAGTCCTGGGATCGAGCCCCTCATCTTGCTCCCTGCTTGGCAGGTAGCCTGCCTCTCCCTCTGCCCCTCCCCTCTGCTTGTGCAGGCTTGCTCTCTCTCTCTATCAAATAGAGAGCAGGCGGGGGGTGGGGGGAAAAGCAGGCTCCCCGCTGAGCAGAGATCCTGATGCGGTGCTCGATCCCTGGACCCTAAGATCATGACCCGAGCCAAAGGCAGAGGCTTAACCCACTGAGCAACCCAAGTGCCCATCAACTAAATAAAATCTTTTAAAAAGGGGGGGGGGGGCGCCTGAGTGGCTCAGTGTGTTAAGCCTCTGCCGTAGGCTCGGATCATGATCCCAGGGTCCTGGGATCGAGTCCCTCATCCAGCTCTCTGCTCAGCAGGGAGTCTGCTTCCTCCCTCTCTCTCTGCCTGCCTCTCTGCCTAATTGTGATCTCTGTCTGTCAAATAAATAAAATCTGAAAGAAAGAAAGAAAGAAAGAAAGAAAGAAAGAAAGAAAGAAAGACCAAGAGAGATAATGGGGATGAGTTGACAGTGGACTTCCTTTATGAAGAAGGACACACAAAGCAGCAGGCACGTAGCAAAGTTTTGCAAAACCGAAATGTCCTACAGCAAAATGAGGAATTCAAAAACTCACTAGGGGTCCAGCTGAAAGTGAAGCCACTGATGATTAAAATCATTGTATTTAGGATTCCAATCCTAGTTTTTTAAAAGTCCCACTTTTACAACAGGAAAACTGTTAGATCACTGCCCACAGGTCAGCTGACCAAGCTGTTCACTTCTGTTCTTAAAGTCAAGGTTACAGAAGACTATATAGGATGTGCTATTAATTTTGTCATACTGTTTTTATAAAAGTGTGTAAAAGTATTTTTTAACTGTTCTCGCTTTTTAATGGAATTCTTCCTGCCACTGTCCTCTCCATTAGAGTGTTTTTTCAACATTATCTGAGACCCCATGGCTGTATCAGGCTCCAGATTATTTTGTCTTTTTGTCATAGGGCAGTTCTAATGTTTATGTTGAGGCTTAGCAGTGAAAAAATGGAACAGTGGGAAAAGCCCCCATGTTTTGGAATTACCAACTCATGGCCAGTGGCCAACAGCCAGGCCACATGGTCAGGCAGAAGGACAATGGAAACATGGGGGCTGGGCCCTTGCTCATTATGGGAATTTGGGGCGTGCATCAGAGGACATATTGATGCCCAGCACAAGAACCACCTTCTGAGTTTGAAAGTGGATTGGAATGGATGAGTGTGTTTCCTGGTGTCCTCTCTTGGAGTGGCCACCTAGGTCAGGGAAATAAGGGGATAGAGGGGGCTGTGGCAATGCAGGGAAAGGCTGAAATTCTACAGTCCATTTGCATCTTCTGTGGCTCAAAATACCAAAAAGAACTGTTCTGGTTGCCAACCAAACACCACAGAGAGCTAGGATGCCGAAACCCCAGTAGGAAAGCCTTGAACATAGCTGGCAAGTCAGAGCCATAACGGTAATCCTGAGGGGCAATGAAAGGGCCTTGACAGGAATGCATATTCTGGTTTGGGCTTTGCTCACCCAGTGGTAGATGCCAATGGTCAGAGTCCTATTAAACAAACAAACAAACAAACACCACAGAGCATAGCTATGCTTCAAGTAAAATCTAAAAACATAAACTGCACAGAGAGGATTGGTCCTGTGAGGACAGCTCAGGAGATTTTACACATGCACACCTCCATGCACTACCCCAGAGCAAGATGCAGAACACGCTGAGCTTCGCAGAGATTCCCAGTCAACACGTCACCACAAAAGGTAACCATTCCCCGACTTCTGACATTATAAGTTAGTCCTGGTCTTCAACTTCACATACAAAGGGTCATACTCCTGTGTGGGGCTTCTTTCACTCGGCGCCATGTTCATGAGATTCCCCCACGCTGTAGGGTGTAGCCATGGTCCAGTCTTCCTCGGGGCTGCACGGTATCCCGCTGTATGGATAAGCTACAACTTATGTATGTATTTTCCTGTCATACGTGTCTATGTTGTCTCCCATTGGGGCGATCATACACAGTACTGCTGAGACATTCTCATACACGGCTTTTGGTGCACATGTGGAAAAAAGTACTGAGCCAGAAAAGAATGCTCGGTCACATTTCCTCACACCACAAACACACGACAAAACATAACATCCCACAATAGCATACAGACATGCTGACAGAGTAACAGCTTCATGGAGAATGGGAACAGGCAACAGAAACATTGTGGAAAAGGGGTGTCGGGGCCATGGAGGCGTGACGTGTTGGTTTACACCCCTTCACAGTGTGTGCTCCCACCCAGCGTGAGTGGGGCTACACGATGGTCCCCACCACACAATTTTTCCTGGAGGATCTGAGGAGGGGGAGGGGACAGGTGCCAGTGTGACTCTACAATCCTTCCCAAGGGAGAGGACTTTGGTATGACAATGGTTCACCTCAACATTCTCTCATCCTACCTGATGCAGAGTCTCAAGACACAAGTGTGAGTGCCAGAAATGGGAAGGATTCCTAAGACACTGTAAGTACTTTGTTAAACCCTGATGTGGGAATTCCAGAGGGCCTGAAGGGGAAGGCTGTGCCTTCACCCCATCCAGCAAAGTTGGAGCACAGCTACATCGCCTGGTGGTCCCTTACCTGCCAGTTCTGTCCCTGTGTTTCCCTCCCCTCTATGACTGAGAGTGGACTTGGGGGGGGGGGGTCTTGTCAGATTCGTGCTGCTGCCCACAGTCTAGACCAGCACAGCAGCCACACATAATGTCCCTTTCAATCGCAGAAAGTGAAGTATAAATGCAGAGAAGTTGAAATAGTAACTGAGGGTAAAGGAGAGGATAAATTCACTATGTAATGAGGGAAATCCATAGTCCATTAGCACCTCAGAAGAAGTGTGAGCAAGAGATGACACTGTCTCTTAGCCCCATCAT
This sequence comes from Lontra canadensis, assembly GCF_010015895.1. Lineage (NCBI taxonomy): Eukaryota > Metazoa > Chordata > Mammalia > Carnivora > Mustelidae > Lontra > Lontra canadensis. Next base: position 1,262,182 of record NW_022631180.1, read on the forward strand.
CCCAGATGCCTGAGAGAGAAAGCCGTGTGCTGTGAGAACATTCCTGCTTCTGGAACCTGGCTACACTGAATGGACCCAGCAGACCTGAGTGGCCCTGGGAGACACTGTCCTCCAGCAGGAAGATGGGCTGACTGTTAGTGACTGGAAGGGATGTGAGTACTGGACCAGCATCTCCGTAGTTCTGGTCCTACTGCTACAAGGGATCTGTGGTCAAGACCAGGATGTGGCCTGCGGGATAATAAAAATATGTGGTCTTTGTCCCCAGTTCCTGGCACCCAGCTCCCCAGTCCTTGGGATGTCCTGAGTGATAAGAGGGTCACTGGTACACTAATGAGGTGACTTAGCTGAGGTTCCTACACAGTTCAGGTTGGGAGGGAGGGGCTGGAGACCAGGAGGACCAAGCCATGACTAGAGTTGGAGCCATCATCCTCGCTCCCCGACCTCTGCGGAGAGGCTGACCTCCATCCCCAACAGCCAGTGACTGAATCAAGCGTGCCTATGTCATGAAGTTTCCATGAAGACTGCTCCACGGTGGGGTTCACAGAGCTTCTGAAATGGCAAACACATCCACGTGCTCTGAGGGGGGCACATTCCAAGTCCACGGGGACAGAGGCTCCTGCACCAGGACCTGCACGCTCCCATACTCCCGAGCCTCTTCATCTGGCTGCTCGTGTGTATCCTTATAATAAACCATAATAGTTAGCATGGAGTTCTCCTGAGACCTAGGAGTCCTTCTAGCAAACTACTGAATGTCCAGGGTATCCCCAACTTTGTAGCCAACTTGAACAACAGTGCCAGGCATAAGGGAACCTGAGAATTGAGACTTGCCCGTGAGCTGAGGGAAATTTGCAGGATGAGTGCTCCCACCTGTGCCTCCCATGCTCATCCCAGGTTGACAGGGTCAGGTGGGAAATTGTAAGGGCCTGATTGGCCAGAGGGAGTCATTTTTTGTTTATGTAGTGAACTTAGATTGATCCCGCTCCTCCCAGAGTATCTTACTTGCCAAGCCTAGATACAAGGGCAGGTCAGGCCAGGTGAAGACATCTAATCAGTGGGGCATGCATATATCTACTAGGGTAAATTGAAATTCAACTGGCCACCTATGTGTTACCTAGCAGTTTTTTTCTGTGTGTGGCAGACCGAGCATGACTGTGCAGTTTTCCCTGTGCATTGCAATCTCATTGGCCACCTATGTATAGCCTGGCTAAACTACCTCTATAAAAGTAAGTCTGTGAGGCTGGGAGGGGTCGCCTCTTTGCAAGAGATGGCCCTGACCCGTCAGTTTGATTCTCAATGCTTGGCATGAAATAAAGCTTTGCTTGACCTTCGCTTTGTATCAGTCTCGATCCTTTGATTATGGACCCTAACACTGGGGGCTCATCCACGATCAAACAACGAGAACTGAGCCAGCATCAGAATTTCTGGGAAAAGCCTCTGGAGGTAATATCATGGGATCCTGTCTGTCTGGTTGTGGAGCTCCAGGGTATGGCCCACCGAGGAGAAGCTAGACACAGCCATGCTCCCCAGGGCTGGAGTGGATGCAGGGGATGCCCCATCCCTCTTCTGGGACCAGGGGACTGAGAAAACCCCCACCAGCGGGTGGTTGCAGGAGTCCGAGAAAATCTCCGCCGACCCCTGGGTCTGGTTGTCTTTGTCTTGTCTTTTGTTGCCTGTTGTGTTGCTCATCCCTAGGGGACCAAGAAAATCCCCATGGGCGAGCGTCTCTAGGGGGCTGATAAAACTCCCACCAGCAGCAGCCTCTGGGTGAGGGCCGCTGGGTCTGCGGTTGTTTTGTCCTGTCTTTTTGTTGTCTGTTGCATTGTTTGTTATGTTTGAAGGAATGGGGCAAGCAGAGAGTAAGGGGACTCTGACTTTCGTCTCTCTGTTCCTCATAATAGATGTGGGGCTTCTCCCTCACTCATTTCGTGTGTTAAGGGCTATGATTGGAGTCAACCGGGGTTAGTCAGTAACTAACTGGGGTTAGTTACTCTGTCTTGAGACAGAGACTTTAAGGAATATTCTCAAGCAGCTGCTGAAACTCCCTTTGTTTCGGGGAATTCCTTGCCTTCTCTGGCCCGACTTGGACTGCCTAGCCCCTCCCCCTTGCTGGCGGGAGAGCATGGCATCTGAAGTGGAGATGGTTATTTGTCTGTCTCAAGGTTTTAATGGGTAATTGTTAAAGTGGCTTTTGAAGTCTTTGGTAACCTGAAACTGTGAAGGGTTGCTTGAATGACAAATGGAATTAAATTTGTTGGACATCTAGGTCTTAACCAAATGGGATAAAATGCTAGAGCGTTGGTTGCTGGAACTGGGTTTGTGCTTTTGAAATCTGTTGGTAAACATGTTTTGTGCTTAACTGATTCATAAATTTGCCTTCTAAGAATTTTCTTGTAAAATGACTTCCGCCTTAAAGGAAATTCATATGGAAAGACTTTCAGGACAAATACAGGTCTTTGATATGTTGAAATCCTGGAACTGAAATGAGTTAGAATTTACAGAAGTAAAAGCTGCATTCGGACTAAGCCAGAATTAGTAACATGGGACTAGGTGAACTGAAAGATTGTAATGTTTTATCTCTTGATGTTTTGTCTTAAACATTAATTGTTCTGTAATGTTTGTTCTTCCAGACTAGGGAAACTTTTTAAGTTATCTGTAACTTACAGAGATGTAAAAGTAGTCATTTGTAAACAAATCAAGGTATTCAACTCTTTCTCTCTATCTGAACACTCTGAAACCAAAAGGTCTCAGCAAGTATTCTTTCTTCCATGGCAATCAGTCATTTGCATAAGTTCAATAAGAATCTGTTCTCCTTGTAACAGGACACCATTGGAAACACTGGTTATTTTACCAAGGCTTTGACTGGAATGTCATATTTGAAAAGACTCAGATATGACTAGACAGCTTAAAGGAACTAAGGTTGACTTTATAAAACCTAGAACCATAAAGCCCTTTGGAACTGTTGGCCTGATACCTTGCTTACAGAGTTCCCAGCAGCCTCACCAGGTGAGTAAAGGATGTTACTTCCTGGCAGATGCAGGAACCTCAGGATACTTTGGGGACCTCAGGAAGAGGAATTTGCCCAAATCGACAGGTATTGCAGGCACGTCTGATGGCAAGTACGTAGCTTGGCTTCTGGCCTGGAGAGGCTACTATAAGTTCAACCTAGAGATTCCTTATGAGAAGTTCCAGCAAAGCAGATTCTAAAAGATTTATATGATCACTCACTGTTCTTGCTGAGCTTATGTAAATAATTAGGCTAAGTTTGTTAAAACTGGACTTGTTTTTCAAATAAATTAGTCCTGATTTGGCTATCTCTGGAAATGAGGGTTATTTTAGAGAGAAAAATTATGTTTTAATAACACACCTTTATGGATGTTAAATTCTAGATTTGATTGTCTTTAAATGTTTGTTTACCTAAGCTAAACAACTTGAGGTAAACTTCAGGGAAGTTGCATGATAGCTCATTTAGACAATCTTGCTTTGCCAGTCAGTCAGCCCCAGATATAGGAAACTTCAGAAAATTGAAGGATTTGAAGGTTAGAATCTAAGTTAGTGGGAATAGCAGAAAAGGTGTTTAACAACAAGGATGCACAGGAGAAAGGTTTTGGCATTACATGAGGCAGGTATGGGATGGTAAAAGGAAGGAAAAGCCTAAGCACAGAGAAGGCAGGTAGGAAGATTTAGATTCAGATCAGTGCACTTACTCTAAGGAAAAAAGACATTGGGCCAGGGAGTGCCCCAAAAGGAAGATGGCCATGCTGGCCTCCAGAGACTGAAGGGGCCATGGTTCGGAACCCCTCCCCGAACCTCGGGTAAAAATTGAAGTGGAGGGGAAATCACTTGAAAGCTATGGGAAAACTATCTGGAGAGGAAGTCTGGGTACAAGGGGCAAATGGCATAGAAAGACATAAATGGACAACTGTGCAGATGTTTGTGGCAGCAGTAGATGAATACCTTCTTTATGAGCCAGTCTCAGAACCAGAGGAGACAAGAGAAGGGAGCCTCCTCCAAACCCTACAAGTCAAGTTTCCCGAAGTCTGGGCAGAAGGGAAGCCCCCTGGCTTGGCCAAGGGACAACCTCCAGTGGTGGTACAATTAAAAGTGACAGCTACGGCTGTTCGCATCTGGCAGTACTCCCTCCCTCCAGAAGCAAAGGAAGGGATCAGAAAGCACATTAACCACCTCTGAGGAGACGGGATCCTAGTTCCTTGCAAATCTCCATGGAACACACTTTTGCTGCCCATCAAAAAGGCCGAGACTTGGGAGTACCGACCCGTTCAGGACTTGCGGAAGTTAATAAAGGGGTTGAAGATATCCACCCAATGGGGCCTAACCCCTATACCCTTCTCTCCCTCCTGGGCCCCAAAAGAACTGTGTATACTGTCTTAGATCTCAAGGATGCATTTTTCTGCATATCTTTAGCAAGGGAGTCTCAGCCCCTTTTTGCTTTTGAGTGGTCTGACCCACAAGAAGGATTCCAAGGCCAGCTCACCTGGACAAGACTTCCCCAAGGGTTCAAGAATTCACCCACTATCTTTGACGAGGCCCTACACGAGGATTTGCGTGAGTACAGAACCTCCAACCCGGGAGTCACTCTGTTACAGTACGTTGATGACTTGCTAGTAGCCACTGAGGACTATGAGTCATGTTTGTGGGGATGAGCGCTCTCTTACAGACTCTGCAGGAAAAAGGGTATCGGGTGTCAGCGAAGAAAGCACAGCTCTGTCAGAGCCATGCCACACATCTAGGCTTTGATCTCCCCGAGGGAGTGTGTTCACTGTCTGAGTCCAGGAAACAGGTGATCACCCAATACCCCCGCCCCGCCATGTCATGCCATGAGGGAGTTTCTTGGGACAGTGGGCTACTATAGGCTGTGGATACTGAGGTTTATGGAGATTTATGGAGGTTTATGGAGATTGCCCGACCTCTCTACGAACTGGCAAAAGGGGGGCTCACGATGATAGAGTGGATAGCTGAGGCAGAAGGAGCATTTCAGGAATTACAAACAGCTTTACTGAGTACCCCAGCATTGGCCATCCCAGATGTTACCAAGCCCTTCCACTTGTATGTGGATGAAAAAGCAGGGGTGGCCAAAGGAGTTTTTACTCAGACTCTGGGGCCTTGGCAAAGGCCAGTAGCCTATCTTAGCAAGAAACTAGATCCAGTAGCAGCTGGGTTCCCCCTGTGCCTTTGCATAATTGCTGCCACGGCCCTCCTGGTCAAGGATGCAAGTAAATTGACTTTGGGTCAAAATCTTATCGTAACTACCACACACGCTATTGAGGGCCTCCTCTGGACTCCACCAAACTGATGGATGATGAATGCCCAAGTGACAGGGTATCAGGCCCTCCTCCTCAACGAGCCAAGAGTGACCTTCCGGCCCCCAGCAGTGCCAAATCCAGCCATGCTGCTGCCAGAGGAGCTAGCTGACCTACACCCACACAACTGCAGGGAGGTCCTGACCCAAGTCACAGGAGTAAGGCCAGACCTCAGAGACATTCCCCTTCTGGATGCGGAGATGGCTCTGTTCACAGATGGGAGTAGCTACATGGTCAATGGAAAGAGGTATGCAGGGGCTGCGGTGGTTTCCCCTGAGCAGGAACTCTGGATGGCAGCCCTGCCACACGGAACATCAGCACAAAAAGTGGAGCTGATTGAACTCACCAAGGTACTGCAGATGGCCAAAGGTAAAACCACCAACATCTATACGGACAGCAGGTACACCTTTGCTACTCTCCTTATACATGGGGCTATTTATAAAGAAGGGGGCCTATTAACAGCAGAAGGAAAAGGAATTAAAAACAAAGGAGAAATGTTTGCTCTCCTCCAGGCTATTTGGGACCCAAAAGAGGTGGCCATTATGCATTGCCCAGGACACCAAAAGGGGACTGATCTCATTTCAAAAGGAAACCAATTAGCAGATCGCCGCAAAGCAAGCAGCCCGAGAAACAGTGCAAGAGCTGGTTACACTCCTGGCTCCAGCCCTACCAGAAAAAACAAACTATTCAGAAGAAGATTTAAAGTATTTACAAAAATGGGTTAAATTGGACTATGAAGGGGACTGGGCTAAGACTAGAACAGGAAAGTTAATTCTTCCTCGAAGACTAGGTAAGAAGTTAGAAGACCAGATACATCAGGGTACTCATTTGGGGACACGCAAACTCAAAGAACTTATAGGCAAGCAGTTCCAGGTTTCTAAATTAGGGCGTATGGTTCAGGATATAGTTGATAGATGTGCTCAATGCCAGGCAGTTAATGTGGGAGGAACTAGAATGGAAAGTGGGAAAAGAGAAAGAGGTAAGGAACCAGGAATTTATTGGGAAATAGATTTTACAGAAATGAAACCCGGAAAATATGGGCACAAGTATATGTTACTTTTTGTAGATACCTTTTCAGGCTGGGTAGAGGCTTTTTCCACCAAACATGAGATGGCAGGAGTGGTAGCCAAAAAGCTATTAGAAGAAATAATTCCTAGGTTTGGGCTGCCTCTCGCGATTAGGTCAGACAACAGCCCTGCATTTATGAATTCAGTTTCACAGGCACTGGCCAAGGCTGTGGGCACTAATTGGAAACTACATTGTGCCTACCGGCCCCAGAGTTCCGGACAAGTAGAGAGAATGAACCAGACTCTTAAAGAGACCTTGACAAAGCTAATTCTGGAGACTGGCAGTGGATGGGTGGGTCTCCTTCCTTTTGCCCTCCTCAGGGCGTGATGTACAACCTACTTAAACAAGGTGACCCCATTTGAAATAATGTTTGGGAGACACCCCCCCCCCCCCGCTCTGCCCTCAGCTACAAGAGGTTGCCTTAGCAGAAATGACTGATCAGCCTGTACTCCAGTCACTGCAGGCATTACAGTCTGTCTTAAAAAGAACCCACGCAGGGATCCGAACTGCCCACACTGAGACAGAGATGGAGGTGGGACCACATCCTTACCAACCCGGGGACTTGGATTGGATACAGCGCCACCAAGTGGGAAACTTGGAGCCTCACTGGAAGGGACTGTTTACTGTCATCCTGACCAATAAAAGTAGAAGGCATCAGAGCCTGAATTCACATGGGTCGCATCAAACGAGCTGAGGACGAAGACGCCCCCCAGAGGTGGAAGCCACAGCGAATGGACCCCACTGACCATGGACTAAAGCTAAGACTCAAAAGACTATGAGTTTATTGTTGCTCCTATCATTACCTGTTTATGTAAAATATAGGTAGGAAATTAGAGGAACAAAATTAGGAAAAATGGAAAAGGTTATACAAAGCTGTAAATGGCTAACTCATTAGCCGACTGTGCACTAGTGTCATTTGTACAAAAGAAAACTAGAGCGATAAAAATGTTAGACTTACATGCTCAATATAACCCCTTACAACCAGAGAACATAGAACTGGCTGAAAAGTCAAGGATTTAACTAATCTCCAAAGAAAGGGGGAGAATGTAAGGGCCTGGTTGGCCAGAGGGAGTCATTTTGTGTTTATGTAGTAAACTTAGATTGACCCCCGCCCCTCCAAGAGGTACTTACTTGCAAAGCCTAGATACAAAGGTGGGTCAGGCCAGGTGAAGACATCCAATCAGTGGGGTGCGCATATATCTACTAGGGTAAATTGAAATTCAATTGGCCACCTATGTGTTACCTAGCAGTTTTTTTCTGTGTGTGGCAGACCTAGCATGACTGTGCAGTTTTCTCTGTGTATTGCAATCTCATTGGCCACCTGTGTATAGCCCAGCTAAACTACCTCTATAAAAATTAGTCTGTGAGGCTGGGAGGGGTCGCCTCTTTGCAAGAGATGGCCCTGACCAGTCAGTTTGATTCTCGACGCTTGGCATGAAATAAAGCTTTGCTTGACCTTTGCTTTGTATCAGTCTCACTCCTTTGATTATGGACCTTAACATAAATGAACAAAGCAGAGGACACCCAGGTGGTGACAGGGAATCAGAGAGCTGGTCAGTTGGGGGAAGAAACCCTCTCCGCTCCACAAAGAGAAATTGAGAGTTAGAGCAAACAAGTAACCCTATGCTTCATCTTGTCCAGGAGCAAAGGGTAAGCAGAACAGAAGCCTGTCTGTCATGTCCATCTGCGACCAGCTGTCCAGGGTCTGGCTGAGAAAGGAGACAGCAGGCCCACATAGAGTCACAGATGCCACACACCACCGAGAATGTCAAACTTAACCTATCGCGACTTCAGCTCTCAGGTTCCCATTCCCTGGCACTGTTATTCAAGTTGGGCAGTGGTCATGTAAATGCTGACAGATGCTAGAGAGTCTCTCCCCAAAACATCGTCACACACGGGGAAACAGACACAGTCATACGACACGTCGGTGCACACAGACCACTCACGTCTTGCAGACCCGAGGCTTCTTGTCCTTGCAAGAACAAAGGAGGGCAAATCTGCCCCGAGCCATCGGGCCACCAGCCCACCTCGCCACTGCCCATGTTTGTGAGCAAGAACTGCAGTGGACAACAGCTGGGACTGATCATGTAGTGTCAGGGGAACGAGAGGACAGCTGTCATTTATTAGCCACTTGTTCCCTCGGCCAAACCTGAGCACCTACAGAGCACCAGGTCGAGCTGCAGCCTCAGATCTGTGCTCTGAGAATGACAGTTGTTCTCTCTCCATCCCTCACCCCCAGCACCCCAGCGGCCTTCCGACATGAGGAGAATTCCGCGGTCAGGGCTTCAGAAGAGACTGCCTCCCTCCACAGAAGAGGAAGACCTGTTTCCCCCACATCCTTCCAGTGGGACCCGGCCTGAGGCTCCACCAGACAGGGGAGCACATGCTGGAGAGTACCCAACTCACAACCTGGGGACAGAGAGAGGCTGCCACTGTGCACGATGCATGTGACAGGGGGCATGAGTGGCATGTGTCCCCCAGGCCCACGAGTGGTCGCAGTGGCCTGTGTCCCGACCCAATGGAGTCAGCAGTGCGAGCAGTGATCTCTGTGCCCAAGGTAGAGACCGGGGTTCCCATGTGAGACGCAGCCGGACCAGCCACTGCAGGTGTGCTCCTGGCTGCATAGCCTAGCCTGTTCCATGACTGCCCCCCAGGAACACGTTACACGCACAGAAGATGCACATGCGTACGTGAGTGTGTGCACTACCTCCTGTCCACGTTCAAGCAGGGCTGGGTTCCAGGGTTTGCTCAGAGGAATAGCTGCAGAGAGCAAGCATTCAGAGATGCTCATCACCCCAGCTGTGAACCGCTCCCTAATCCTCCCCCTGACGACACCCCATGACAAAACAATACCATAAATCTCACACATCACACCTCGTGACAACAAATGTCCTCCCTTAATTAACAAGGGGAAAAAACATAGTAAATGTGATTTTTTTTTAGATTCATTTTTTTATGTATTTGACAGACAGAGATCACAAGTAGGCAGAGAGGCAGGCAGAGAGAGAGAGGAGGAAGCAGGCTCCCTGCTGAGCAGAGAGCCCAACGCGGGGCTTGATCCCAGAACCCTGGGATCATGACCTGAGCCAAAGGCAGAGGTTTTAACCCACTGATCCACCCAGGCACCCCAGTAAATGCCATTTTAATGCCCCTCCTGCCCTGGCCTGCTCTCCTCTCTGACCTCAGTGGCTCCAGATCCGGCTGAGCACCAGGCTTGCTCTCGTGGCTTCTCATAGAACACAGGCCTCTCCCCAGACCCATAGACTCCAAGTATTTGGCACAAGGTCAAGGAATCACCTGTTTATCAAGCCCTACGAGCAAGGCTGAGGCGCAGCCATGGAGAATCATAATCTACATTCCTGATGCTAAAAGTGCAATGGGAAGATCAGCAGCAGCCACACCTTGTCGAAAATACAGAAACTTCAACTGCATTTCCCAGATGTGAACCACAGCGTGTCTCGTATCTGGCGCATGACCTATGCCAATCAAGGGCTGGCCAGTATGGAGCACCTCCCTGGTCCAGAGGCAGTATCTTCACTAATGCAGCCTCAGACCCCAGCTGCTCTGCAGCCCACCCAGCACAGACACCCCTCCTGCTGCCTCCATGCCCTGAACTTCCTCACCACGCTGCACCCCTGCCTCCCTTCCTCCCCACTCTCACAGCACCTCCCCTGCACACCAAGTACTTTCCCATTTTCAACAAACCACCATCCTTGAACTCACAGGTGCTATTTCCCAACCAAACAGAATCACAGGACACTCTGCTTCCTAACTCCTTGACCCTGGACTGGACCCAGCACAGGATCACTAGAGTAGAGGTGGGCAAGCAGAGGATGGAAACATAACAGGGACTAATTCAAAATGAGAAATTCAGGGAGGCCTCCTGTCTGCTAATCCAGCTAATCCAGAATTTGTTCCTCAGAGAAGACTGGGGAAAAGATGGAAAGAACAACTGAGCCCCAGAAGGAGGGCAAGACCTGAATGAGTCTGAGAGTAACCCCTGGATACCACAGATGCCTGGGCATGGGGGCCGCCCTGGGCCAACCACCTCCTGCTGCTGTCAGGCAGGAGACACCTGAAGCTGACGGAGACCAAACTCCTACTCGAACATGAAAACAGGCCTAATCCTCTCCAGAAACAAAGAAACAACAAATAAACACCCAAAGATAGGCTGAAGGCCCAACCCAGGCCTGAGCCAAGGCTGTCCCAGCCACACAACGGTTGCTGCCCACAGTCGGTCCCAGACGCAGGTCAAGGTCTGGGTGATGTGCAAGTCTCTATGATCACAGAGACTTTCCTGGAAGGACAGGCCCCACTGGAGGAATGAGGACAAGAACAGAGAGATGCCCCTGTGAGCAGTGACCGTGTCACACCCATACTGAACTGAGCACCAACTGGGCTCCACATGGCTCTTCACAGCCTTCTCCAGTCCCCACCTACAGGAGACCTAGCACACCAAACCTGCAGATTCTGGAAGGTTCTCAGTGCTTCCAATTATTTCCTCTCTCAGACTTCAGGAATCCTCTCCTTTAAATAACTGATCCACTCCTTATGACAAGAACTGGAAAAAACAAGTGACATCCAGGGTCCTATTTTCAACAAGGAAGTAAGAAGTTGTAGCTCAGTGTTACACAAAGTAAAGACAGGGATGGAGATGGCCCACTCTTCCTTGGCTAGAATAGGCAAGCAGATGAGGGAAGAGAACACAGGTCGGTCTTGGTGGGGTGGGCCAGGGGGGTGGGTTGGGGGGATAGTCATGTGGGAGGGGGACCTGTCTCCACACCTCCTCACCATATGTTAATAGGAACACGAACACATTCAAATGTCCTTTGCAGAAAGAGAAATCAGGGGTGTTAATGTCACAAGATGAGAAAGTGAACACATCTTGCACCACTAGGTCCCCCACAAGGCAGCTGGCTCACTCTGTGAAAGGAAACAATCATGAACAGATTCAGGTCAGTCATATATGTGTGGACTTTCTCAACAGCCCACCACATGCTCAAAATATCCACTCAAAGAATCCCCACAACCCAGTCATGGCCCCTTTCTCTCTCCCCTCCCCGTGTCAGGCACTCCAGGGTCCTACCTTTAGAAGCAGAGGGAGCGCTGGGAACTGTCACTGCCTGGGGAAGAACAGACAGAATGTGGTCAGAGCCCACAGGAGATGAAACTGAAGGATGAGCTGTGGGGTGGGTGAGCTCCCCATGGGGTCCCCTCTACACTCTCAGGGTCTCAGGGATCACCCCTCCATACTCACTCGCAGCCTGAGCATAACTCCTTCCTCTTCCACCTGGGGAAAGAAAAAATCCAATGAGATGCCATGGGGGAGGCTGGACCCGAGATCCTAGATGAAAAGGATATCGTGGACCACAAGGAAGTTTCCAGAACTGTCACTACAGACCTAGGGCAGGATCAGGGACATGAAGAAAAGAGATGGCAGGGTGAGACCAACCATCCTCCTGCAGTCTGTCCTCAGCAAGGACCTTGCTCTCTGACCTGTGACTGCTGGGAGTCAGGTCCGTCACCACATTCATCAGGATGATTAATCTATCTTTCACTCTCACCTGTGCTTTACTACACAGTGATGTGGCAATGAGCCCCACGGTGAACAGGCACATGTGTGCGGACAGTGCTGCCCATAAACAAGGCAGGACAGACTTTCACCTGGGACAAGAAAACTCAGAGTGCTCCCCTTCCCTACCTGAGCTCTCCATCCTCCACATGACAGCTCCAACCACCACAGCACCAGTGACACACAACGACAACCAGACCAGCCATGATGCCCATAAGAGGAATGGGGGGCCAAAGAGGGGATTCTGGGAAGAGAGGATAAGGGGAGGGCCTTGACCCCCAGGTCTCAGCCTAGACCCTACTGAAGATCTCCACAACAGCTCCTGATGTCCCTGACAGCAGACTCTGTGCCTAGGTTTCCCTCCTTATCCCATCTCAAGGTGATGGGCTCAGGCAGCCCCTCATGCAGCACATGGCATGTGTATCTCTGCTCCTCTCCAGAGGGTACCACCACAGCTGCCCACTTCTGGAAGGTTCCATCTCCTGCAGGCCTGGTCTCCACAAGCTCTGTGTCCTGGGTCAGGTCCTCTTCATCACGCTGCCAGGTCAGGGTGATCTCCGCAGGGTAGAAGCCCAGGGTCCAGCACCTCAACGTGACCTCATGGTCAGAGACGGGATGGTAGGTGACATGGGTCTTTGGGGCATCTGAAGAGAAGGGTCAGAAAATTCAGGAATTTAGGGAGGAGTTAAGATGATGGAGGAGTAGGAGACCTAAAGTTCATCTGGTCCCTGGAATCAGCTAGATAAATAAATCAAACCATTCTGCACACATAGGAATCAGCGGGATATGTGAAGAAAGAAATGCCACAAGTCTACAAGTAGGAAAGCGACCACTGTTTGGGAGGTAGGAGATGCGGAGACATGAATCCAGGGTGAAATATCGGAGGAAACAGCAGAGCGGAGACAGCTTGCTTCAGGAGGCAGCTGCCAAGTATTATAAACAGCAGAGCACAAAATCGGGACTTTCAGAAATCTGCTCCAGTGCAGGAGGTCCCTGGCTAAAAGGTACTCAGGTGTCGGAGTGGGGCGGAATCTGAGGTGGGACAGCACGGTCTCAGGATCCCCAGTGTCACAGAAAGAACAGGGGTGCCTGAGTGCACAAAGTTCCCAGGCATCGGTTTGGGGAAGCCCGCTGCAATCAGTGAGGGTAGAGTTGCCATAAACAGGGAACCACTGCACAGTCAGGGGAACTATTCTCCCAGTAGGGGCCCAGCAAGTGGAGAAGCACAGGGAGACACACCCCTCCTCCTCTGGGTGGAACTGCCCTGGTCCCCCTGCAGGAGTCCGTGAGGTTGGAGTTTTGAAACTTGGTCACGTGCCTGACATAAAAAACACTTGGTCATAGTCTGGGTGAACACAGTTTGTAGGGAAACCGGGGAGACCAGAGTGACTGATTGCTTTTCTGTGCAGCTCACTAAAGAGTGGGCAGTGTGAATTTACAGCCCCAGGGCTAGAGAGCAAGGTGTAGCCATATTCCCCGGGCTGATCAAGCTGAAAGCCTCCGCGCAAAACAGCGCCACCTAGTGCAACCCAGAACTGCTTTCACTGAGCCCAGCCTCTGCGCAAGGGAAGTGCAATCCCACCAGGGCAAAGTCCACCTGAGAATCAGCTCAAGAGGCCCCTCCCGCAGAAGACCAGCAAGGACAATTGGCCGACACCAAGTTGACAGATCATAGGGGCTCCAAAGCTTTGACTCTTGGAGAAAACGGTATATAACATTCATGGTCTTTTTTTTATTCTCTAGTCTTTCAGTATTATTTTTTCAGCTATTTTTTTTCAATTCTTTTTTTTTTAATTTTTATATATACATTATTTTTTAATTTTTTGTTTCCTTCTGTTGAATTTTATTTTATTTTGTTTTTGTCTATATATATGTTTTTCTTTCTTATTTTGGCATCTAGTTTCTTTTAATAAGCAGACCAAAACACACCAAGGTCTAGTATTTGTTTTGTTTTTTTTTAATTTATTTCTTGTTTTGTTTTGTTTTTTCTGGTTTGTTTTGTGGGGTTTTTTGATGTTATTGTTGTTTTTTTCTCTCATTCTTCTATTTTTTTCTGGACAAAATGATGAGATGGAGAAATTCACCCCAAAAGAAGGAACAGAAGGCAGCACTTACTGCCAGAGATTTAATCAATATGGATATAAGATGTTTGAACTAGAATTTAAAATGACTATAAAGATTCTAGCTGGGCTTGAAAAAAGCATAGAAGACACTACAGGATCTCTTACTGTAGAAATAAAAGAACTAAAAAAAAAAAAAAAGAAAGAAAGAAAAGAACTAAAATCTAGTCAGGGATTTAAAATGCTATTACATTAAATGGGTGCCTGGGTGGCTCAGTCAGTTAAGCATCTGTCCTCGGCTCAGGTCATGATCCCAGGATCCTGGGATTGAGCCCCACATCAGGCTCTCTGCTCAGTGGGGAGCCTGCCCCCCCCGCTTGTGCTCTTTCTCTCTCTATATATATATATATCTCTCTCTATCTCTCTCTCACTCTCTCTCTCAAATAAATAAAATCTTTAAAAATAAAATTAAATTAAAATAAAAATGATATTACTGACATGTAGTCCCAAATGGAAGTAATAAAAATGAAGGTGAACAAGGTAGAAGAGCGAGTCGGTGATACAGAAGATAATATTTTGAAAAAAAGGAAACTGAAGAGAGAAAAGAAACGATTAGATCACGAAGGGAGACATAGAGGACACAATGATCCCATAAAGTGAAATAATATCCATATTATAAGAGTCCCAGAATATGAGGAGTAGAAGAAAAGGGTGGAAGTTTTATTTGAACAAATTATAACTGAGAACATCCCTAATCTGGGGAAGGAAACAGCATTCAGGTCCAAAGTCCAGAAGGCACAGAGAACTCCCCTCAAAATCAATAAAAACAGGTCAACAGCTTGACATATAATAGGGAAGCTTGCAAATTTCAAAGATAAAAAGAAAATGCTGAAAGCACCTCAGGACTAGAGGTCCTTAACCTACAAGGGTTAAGGCTGGCAGCAGATGTGTGCACAGAGACCTGGCAGGCCAGAAAGGACTGTATGATATATTCAAGGTGCTAAATGGGAAAAGTATGCAACCAATATCCAGCAATGCTGTCACTCAGAATAGAAGGAGAGATAAAGATTGTCCAGGAAAAACAAAAACTACATGAAGTTGTGAACACTAAATCACCCATTGCAAGAGATATTAAAGGGGGATCCTTTGAGCAGAGAGAAAGCCAAAAAGTAACATAGACCAGAGAGGAACACAGACAATCTACAGGAACAGCTACTTTACAGTTAATACAGTGGCACTAAATCCCTATCTTTCACTAATTACTCTGAATGTAAATGGACTAAATGCTCTAATCAAAAGACATAGGGTATCAGAATGGATAAAATAACAAGACCTATTGATATACTGCTTACAAGAGACTCCTTTTAGACCTAAATACACCTCCAGACTGAAAGTGAAGGGGTAGAGAACCATTTATCATGACAATGGACATCAAAAGAAAGCTGGAGTAGCCATCCTTACATCAAACAAACCCCGTTTTAAACCAAAAATTAATGAGAGATGAAGAAGGACACTATATCATAATAAAAGTATCTATCCAACAAGAAGATATACCAATTGTAAATATTTATACCCCTAAATTGGGAGAAGCCAAATGTATAAACCAATTAATAATAAAATGAAGGAAACTCATCGATAATAATACAATAATACTTGGGGACTTTAACACCCCACTCACAGCAATGGACAGATCATCTAGGTAGAAACAACAAGGAAACAAGGGCTTTGAATGACACACTAGACCAGACAGACTTCACAGATATATTCTATATATATTCACAGATATATATATCTGTTACCCCATTTTATTTTTTTAAGATTTTATTTATTTCACAGAGAGAGACACAGTGAGAAAGGGAACACAAGCAGGGGAAGTGGGGAAGGAAGACGTAGGCTTCCTGCTGCACAGGGAGCTGGATGCAGGGCTCAATCCATCCTGGGATCCTGACCTGAGCTGAAGGCAGATCCCCAGTGACTGAGCCATCCAGGCACCCTGAAGACCCCATTTTAAAGTAGAATTACAGACCAATATCCCTGACAAAAATTCTCACCAAGATATTAGCTGATAGGATTCAACTGTACATTAAAAGGATTTATTCCTGGACTACAGGGTGGTTCAACATCTGCAAATCAATCAGTGTGAGATGCTACATCAATAAAAGAAAAGAACTATATGATCCTCTCAATAGATGCAGAAAAAGCATTTGACAAAATACAGTGTCCTTTCTTCTTTTTTTTTTTTTCAGTGTCCTTTCTTGATAAAAACTCTCCACCATGTAGGGATCAAGGAAATATCATACGTCAATATCATAAAAGTCACATATGAAAGACCCAGAGTGAATATCATCCTCAATGGGGAAAAACTGAGCATGTTTCCTCTAAGGTCGGGAACACAGCAGGGATGTCCACTCTCACCACTGTTGTTCAGCATAGTACAGGAAATCCTAGGCTCAGCAATCAGACAACAAAAAGAAATAAAAGGCATCCAAATTAGCAACAAAGTCAAACTCTCACTCCTCGCAGATGACATGATACTCTACGTAGAAAACCCAAAGACTCCACCAAAAAATTGCCAGATCTGATACAGGAATTCAGCAAAGTGACAGGATATAAAATCAATGCACAGAAGTCAGTTGTTTTTTTATACACCAACAATGAAGGAGAAGAAAAAGAAATCAAGAATCGATCCCATTTACAATTGCACCAAAACCCTGCAATACCTAGGAATAAACCTAACCAAAGAGGTAAAGGATCTGTACTCAGAAAACTATAGATCACTCATGAAAGAAACTGAGGAAGACACAAAGAAATGGAAAAACATTCCATGCTCATGGATTGGAAGAACAAATATTGTGAAAATGTCTATGCTACCTAGGGCAATCTACACATTCAATGCAATCCCTATCAAAATACCTCTACTTTTTTCACAGAAATGTAATAAATAATCCTAAAATTTGTATGGAACCAGAAAAGACTCCAAATAGCCAAAAAAAATGTTGAAAAAGAAAACCAAAGCTGGAGGCATCACAGTTCCAGACTTCAAGCTCTATGTCAAAGCTGTAATCACCAAGACAGTATGGTACTGGCATAAAAACAGACACACAGATCAATGCAACAGAATAAAGAACCCAGAAATGGACCCTCAACAATATGGTCAACTAATATTCAACAAGCAGTAAAAAATAGCCATCAT
The DNA here is from genome assembly GCF_010015895.1 of Lontra canadensis. Lineage (NCBI taxonomy): Eukaryota > Metazoa > Chordata > Mammalia > Carnivora > Mustelidae > Lontra > Lontra canadensis. The sequence goes on from NW_022631180.1 coordinate 1,279,393, forward strand.
GGAAAAAGGACAGTCTCTTCAAAAAATGATGTTGGGAAAACTGGACAGTCACATGCCGAAAAATGAAACTGAACTACTTTCTTACACCATACACAAAGATAATCTCAAAATGGATGAAAGACCAACATGGAGACAGGAATCCATCACAATACTAGAGGATAACACAAGTAGCAACCTCTTCAACCTCGGTTACAGCAATTTCTTGCTAGTCTCCAAAGGCAAGGGAAACAAAAGCAAAAATGATCTACTGGAACTTCATCAAGATAAAAAGCTTTTGCAGAGCAAAGGAAATAATCGACAAATTAAAAGGCAACCTACAGAATGGGAGAAGATATTTGCAAATGTCTTATAAGATAAAGGGCTAGTATCCAAAACCTATAAAGAACAACCCCAACACCCAAAAAACAAAAATGCCAGTCAAGAAATGGGCAGAAGACATGAATAGACATTTTTCCAAAGAGATCCAGATGGCTAAAGACACATGAAAAAAATGCTCAACGTCACTTGGCATCAGGGAAATACAAATCAAAACCACAATGAGATACCACCTCACACCTGTCAGAATGGCCAAAATTAACTATTCAGGAAACAAGAGATGTTGGTGAGAATGCAAAGAAAAGGAAATCCTCGGGACGCCTGGGTGACTCAGTCGGTTAAGTGGATGCCTTCAGCTCAGGTCACGATCCTAGAGTCCTGGGATCGAGTCCCGTATCGGGCTCCTTGCTCAGCAGATAGCCTGCTTCTCTCTCTCCCTCTGCCTACTTGCGTTCTCTCTCTCTCTCCCTCTCTCTCTGTCAAAAAAATAAATAAATAAAATCTTAAAAAAAAAGAAAAAAGAAAGAAAAAAGGAAATCCTCTTCTATTGTTGATGGAAATGCAGACTGGTACAGCCACTCTGGAAAACAGTATGGAGGTTCCTCAAAAAGGTAGAAATAGAGCTACCCTGCAACCCAGGGTGCACAACCTAGTAGTGCAATTGCACTACTAGGTATCTCCCAAAGGATATCAACATAGTGATCTGAAGGGGCACATGCACCCCAATGTTTACAGCAGCAACGTCCACAACAGCCAAACTATGGAAAGAGCCCAGAGTCCATCCACAGATGAATGGATAAAGATGTGGTACATATATACAATGAAATATTACTCAGCCATCAAAGAGAATGAAATCTTGCCATTTGCAACAATGTGTTTGTAACTACAGGGTTACATACATAACTAGAAGGTTATGCTAAGGGAAATAAGTCAGTCAGTGAAAGATAAATACCACGTGATTTCACTCACATGTGGGTTTTAAGAAAAAAACAGATAAACATAGGGGAAGGAAAGGAAAAATAAAGTAGGATGAAATCAGAGAGGGAGACACACCATAAGAGACTCTTAAGTCTAGAAAACAGGGTTACTGGAGGGGAGGTGGGGGGGAGGGATAACTGGGTGATGGCATTAAGGAGGGCAGGACAGGGTGCCTGGGTGGCTCAGTGGGTTAAAGCCTCTGTCTTCAGGGTCCTGGGATAGAGCTCCGCATCAGGATCTCTGCTCAGCAGGGAGCGTGCTTCCCTCTCTCTCTCTGCCTGCCTCTCTGCCTACTGGTGATTTCTCTCTCTGTGTCAAATAAATAAATAAAATCTTCAAAAAACAAAAAAAAAGGAGGGCAGGTCAGGTAATGAGCACTGAGTGTTACATGCAATTGATGAATCACCAAGTTCTATCTCTGAAACTAATCATACAATATATATTAGATAAACTTACTTAATTTAAGTTTAAATTTAAACTTAAATTTAAATTTTAATTTAAAAAAATTGTTAAAAGGAAAAAAATTCAAGAACTTTACATCTATCTTGGCCCACTGAAGCAGCTCTCATGTGACCATCTTGAGAATGAACAGGACAACTGGGGTGGGGAAAAACAGCAATAACCCAGACACCAGCCTGAACACATAATCTCTTCTTGTTTGGAAAGTTCTAGAATTAGGGTGAGATGGCCCAGTGTAGAAGGCAGGTTTCTGTGAGAAAAAAAGGAATTTCTGGTACTGGACTGGCTAGAGGCCAAGAGACTCAGGATAGGTAAAGTCAGACCCCAAACACATGGCGTATGGGGCAGAGAACAAAGCCTAAGACAATCCCCCAAGGTTCCCAAAGGCACTGTGAGTCAAAGGGAAAGGCTCATCAGTTGTTTCAGAAATGGTCTCCTCCTCCATACCTGGAGAGACTGTAACCCTCAATAGTCCCTAGGAGAAAGGCAGACCCTTAGAGCCACTCTGGTACCGGGTCTGAAAACCCAGGCAGAGTTAGTCTCCAGACCCGAAACACGGGAGGGCCATATAGTGGTGTGGATCCCATGTCTTCCTATCCTCTTAGGAGGCCTGGGCCTGAAGGGAAATCATGTTAAGTCCCGCGGCCCCCGGTACCTGTGCGCTGCAGAGTCTTATTCCCCATCTCCAGGTACCTCCGGAGCCACTCCACGCATGTGACCGAGCCGCCACACCTGCCGGCTCCCACTTGCGGCGGGTGATCTGCGCGGCCGTGTCCGCGGCGGTCCAGGAGCGCAGGTCCTCGTTCAGGGTGAGGTAATCCGCGCCGTCGTAGGTGAACTGCCTGTATCTACGGAGGAAGCGCCCTTAGGACCCCACGTCGCAGGCCGAAGTCCACTGGATGTTGTGAGACCCTGCCCCGCCCCCGCGGCCAGCTCCTCCCCAGAGGCCCCGCCCCCCAGCCAGCTCGGCCCTGAAGCCCCGAACCCCGCCTGCGAACCCCAGGGCTTAAAGCCAAAACTGAAAGGCAGGTAAAGTGCCCGCGGGCTCTTCCCGGGTGGGGAGACGGACGGGTCCCGCAGCCCCGTCAGTAGGGATCCGGGCTGCGACCTGGACCCGGGCCCTGTCGCTCACCGGCCTCGCTCTGGTTGTACTAGCCCCGCAGGGTGTGCAGGCTCACTCGGAAAGTCTGTGGGGTGTCCTTGGAGCCCCACGTCTCCTGGTCCCAAAACTCCAGCCCCTCCTGCTTCACCCACGGCGCTCGCAGCTCCATCCTCGGATTATTCGCAACGCTGTCAAACCGCGCTAACTGCGTGTCGTCCACGTAGCCGACTTCCCAGTACCGGGGCTCCCCGCGGCCGGGCCGGGACACCGCGGGGCCGAAATACCTCAGAGAGTGGGATCCCGCCCGACCCTCCTCCCGGCGCCGGGCCGGGGCCCAGGTGGAGGGGGCCGGGAGGGCAGAGGGAGGAGGCACCGAGTCAGGGAGAGCAGGCGGAGACCCGGAGGGACGGGGGAGCACAGTCCCGGGTGGGGCCGGGGACAGCCGAGAGGCGCTTCCCCGGGTATCCCGCGTCCCCGCCGGGCGGTCCCCTAGCTCCCACCGCAGAGGCTCTTTCCTCCCACCCCGCACTCACCCGCCCAGGTCTCGGTCACGGGACCGACAGCAGCAGGAGGAATATTCGGGGTATTACGACTCGCATTCCTAGGGTCTGGAGAATCAGATGCTGGTCTGATTCAGCGGTGACGCTGATTGGCTTCTCTAGAAATCGGGCGCGCAATGGGAGTGAGAGCTGAGACTCTGTCATGAGTATCCAGGCAGGAGGACACGACACAGGTTGTGAGAGGGAGAAGAGAAACCTGGGGAATACGGGCCTCGGCTTCCCTGCCCCAGACACCGATCTCAGGCCTGGGACTTTCAGAGCCAGGCCTTCCGGGAAACCCCTGCTTCCTCTCCACCTGCACACCAGGCTTGGCCCAGGGTCTTTCTGGAAGAGACACCAGGGAGAGACACCAGGCAGGGATCAGTCCCTTTTGTCCCTTTCCGTTTCTGGAATTTCTCAACTTGAGCTCCTTACCTCTCCTCCGGACTCTTCTAAAGGAAAAATCACCCCCAAGAAACTGGATGCCAGAGAGTGAGCAATGGAGATGAAGGGACAGGGGTTTTCTCTTTAAGTCTGAAGTCACCATGGAAAGCACCAGCTGGAGATTCCTATAGATATCAGTTTCCTTTCTGTCAATTAACTACAGTGGTAGCACAACCTTGATAACCCCTGAACATCAGAACCTAATCCATAAAGTGATTTTGCCCCTTCCTACAGAAATGTGTAAACAACACCGCAATAAAGGCTCACAAAACTCCTAAGTTGTACTTTGTCAGACAGTGTAACTGTGACGCCAAACTGTTGTCTGGTTTGGTTTGATGTTTGAAATGAGAAGAAACTCACCTCACATTTAATGACACAGGCAGGTTGAAAATAAATGGATGTTTTTATATACTAACACAGGTTACATGGAAACCAAAATTTAAAACACAATGCTATCTAAAGTTGTTACAAAGAAAATGAAATACTATGTATACACTTAACAAAACACATAAAAGATCTGAATGCTGAAAATTACAAAATGCTAATAAAAGAACTCAAGTAGAGCCATAATATGTTCACGAATAAGAAGATTCAATTTAGTAAAAAAGTCCGTTCCCTCCAAATTGATGTATAGGTTTAATGCACTTCTTGCCAAAATCGCAGTAAGGTTTTTTTATAGACATAGACAAGGTTATCTAAAATTTATATGGAAAGCCATAGAACCTAGGATAGCTAACACATTAGAAAAAGAAAGATAAAGTAAGGAGAATCACTCTAGTTGATATTAAGCCTTATGATTTGGCTACAGTAATTAAAACAGTGTAATGCTGGCAGAGAAATAGACATATAAGTCAATAGAACAGAGTAGAGAACCCAGGAATAGGTCCACACACATGCTCAGCTGAGTTTTGACAAAGGTACAAAGGCAATTCAACGCAAAAGGATAGTATTTACAGTAAATGGTGCTAGAGCAATTGGGCATCCACAGACAAAAACACATAAGCAAACAAAACCCAAGGCTAGCTCTATCACTTTATAAAATTAAATTAAAATGTATAATGGAACTTATACATATGTAACATTTAAAAGTATAAAATTGTTAAGCGTCTGCCTTCTGCTCAGGTCAGGATCTCACAACAGGCTTCCTGCTCAGCAGGGAGTCTGCTTCTCTCTCTCTCTCTCTCTCTCTCTCCCTCTGCCCCTCCGCACAGCTCGCTCGCTCTCGCTCTCTCTCTCTCTCTCTCAAATAAATAAATAAAATCTTTTTAACAATTGTTAGATGGGCGCCTGGGTGGCTCAGTGGTTTAAGCCTCTGCTTTTGGCTCAGGTCATGATCTCAGGGTCCTGGGATAGAGAGCCTCATTGGACTCTCTGCTCAGCGGGGAGCCTGCTCCCCAGCCCCCTGCCTGCCTCTCTGTCTACTTGTCTCTCTCTCTGTCTACTTGTCTCTCTCTCTGTCTACTTGTCTCTCTCTCTGTCAAATAAATAAATAAAATCTTTTAAAAATTATTAGAAAAAAAGAAAATCTTTGGGATATATCTTGACTGTGGTTATAGATATACAAACCTCCATATATGATTAGGTTCCATAGAATTAAACACATACCCAGATAAGCACAAGTAACACTGGCAAAACCTGCCTAAGAGCAGTGGATTGTATCAGTGTTAATATTCTGGTTGTAATACTGACTACAGTTTTGCAAAGTGTTACCACTGAGTAAAAGTTTCACAGGATCTCTATTATTTCTTATAATTGCATGTGAGTCTTCAGTTAGCTCAAAGTAAAAAACATTAATTTTTAAAAACACTTGCCCCCCCAAAAAACAGAAACAACAAAACTCTTGTGTTTCTAATTAAAGCCCAAACAAACAGACCCCAAATTCCCTTTCAAATCTCACCTTCCACAAGCTGTCTGCACACACTGGCTTAATAACTGGATATTTTTGGGAGTTCCATATGTCTGCCTCTCCACTCAGCTCATCCCCCAGCCCAGTCCCCTCATCCACACTCCCCTGTTCTACTCTTCTTCAAGGTTTACCACTAGATGGTACGTCCAGCTGGAAGGAATCCCTCCGAGTTCCCAGGCACCTTCTCACCTTGTATTAAAGCTTTGCAGGTGCTTGTTTTCTATTTTCCACAGAGCTCTGAGCTTTTGCCTCACAGAGCTGAGATCCTTTAGCTCTGATTCCCCATAGGCGCTAGTAAGCACCAGGAGGTCAAGCTATTGTATTTTCTTTTCTTCTTTTTTTACTTATTATTGTTTTACTTAAATTCAATTAATTAACATATATTATTAGTTTCAGAAAGTAGAGTTCAGTGATTCTTCAGTTGCATATAACACCCACTGCTCATTATATCACGTGCCCTCCTTAAAGCCCATCACCCAGTTAACCCATCCCACCACCCACCTCCCCTCCAGTAACCCTCAGTTTGTTTCCTAGAGTTAAGAGTCTCTTATGGTTTGTCTCCCTCTCTGATTTCATCTTATTTTTTTCCCCTCTCTTCCCTGTGATCCTCTGTTTTGTTTCTTGAAACAATCTTCATTCCATAGCCCTAATGTTTGTCTATGTGAGTTCCCCTCATATCCTCAATACATGGAAGCAGGAGGAAGCAGTTTGATACTATGTAATTCACCAGGAGCGTAAACAAACTTGAAGCACCTCAAAGTTGCCAAGTTCCATGAAGTCAAAATGCCCTTCACCAGTGCTCCGGCATCACCTGTTTGTATGCACTGTTCACACCTAAGTAGTGTGCATATTTTATCTAAACACATATTTTATTTAGACACATTTTGTATTTTATCTAGACACACGTTAAACTCACTAACATAAGGAAGTAATTGGTTTTCAGGCAGCCCCACAGAATATGGTCAATACTAGATGCAGTGAATATCTTGCTAAGACCTGTAGATATAGATTTAATTTTTTAAAATCTATATAACAACATTTTTTTTAAGATTTTATTTATTTGACAGAGAGAGATCACAAATAGGCAGAGAGGCAAGCAGAGAGAGAGAGAGAGGAGGAAGCAGGCTCCCTGCTGAGCAGAGAGCCCGATTCGGGCTCTGAGATCATGACCTGAGCTGAAGGCAGAGGCTTAACCCACTGAGCCACCCAGGTGCTTCTATATAACAACATATTTAAATCTGAGAACTATACTTCTTTCGAATTCGTTCCCTCTGCTTCTCCTCCTCAGCCTGCATCTGCAGCCCTTCTCTCTGTCTCTCCCATCCCTCAGTCCTTCTCCTCCCCTTAGTCTCCACCACCTCTCACTCCTGAACTGGGGCCCTGGTGCCCCCCATTGCCTTCCACCCAGAGCCCTTGCCCCACAGGGGTCAGCGATCCTACTCATGTGAGTCACAAAGTGTCATTTCCTCACAATGCTCCAGTGGCTGTCTCACTCCTGGAAGCCTCTAGAATGTAAGGCACTTGGGCACAGGGGCTTTGGGCTGTTTTTGTCAGTTGTATTCCTAAGAAATAAACCTGTTCCTGGTACATAATAGGGAGTCCTCAAGCACAGCTTGTCATCAGAGCAGCCCCTTGTGTCCCAGAAGTAAGCCTGACTTAGTGTCCCTCTGGGACCAGTCATTGGCTGGGAATAGCCCATGGGATGCAGGGCTTCTGCACAAATGTTTTAGAGATTTCAGAGCACAGGAGTGGGTGTCCTTGTGGCTGACTTGGGGAATATGACCTAAACATTACACCTACGGTATCTGGGCCACTAGAAATCAAACTCTTCTCTGTTTGGTTGGTCTGCATGTCTATTCACAGCTGCAGCAGAGAAAGGGGAAACCAGAAGACACCCAAATCTTTCAGAATTCCCCACATATTCCTCCTGCTCCCATGGTTGCGTGGGTGACTCAGTTGGTTAAGTATCTGCCTTCGGCTCAGGTCATGATCCCAGAGCCCTGGGGATCAATGGAGCCCTTCTCCCTCTCCTGCTCCCCCAGCTAATGCGCTCTCTCTCTCTCTGTCAAATAAATAAATAAAATCTTAAAAAATTATATTCCTGGGCACCTGGGTGGCTCAGTTGTTTGGGCGACTGCCTTCAGCTCAGGTCATGATCCTAGAATCCCAGGATCAAGTTCTACATCAGTCTCCCTGCTTGGCAGGGAGTCTGCCTCTCCCGCTGACCTCTCTCCTCTCATGCTCTCTCCCTCTTATTCTCTCTCTCTCAAATAAATAAATAAAATCTTTTGAAAAATATTCCTCCTGCCCCCATTGTGGGGACTCCCACATCATGCAGATGAGGGTCAATTACTCTTACCTCAAGAAGAGGTGTCTCCTCAATTATCATATGGTTTCACTTACTTGTGGAACATAAGGAATAACACGGAGGACATTAGAAGAAGGAAGGGAAAAGTGAATTGGGGGAAATTGGAGGCGGTGACGAACATGAGAAACTGTGGACTCTGAGAAACAAACTGAGGGTTCTGGAGGGGAGGGGGATGGGGGGTGGGTGAGACTGGTGGTGGGTATTAAGGAGGGCATATATTGGATGGGGCACTGGGTGTGGTGCATAAACAACGAATCTTGGAACACCAAAAAAATAAAATAAAATTTTAAATAAATAAATAAATAAATGAAAAAGAAGAGGGGACTCCTCTCATCTGCTGGTCTGGGTGTATGGAGTTCAAAGTACCCTGGAGACGGCTGTACTATATGGGACTGTGGAACTCTTGTCGCCACCCTCATAAGAACGTCTCCCTTATGGGAACCAGGACCTCCCACTTTACAGACTCCAGAATGGTGGTGACAGAAGGCGCAAAGCCCTCCAGTGGATGATCCCCCAGTGATGGAAATTTAGGAGCCACACCCCCTTGGTTCTGGACCCACTTACTCTTCCTATTAGGAACACAGAACCAGATAAAGGTCTCTGCTCCTTTGGAGTTATTATAGTCATTATGGCCTCTGCCTTTCCCAGGTTAACTGTCACCACTTGGCCTCTGACTCTTCAGGGCCACACCCTCCCCATGGACACTAGTGAGTCAACCTACTGTCGTCCCAGCCTGCAGGAGACACAGCACCCCCAAACTCCTTAGTGCTGCAAGCCCGTGCACAATCAATCAGCTTCCTGATGGCTTCTGTGACAGGTGCGCCTTCTGGGTCCTTTTGTGGGACGTAAGCCTGTGCTGGGTCTTTTGGCTTCACAAGATTCCTCTACTCCTTCATCCTCTTTATCCCCCACTCCACCATCTGCCAGGGCAACCAAATCATGTCTACCTCACTGAGAGTTGTACATGATTCTTTCTGGGCTATGAAGAGCATCCCCAGCTGTAAGTTTGCTCCATACCCTAGGGTCCTTGATAAACCCATGTCTTGAGAAAGTACCTCCAAGCCAATGAATTTTTGTTTATCCAGCCTGACATTCTCGCCTTGGTTCAACACCTCAAAATCCAGTCCAAGAAGTACTCCTTAGGCTCTCACAAGTACCAGCTGGCTAGTTCTTGCAAAGACACACATTGCCTCATAGAGGTAACACTTCTGCACCACCTTCCAGCATAGTGAAAAAGCTGGCCATTACTAGAGAAGGGGGAGCCCCTATGGATGCCTGGAAGGCCCAGAATAACTTTGTTCCAGTTTGCAGAATTTTGGGTGTTCCCTACCAGGGCCCTGACTTTCACACAGTAGGTTTGCCTTAGCTGGGTTTCTAAATATCTCTAGAGTTCTGGTCCTCACATCCTGTCCTTAGCTCCCACCCAGCTCTATCTGACCTTCCTCCACAGGAGAAAAGGCCTCTCTGGCAACTGTCCCTTGAGCCAGCCTGCTCTCACAGCTCCGGAGCGTACTTGCACTTTAATAAACTTTCCTACTTGCACTGCTGAAAACAAAAACAACAACAACTACAACAACAACAAAAAACCCACTTCTATAAGCCACTGCAGAGGTGGTCAAACTAGCAGTAAAGCTTTGTTAACAGCCCTCAGATTCCCAATATCTTTCTATGAGGCATCAGCACACTCAGCAGTAAGCTGCCACCTCCACTGATTCTGTGGGTAATCCTCCCCCATTATTTTCCACCTGCCTCTGTCATCCCACCTGCCCTCGCTTTCCCCCAGACCAGGACAGTTTCTCAGCTCACCTCCAGCAACACCTGCAGTAGTTCAGCCGCCCTTTGTGTCCCACCTTCCAGCCTGGTCGGTGGAGTCCTGGTCTGCAAGGCAGTGCATGAGCTTGTCCCCAACCCCCATCTTTCTGCCTGAATTCTTGGGCCATTCCTGATGCCACTTGTGTTTCAGTGTTTGTGCGGAGCAGACCCCAGTGCAGCATGATAATGCCTGGAATGTGTTAGGAGAAACCCTTGTGAGAACACATGGGGAAGGAGCCAGAAAGGCTGGGAGAACAGCAAATCTTGATGCGAGTCTGAATCCGAGGGAAGGAGAGAGAAGGAAGGTTGGCTGGAAGTGTCCTAGACCCAGTGCAGAGTCAGGCAAGTTCATCAGGGTGTCGGGGAGCCTGGAACCTCAGTCAGCCTGCAGAAGAGGAAGAGTCCTGCCTCAGTTTCCTTGCTGTTCTCAAGCACTGGCTGGAGGAATTCTACAGGAAGTGTCATCTCAGAGCGCACATGGCATCAGATTTGAGAGCACACAGCTGGGGCCGAGAATCAGTTAAATACCCTCAAGCTGAAGGTCAGGGATGTGTGTTCTCACAGCCAGCACCATAATCTAGTTGAGAGCAAACACTGATGATGAAAAAGAGAACAGGGAAGAATTGCCGGACCAGTTCCTGTAAGCAGACAAGAAGGGATGTGGTCTAGGGCAATAGCAGGGGGACTGGCTCTGGCTGGTACCAGCAAGCATGGGTCACCTGTGCTAAAGGCCTGGAAGGCACATCACACAGGGACAGATGCTAGGACATGAATAGATGGTAGGAGAAATCTGTACATTTGTCCTCTAATGTGTTCAATGTGCTTGGTGACGTAGAATCAAGATGATTAGCAGAAAGAAGAATAGGGAAGGAGGTTGGATGAACTGAGGGCCCGTCCACCTCCCAGCCTAGGGGTGCCAGGTCCGTAGGAGAAGAGACACCCCGTGGAACAGGACAGCACAGGGAGCTGGATCCTAGGGGGACCTGGTTTCTGTCAGAGGTGCGAGGTGAGAGGACCATCCCGAGAGGACTGTGGACATTTGCCGATCATGGGCTGAGCATTCCAGGGGGCACAGTGGAAGGTTCAGGAGTGGGGAGGGGGCATGAGAGGAGGCAGGATAGGGGTGTACAGAGCCTCATGGAGTGAGAGCACAGGATACCTGGGGGACCGGGAGTGACCAACAGAGATGAAGAAAGGGACATAATGACATTAGTCCTGGTGGACTGCAGGCAGATGGTGGTGGTGAGTGTGAGAGGTGATGGGGAGGAGCAGGGGTTGGGGCTCTCACTTAGGCTCTGTCATTTGGGGTGACTGGGTCTTAGTTCTACGTATGGACCTTTTCTCAACCCCCAATTATGGGAGACAAACCCTGGGGTAAGAGAGGTGTTAAACAAAGTCTGTGGGTTCACTCTTGACCCATGTGAGGCGGGAGTGCACTCACACAGGATGTCAGCTCTGTCTGTCACCTGCATTGAGAGAGAGACTTCTGTGACCCCAGCACAGGGACCCCTCTTATGCCTTCCCAGGGAGCATGAGGCCTAGGGGAGCTGGGATCTTAGTCCTATAACCCCAGTGTGTACGTCCACACTGTGGAATAGGATGTAGACCGTGAGGATCTGTTCCCGAAAAGAAATGATTTTGTTTTTCAAAAAACTGAATTTCAAAAAACTGAGAAGTAGGGAATAGAAGAAAATGCTTCTACTTTCCAGTTTTCCTCCTGTTACCATCAAGCGCCTAGAGAGAGGGGCTGCGGGGAGGCAACAGAAACCTCAGCGTAGGCCCGCACGTCCCTGAGCTCCCCTCTCCTTCAAATAGAAGACTTTTGGTGGATAAGTAAGAGAATTTTATCTTATTTTGACATTTTATATCAGGGAATTACACTTACTCCCTTCAGTATAACAATATGGTGTGGAAAAAAATGTTCTAAGAGGTGAGAACTAAAGTATTTAGGAATAAGGGTCATGAGGTCAGCAAGTCATTTTCAAAAATTTCTGCAAAAATTATAGAAATATAATTTATTACATATATAAGGAAAATATTAAATTGACTAAATTGAGGGTGCTAGGTACTATTCTTTCAAACTTTGGGTATTGTCGAAATTTTTCACAATAATTTGGAGAAACTTTAAAATAATGCATAACATGGGACATGTTCATAGCATCATGTTGAATGAAAATTGGGCTTCACGTGCCTATGTGTAAGAATGCACTGTCGGTATGTTTTATGTGTATGTATGTTACCAAACCCAAGTTCAGCTGCTCCTAGCCCGGAATTTGAGCTTTATTCAGGAGGCCGGCCACCTGAGGAGAAGGACTCTTGTCCAAAAGCCAACTCTGAGGATTCTGCCTGGCCCAGGGGTTTTCAAAGGGGGTTAGAGTGATTAATCAGCAAAGGGAGTGCAGTGGCCTGCAACATTTCTTGATCACGTGCGGACTCGATGGTGTCTTGGCTACAAAAGGTCTCAGTGCAAGGAGGTCATGGGGGGTGGGGGCTGGTTCTTGTCTCATGATGTACCCAGGGACTCTGTTCTCTCTGCAAGGGAGGTCAATAAAATCATCTGGGTGACCTAAGGAAAGGAAAACATTTGGCTAAAAGAACTGCTAGGCTAATCAGAAAGCCGAGGCAGCTTCTAACACACTTGCTGGCCTCTGTGGCCTGGGAAAGTTCTGGTCCTTCACTCCTCAAGCCCAGTGGTCTGCAAATCTCAAAGAAAGTAAATTAGTTCTTAAGAGATCTAGGACCTTAGGTCAGCACATAAGGTGTGTGTTAACCCTTGAGACTGGCTGGAGTTCCGTGTTGGGTGTGTGAAGGTGTGTTGGTATGTGACAGTGTGTGTCTGTGAGTGTGTCAGTCTGAACGTGCATTCACTAGTTCATTCACTCAACAAATGTTTTTAAATCAACAACCGGGCACGTTCAAGACAAGGGAAATACATCTGTGAACAATCAAAATCTCTATCCTTGTCTTCATAAAGCTTATATTCTCAAGAAGAGACAGACAATAAGCAGTTAAATATGCTTTAAAATGTGTGTCAGTCGGTTAAGCATCTGCCTTTGGCTCAGGTCATGAGATCAGGATCCTGGGATGGAGCCCTGTGTCCAGCTCCCCATTCAGTGAGGAGTCTGCTTGTCCCTCTCTCTCTGCCCCCACTCATGCTCACTCTCCCTCTCTCTCTCTATCTCTCAAATAAATAATATTTTTTTTTAAATGTGTGTCAGTGACCAAAGGCAGGGCAAGGCAGGGGTGAGAGGAGGTGGGAGGTTCCACAAGCGGTAGGTGGTACAGGGAGGGCCTCTCAAAGAGGACGGTGGAAGAGAAGGCCAGGGAAGGACGTGCTGCCTGGGAGACATGTTTCCTGGCCTGGAACAGCTCTGAAAGCTCTGAGGTGTGGACACACTGGGCATGCTGGAGGAACAAGGCAGCGGAGAGCCTGGATCTGGGCGCATCCCATAGACACAGCTGTGTAAACTGGGCATTAACCGGCAGAGGTCATGCAGATGAGAGGGATTTTTTTAATGTAAAATATCTTAAAGAGATACCATTCAATACATTCCAAAGGGCTTGCAGTAGGAAATTTTCCTCCCTCCCAAGATCCCAGGAACCAGGTTCCCTGCCAGAGCTGCACATTACCAACTCCTCATGTATCCTTCCTGAGAAAAATTTATACAAATGTTATTGTTGACATCAAGGAGGGGTACTGCAGGGGCGCCTGGGTGGCTCAGTCAGTTGAGCATCCAGCTCTTGACCTGGGCTTAGGTCTTAATCTCAGGATCGTGAGTTCAAACCCTGTGCTGGGCTCCACGTTGGGCATGGATCCTACTTAAAAAAAAAAGAAGAAGAAGGGGCATCCAGCTGGCTCATTTGATAGAGCATATGACTCTTGATCTTGGGTTTGTGAGTTTGAGCCCCATGGTAGGTGTAGAGATTACTTAAAAATAAAAGAAGAAGAAGAAGAAGAGGAGGAGGAGGAGGAGGAGGAGGAGGA
>NW_022631180.1:1293310-1556905 GCF_010015895.1 Lontra canadensis
GGAGGAGGAGGAGGAGGAGGAGGAGGAGGAAGTACTAGAAAGACACAGGAAAAGAAAATGTTCCTTTTCAGTTTTCCTGGGTGTTATCATCAAGGAGCTGGAGAGAGAGGTCAGAGTGGAGAGGCAGAAACCTCATAGATGGCTCACCTGAGGCTCTCCTCTCCTTCAATCCTTGTCCTGTCCCTGACCTTGACACCTGTGGAGTCCAGGGCTGCTCAGAAGCTTCTTCACACCCCAGCTGATGCCAGCCTTCAGGTCTGCCTCCTCTGAGCGGCTTACAGCCCAGACCCTCCCAGGCTGCTCAGTCAGAATTCAGGAGCAGCGCAGCGGCGCCCCCGTGTGGTCACAGAGATGAGGTTGGAAAACTCGTCTTTCTCTTGCTCAGCCAGGACCTCCCAGAGTCCCTTTGCTCCCAGCACCAGAGCGAGGCTTTGAACACAAGACGTTGCCCCTGTCCATGTCAGGTTGGGGTGAAAAATCTTTCCCAAAATCCAAAATAATATATATATTTTGATTCTGCCCTTAAGATACAGCAAGATCTCCAGGCAATAACAGCTGGCTCCCAGGTCTGGGGTGAACCCCACAAAGACACTGAGTGCCTTATCTCCAAAGATAGGAGCTAGGACTCCTAAGTCCCTATCACTTATTTCTCCTGCTGCCTCTGGGGCTGGCCTCCGTTCAGTAAGTCTCCAGACATGGCATGAAGGATGAGGGGTGGAAGCCCGCAGTGTACTGGGTCTAGAAAGGGGAGAATGCTCCTGGGGAAGTGAGGCTGGGGTGTAAATAAGGACACTATAGCACAACAGGTTCCAAGGAGGGAAGAAGGAGTCAGGGAGATGAGTGGCATGGGAAGGGCTAGCCTAAGGAACACCTGTTTGTGTTTGGAGAGGGTTCTCTGGGTACTGGACTGGGTAGTAGAGTGAAAGGCAGATGCAGTGCCAGGCCTGGAGGGACCAGCCCTGGGGTTTCAGGGTCCCACTCCCTGAGTTAGTACCTCGTGACCATGGCTGAGCCCAGACCAGAGTCAGCCAGTTGTCACGCCTTCAGCTGCCCCCGCCTCCTCTTTGACAAGCTGAGGAGCCCCTGAGGACCGTGTGCTGAACATGCAGTGTGGACTGGACACCGCCGTAGGCTACAAGGACCCCAGCAATAGGACCCAAGGTACTGACCACCCATTTCCCGGTAATGGTCCCTACACCCTCCATAATTCACTGCCAGGGAGCCTGAGGTCCTGCATCTTTCCTCTCTGGTGCCCCAAGCACCCTTAGACTGGACCCCTCAGGCCCTGCTCTCTGCTACTCCCAACCCCTGAACTTAGAGGCTCATGCAGCATCCCCAGTCCCAAATCGCATTTCTACCCTGACCTCTGACCCAATACTCCAGTGATACTGTAGACAGAATGTGCCCCCCAGATTCGTATGTTGAAATCCAGTCCCCAGTGTGATGGTATTAGAAGTTGGGGCCTTTGAGAGGTGATTAGATCATGAGAGTAGAGGCCTCATGAGTGGGACTAGAGTCCTTGTAAAAGAGACCCCAAAGAGTATGTGTTGTTTAAGCCACCCAACCTGTGGTGTTTTGTGATGAACACCCAAGCAGGCTGAGACAACCTCCCAAACAAAATACCACTAAGCTCTTTCAGTCTCAGACCCACTTTAAGGAACTGGCCACAGTATGTATTCATTTATTCACAAGTATTTAGTGAACGCCTCTGCCAGGCATGATTCTAGGCCTGATAATCATTTAATCAAAACAGACAAACACCTGCTCTCCTGATGCCTTCAGTCTGACAGGAAAGACGGACAATAAATAAAAACACAATAATAGTATTATTATGATATCATATAGTGTGTGTTCCTGTTACCTATTTCTGGGTAACAACTGCAAAATAATATTTTATTTGCTCTCAGTGTATGTGTTGACTGGGCTCAGCAGGCAGCTCTTCAGCTTCATGTGACACAGCCAGGGCCATAGTCACCTGGAGGCCCAGCTGGTCCAGAATATTCAAGAGGATTCTCTCATGGGATGCCTGGGGGGCTCAGTCGGTGAAGCAACTGCCTTCCAGGTCATGATCCTGGAGTCCTGGGATCGAGCCCTGTATGAGCTCCCTGCTCTGTGGGAAGTCTGCTTCTCCCACTTCCCCTTACCCACCTCATGCTCGCTCTCTCTCTCAAATAAATAAAACCTTAAAAAAAGAAAAAAGAGGTTTCTCTTATGAGGCTTCAGGCAGTACTGTCAAGAGCTGGGAGAGTTCTAAGGCTACTGGATGATCTAGGTTCTCTTCTGATGATCCGGGTTCCACCTGCTTCTCCACATGACTTGGTTGCTCCCAGCTCAGCACCTGGGTTCCAGGAGGGAGAGTTTCAAGCAGCCAAGTCAGAAATCGTGAGGCATCTGGGCACCTGGTTGGCTCAGTTGGTTAAGAGACAGACTCTTGATTTTGGCTCAGGTCATGATTTCAGGGTTGTGAGATTGAGCCTCACCTCAGGCTCTGCACACAGGGCAGTCTGCTTAGGAGTCTCTCCCTATGCTCCATCCCCACCTTCTCAAATAAATAAATAAAATATTAAAAAATAATCACAAAGTATCTTATGTTAGAACCTCTAAAGTCAAGCAGTGTCACCCTCTCATGTACCAATCATCAAAACTAGTCACTGATTAAAGAAGAGGGAAGGGGCGCCTGGGTGGCTCAGTGGGTTAAGCCTCTGCCTTATGCTCAGGTCATGGTCTCAGGGTCCTGGGATCGAGCCCCACATTGGGCTCTCTGCACAGCGGAAGCCTGCTTCCATCTCTCTCTGACTGTCTCTCTGCCTACTTGTGATCTTTCTCTCTCTCTGTCAAATAAATAGATAAATAAATCTTTAAGAAGAGGGGAATTAGGCCCCACCTCTAGACAGATGGTGAGGTCACATTGCAAAAGAGCATGAGGGGTGGAAAATATTGTTGAGGCCATCTGTGAAAAAGAACTCTTCACAGTGTGTTAGATAGTGATTGGAGATGTAGGGGAAAAATAATGCAAAGTTGACAATCAATGCAAGATGATGGGGAGAAGTGGCATCATTAAGTAGGGTGGTTATACAAAAATATGTCACATTTCTATACACTAATAATGAAGCAACAGAAAGACAAATAGAGAAAACAATCCCATTTACAGCTGCACCAAAACTAATCAAACACCTAGGAATAAACTTAAGCAAGGAAGTGAAAGACCTGTATTCCAAGAAATATAAAACACTGATGAAAGAAACTGAGGATGACACAAACAAATGGAAAGACACTCCTGTTCATGAATTGGAGGAACAAATATTGTTTTAAAGTCCATTCTACCCAAAGCAATCTACAGATTTAATGCAATCTTTATCAAAATACCAGTAGTATTTTTCACAGAGCTAGAACAATCTTAAAATGTGTATGGAACCACAAAGGACCCTGAAGAGCCAAAGCATCTTAAAAAAGAAAAATGAAGCTGGAGGTATCACAATTCCAGATTTTAAGTTATATTACAAAGCTGTAGTACCCAAAACAATACAAAAAAAACATTATGGTACTGGCACAAAAATAGACACATAGATCAATGGAACAAGACTGAGAGCCCAGAAAGAAACCCACAATTATAGAGTCAATTAATCTTTGACAAAGAGGGTAAGAATATACATTGGGTAAAGACAGCCTCTTCAGCAAATGGTGTTGGGAAAACTGACTAGTTTTTTTTCTCTTTTGTTACATGCAAAAGAATGAAAATGGACCACTTTCATACATCATACACAAAAATAAACTCAAAATGGATTAAAGACCTCAATGTGAGACATGAAACCATAAAAATCCTAGAAGACAGCATAGGCAATAATTCCTCAGACATTGGCCATAACAATATTTTTCTAGTTATGTGTCCTGAGGCAAGGGAAACAAAAGCAAAAATAAACTACTGGGACTTGATCAAAACACAAAGCTGCACAGCAAAGGAAATAATCAACAAAACTAAAAGGCAACCTGCCAAATGAGAGAAGACATTTGCAAATGACATATCTAATAAAGGTTAGCCCAAAATATGTAAAGAACTTATTCAATTCAACACCCAAAAAACAAGCCAATTAAAAAATGAGCGGAAAACATGAACAGACATTTCTCCAAAGAAGACCTACAAATGGACAACAGACACATGAAAGATACTCAATATCACTCATCCTCAGGAAAATGTACATCAAAACCACAATGAGATATCATCTCACACCTATCAGAATGGCTAAAATCAAAAAAACAAGAAACAACAAGTAGTTGGTGAAATGTGGAGAAAAAGAAACCCTTGTGCACTGTTGATAGGAATGCAAGCTGGTGTAGCCACTGTGGAAAACAGTATGGAAGTTCCTCAAAAAAAACTAAAAATGGACCTACCTTATGATCCAGTAATCACACTACTCAGTATTTACCCAAAGGATACAAAAACACTGATTCAAATCAGTTTGAATTCAAACTGATTCAAACACTCAAACAGAGTGCACCACTCTGTTTATTGCCGCATTATTTACAATAGCCAAATTATGGAAGCAGCCCAAGAGTCTATCAATAGATGAATGGATAGACATGTGCTGTGGAATATATTTATTATATTATACAATGGAATACTCAGCCATAAAAAGAAATGAAAACTTGCCATTTACAGTAACAGGGATGGAGCTAGAGTGTATATGCTAAGCAAAGGGAAAAACAACCATGATCTCACTCATATGTGGGATTTAAGAAACAAAACAAATGAGCAAAGGGAAAAAAGAGAGAGAGAAGCCAAGAAACAGATTCTTAACTATTGAGAACAGACTGATAGTTACTGGGTGGGGTGGGGAGATGGGTCAAATAGGCGATGGAGATTAAGGAGTACACTTAGCATCATGAGCACTGAGTAATGTATAGAATTGTTGAATCACTAAATTGTACACCAGAAACTAATATAACACTGTATGTTAACCATACTGGAATTAAAAGGGGAAAAAAAGCAAAAGCAAGGAAAATCAGTACAGGGTAAGATAGATAGGGTGATCAGCATTGGCCTCAATGAAGTAACATTTGAGCAGACTTGAAGTAGGTGAGAAACTGAGACATGGAGATATTTGAAGCGAGAACAACTCTGAATCAAGCTTTGTACATACCCAGGCTTTGCACTGGGTAGGCACTAAAACTATAGTGGGAATGGAGGTGTGCACACTTGTAGACAGACAGACATCTAAACAGAGAGTTCTGTCATTTTCCTACTCTGGCTTGTAGAAATCCTGGAGCTAGGAGAGGAAGAAAGCACTGACGTGTGAAGGAAGACTGAGAGAGGAGGGTGGGCAGAGGGGTGGGAAGCCCATTCCTCTGTCTGCTGTCTCTCTCCTACATTCAGGGTCCTCCCAGACTTGTGAGGACTGACGAGGAGATCTTGAGGACAATCACACTGAAAAGCTGAGAACTGACTCCTCACCTCCCAACATGCTGACCCAGCTGCAGAAAGGGAAAGAGCCGATTGTGGACTCAGGGGGAGTCAACTTGCGGGGGAACAAGACACACTAGGGCTGGGCAGCTATAGAGATCCTCCATGGAGAGGAGCCGAGATATACCTGCCTATGGAGCACCGGGGTTGGAAGGACCCCTTAATGTGACCTGGGTGAGGTAGTATTAGGACAGAGATAAGTGTGGGCGTGAATCTCATCCAGCCCCAGCCCATGCTGTCTGCCCTGGTACCCCAGGCCCATCACTTCCCTCCTAAACGGAGATTCTGGGAATGTCCTCAGCAGCCCTCTGATCACTCATATCTCACTCTCATTCAAAAGTCCTTCTTGCTCCAACCTCCTTCATATCTGCTGTTTCTTCCATCATAGCCTCAGGCTCTGACGTCTCTCTCTCCTCTTCTGCCCTCCAAGGGTAGGAATGGCTCCTTTCCCACTGAGGACTTCAATCTAGGTGAGAAGCTGGGCTCTTGCTGAGGTTGAAGGAAAGAAAGGCTCAAGGGCCAGGAGTCAGGGAGGGAGAATGGGAACAGCCAGAGCAGAAACTGAAGGGGTGAAGGAAGTGATGAAGGAAGATGTTTCCATATAATTTTTCTCTCATACTCCGGGAAAGTTGTCTTTCTCCCAGGCCGAGGACATGGAAAGAGCAGCAGGGACAGAGAACTATACCACATGAAGGAAAAGTATAAGTGATTCCTCTCTCTGTTCTCTTTTTCCTCTGGCCTATTCTGGTCAACTTTGTAAATGAAACTTGTTCATGAAACATGATTTTTTTTTCTTTTAGTAAAGTCTCCAAATATTAGGGAATTAAATTGTTAACGCCTAAGCCCTACAGACTGAAAACACAGAAGCTTTAGCAAATGAAGACATATATGGAGAACCGGCCATCATACCTTGGGTACTAAAGGCTGCACTGAACAAACTCTAATGTGGTGCTGAAATGGGAGGCACTTACTTGCCTGTGTGAGTTTAAGCAGCTCTTGGAACCTCTGTGTCCTCTTTAGAAAAGTAAAACGAGCACCCAGTACCCAGATCTTGGCCTCTAAATGTCATTCTCCAATGAAAGGAACCAGTGTTCCTTAGAAAAAAAGCTAATTCTATGGCCAAGACAGGGAAAAAAAAAAAAAAAAAAAAAAAAAAAACAGGATAATCCTGGAATATCTTGCAATGCCAGAAAGGAAAGATACCTCCCCCCAAAAAGGGGCATATCAAAGGGACACAGGAGTCAAACTGAAAAAGCTCCCTACGAACAGGGCTGCAACAATATGAACAGCAAAATAATCATAGTATTGGATTATAACCCAAAATATTTTTTAAATATTGAGTTCATACAGAAATATATAAATGATTGATAAATTTGAAAATAGAGAGAGAAGGAACCAACAAATCTTCCTTACAGAATAATTCCAAGTAATATGAAGAGAATTCCCTTTCCAGGATGTGGTGCTTGATTGTCCTTCCCTTGAATGTGGGCTGGACTTGGTGACTCACTTCCAAAGAATAGAATATGGAAAAGAAAAAACTACTACTAATTGCAAAGTTACTACTTTATAGTATAGAAACATGGCAGAAATAACCTTAATTGAGTGTTAAAGTTCATGTTGATATCATGCACCCTCCTGATATGATGTGATGATAAGGTCACTCTACCTCTATGGTATTCTTCCTTAAAATCTATTCCCAATCTAGTCATGAGAAAACATTAGACAAATCCACAACGAGTGACATTCTACAAATTATGTGTCCAGTAGTCTTCAAAACTCTCAAGGTCATGAAAATAGGTAAAAACTAAGAAACTCAACAGATTATAGGATACTAAGGAGGCAAAACTTAATACATTAAGGTGCCCTGGGTTATTAGATACTCCCAGAATAATGTTGCATTGCAAAACAGAAAGCACCAGGCCCAGATAGGTTCATTTGGTAGAATGGTGCATTCTACCAAATATTTAGGTAAGAAGTGATAGCAATTCTCCACAATCTTTTCCATAAGATAGGTGCAGAAGAACACTTCTAACTCATTTTATGAGGCCAGTATTACCCTAGCACCAAAACCGAACAAAAATATTACAAGAAAGAAAACTACAGATACTTGGGACACCTGGGTGGCTCAGCTGGTTGAACGACTGCCTTCGGCTCAGGTCATGATCCCAGCGTCCTGGAATCGAGTCCTACATCTGGCTCCTTGCTCGGCAGGGAGCCTGCTTCTCCCTCTGCCTCTGCCTACCACTCTGTCTGCCTGTGCTCGCTCTCTCTCTCTCTCTCTCTAACAAATAAATAAATAAATAAAGTCTTTAAAAGAAAACTACAGATCCTTATCTATCATGAACATACACAGAAAAATCCTCAATGAGATATTAGCAAATCAAATCGACAATGTATAAAAAGAACAATATACTGCAACTAAGTGGGATTTATCCCAGGTACACAAGGCTAGTCCAACAATTTAAAATCAATTAACATAACCCATTATATCAACATGCTGAAAAGGAAAAACCACATGATCATATCAATAGATGCAGAGAAAGTATCTGACAAAATCTGACACCCATTCATGATTTTTTAAAGTAACAAAAACAAAAAACCTCTTAGTCAATGAGGAATAGAGAACTTCAACTTGATAAAGAACATCTACAAAAAAAAAAAAAAACCCTAAATCTAACATCATACTTTATAGGGAGAAACTAAAAGCTTTCTTACTAAGATCAGGAACAAGGTAAGGATGTCCTCTCTCACCACTTTTCAACATTCTACTAGAAGTCCTACCTAATGCAATAAAACAGAAAAAAAGGGGGGGAAATGGTATACAGATTGGAAAGGGAGAAATAAATCTGGGTTTGTTGACAGATGGCATGATTGTCCATGTAGAAAATCCAAAAAATCAACAACAAACTAAGAAAAAATGATTATAGCAAGGTTGTAGGATATGAGGTTAATATATAAGTCAATCACTTTTTTCTATAGAGGAAAAGTGATTTTCCTCAGCTTACAATAGGGTTATGTCTCAGTAAGTCAATCATAATTTGAAAATACTGTTAAGTCAAAAATGCATTTTTTGCCTTCTTTTAAGTCTTCTTTTTAGTGTCCATCTCCCAGTTATCCCCTACCTCCACCTTTCTGCCCTCCAGCAACCCTGTTTCCTATGATTATGAGTCTCTTATGGTTTGTCTCCTTCTCTGATTTCATCATTTTATTTTTTTTCCTCTCTTCCCTTATGATCCTCTGTTTTGTTTGTTAAATTCCACATAAGAGTGAAATCATATGATAATTGTCTTTCTCTGGTTGGCTTATTTCGCTTAGCACAATACCCTCTAGTTCCATCCATGTCATTGCAAATGGCAAGATTTCATTGTTTTGATGGCTTCTACATCCATTCATCTGTTGATCCAGACATCTGGTCTCTTTCCATGGTTTGGCTATTGTGGACATTGCTGCCATAAACGTTGGGGTGCAGATGCCCCTCCAGATCACTACATTTGTATCTTTGGGGTAGATATCTAGTAATACAATTGCTGGGTTGTAGGGTAGCTCTACTTTTGACTTTTTGAGGAATCTCCATGCTGTTTTCCAGAGTGGCTGCACCAGCTCTCATTCCTACCAGGAGTGTAAGAGGGTTCCCCTTTCTCCACATCCTTGCCAACATCTCTCATTTCCTGACTTGTTAATTCTAGCCATTCTGACCAGCATGAGGTGGTATCTCATTGTCATTTTGAC
Organism: Lontra canadensis; assembly: GCF_010015895.1. Taxonomy (NCBI): domain Eukaryota; kingdom Metazoa; phylum Chordata; class Mammalia; order Carnivora; family Mustelidae; genus Lontra; species Lontra canadensis. The sequence goes on from NW_022631180.1 coordinate 1,302,498, forward strand.
CAAAAATTCATTTAACACACCTAACCTACCAAACACAATAGCCAAGTCCAGCCTACCTTAAACATACTCAGAACACTTACATTAGCCTACACTTGGGCAAAATTATCTTACACAGAGACAACTTTATAATAAAGTATTGAGGGGTGCTTGGCTGACTCAGTCAGAAGAGCATATGATTCTTGATCTCAGGGTTGGGAGTTTGAGCCCCATTGGGTGTAGAGATTACTTACATAAATAAAAACTTTTTAAAAAGTGTTAAATAAAATATGTAACTTCTTGAATACTATACTGGAAGTGAAAAATGGTAGTTGTATGGGTATAGAATGGCTGTAAGTATATTGGTTGTTTACCATCACAATTACACACCTGACTGAGAGCTGCAGCTCACTGTTGCTGCCCAGAATTACAAGAGAGTATTGTACTATATCACTAGCCTGGGAAAAGATCAAAATTCAATATCTGAATTATGCTTTCTACTGAATGTGTTAAAATCAAAAAATTGCAAATCAAACCATCATAAGTCAGGGACATTCTGTATACTAGCAATGAACAAGTAAAAGTTGACAAAACTCTGATGAAAGAAATCAATCTAACCAAAGAAGCAAAGGATCTGTACTCAGAAAATTATAAACACTCATGAAAGAAATTGAGGAAGACACAAAGAAATGGAAAAACATTCCATGCTCATGGATTGGAAGAAAAAATATTGTTAAATGTCTATGTTACTTAGAGGAATCCATACCTTCAAAATACCATCCACTTTTTTCACAGAGTTGAAACAAATACTCCCCAAATCAGTATGGAACCAGAAGAGACCTCAAATGGCCAAAGGAATGTTGAAAAAGAAAACCAAAACTGGTGGCACCACAATTTCGGACTTCAAGCTCTATTACAAAGCCGTAATCATCAAAACGGTATGGTACTGGCACAAAAACAGACACATAGATCAATGGAACAAAACTGAGAATCCAGAAATGGACCCTCAACTCTATCGTCAACTAATCTTCAACAAAGCAGTAAAGAATATCCAATGGAAAAAAGATAGTCTCTTCCCCAAGTGGTGTTGGGAAAATTGAACAGCCACATGCAGAAGAATGAAACTGGACTGTTTCCTTACACCATACACAAAAATAGACACAAAATGGATGAAAGACCTAAATTTGAGACAGAACTCCATCAAAATCCTAGATGAGAAGACAGGCAGCAACCTCTTTGACCTCAGCCACAACAACCTCTTGCTAGACACATCTCCAAAGGCAAGGGAAACAAAGGCAAAGATAAACTATTGGGACTTCATCAAGAGCAAAAGCTTTTGCACAGCAAAGGAAACAGTCAGTAAAACCAAAAGACAACTGACAAATTGGGAGAAGATATTTGCAAGAGTCTTATAAGATAAAGGACTAGTATCCAAGGTCTATAAGGAACTTATCAAACTCAACACCCAAAGAACAAAAAATCCAAATAAGAAATGGGCAGAAGACATGAACAGACATTTCTCCAAAGAAGATAAACAAATGGGCAACGGACACATGAAAAAATGTTCAACATCACTCAGAATCAGGGAAATACAAATCAAAACGACAGTGAGATACCACCTCACGCTGGTCAGAATGGCTAAAATTAACAAGTCAGGAAATGAGAGATGTTGGCAAGGATGTGGAGAAAGAGGAACCCTCTTACACTGATGGTAGGAATGAGAGCTGGTGCAGCCACTCTGGAAAACAGAATGGAGGTTCCTCAAAAAGTTAAAAGTAGGGGTGCCCGGGTGACTCAGATGGTTGAGCCTCTGCCTTCGACTCAGGTCATGATCTCAGGGTCCTGGGATCAAGTCCTACATCAGGCTCTCTGCTCTGCAGGGAACCTGCTCCCCCTCTCTCTGACTGCCTCTCTGCCTACTAGTGATCTCTGTCAAATAAATAATCTTTTTTAAAAAAGGTAAAGTAGAGCAACCCTACAACCCAGCAATTGTACTACTAGATATCTACCCCAAAGATACAAATGTAGTGATCCGGAGGGCACCTGCACCCCAACGTTTATGGCAGCAATGTCCACAATAGCCAAACCATGGAAAGAGCCCAGATGTCTATCAACAGATGAATGGATAAAGAAGAAGCCTTCAAAACAATGAAACCTTGCCGTTTGCAATGACATGGATGAAACTAGAGGGTATTGTGCTAACAAAATAAGTCAACCAGAGAAAGATGATTACCATATGATTTCATTCACATGTGGAATTTAAGAAACAAAACAGAGGATCATAGGGGAAGAGAGGAAAAAACAAAACAAGATGAAATCAGAGAAGGAGACAAACCATAACAGACTCATAAGCATAGGAAACAAACGGAGGGTTGTTGGAGGGGAGGGGTGGATGGATGGACATTAAGGAGGGCACTTGATATTATGAGCACTGGATATTATGTAAGACCTCTACCTCTGAAACTGATAATACATTTTATGTTAATCAATTAAATTTAAATTAAAAATTTAAAAAGAAAGAAATCAAAGAACTATATAAATGAAAAGATATTCCATATCCATGGATAGGAAGACTTGATGTTGTCAAGATGTCAGTTCTTCCCAATTTGATCTTTAAATTCAACTCAATCGCATTAAAAATATCAGCAAGTTATTTTGTAGATACTGACAAGGTGATTCTAAAGTTTATATGGAGAGGCAAAAGACCAAGAATAACCAGTCTACCGTAAGAACCCAGAGTTAGAGGATTGATACTACCTGACTTCAAGACTTACTATAAAGCTATAGTAATCAAGACAGTGTATGGAGCCTGGGTGGCTCAGTCAGTTAAGTGTCTGCCTCTGGCTCAGGCCATGATCCAAGGGTCCCGGGATTGAGCCCTTGCTCCCTGCTCAGTGGGGAGCCTGCTTTTCTCTCCCTAGCAGCTTGTGTTCACTTATGCTCTATGTCACTATCTTTGTGTCTCTCTTAAATTAAAAAAGAAGGAGGAGGAAGAGAAAGTGTATAAGGTACTGTTGAGAAAACGAGTGCATTAATGGAACAGAATAGAGAACCCAGAAATAGACCCACATAGAGTCAGTTGATTTTTTAGATGAAAGCAAAGGCCATATAATGGAGAAAAGGTAGTCTTTCAACAAATTGTGCTAGAACAAGTGGACATCCACATGAATAAAAAAGGTGAGGGGCACCTGGGTGGCTCAGTGGGTTAAAGCCTCTGCCTTCAGCTCAGGTCATGATCCCAGGATCCTGGGATCAAGCCCCACATCGGGCTCTCTGCTTGGTGGGGAGCCTGCTTCCTCCTCTCTCTCTCTCTCTCTCTCTCTCTCTCTCTGCGGGCCTCTCTGCCTACTTGTGATCTCCGTCAAATAAATAAATAAAATCTTAAAAAAAAAAAAAAGGTAAAATGAGAAAGCTCTCTTGAAAGGTTACTGTGAAGGTCACCTATGACAAGAACAAAAATTGCCCAGCAAGTTCAGTGGACTTCAATATTCCTAAGTACCCATCTCCACAGGAGTGTCATATGAAGGGTCCAGTAATTTATGTCAGTCACCTCAGTCCTGCCAATCCACTGGGTAGGATGCAGTATCAGCACATTGACCTCAGGAAGCTCTGCAGCCCTTTCACCTTATGGGTGATGTTCCCCATAATCCTCTGCTTGTCCCTGGCTGAAAACAGACTTCACCTGCAGAAGCCAGGCCCAACTCTCATTTGATTAAGTGTCTATTAGACATAAAGCCTTTTCTTAAAAGGGCGGGGGGGTGGGGTACTCTATTAAGACACTGAGAGGGACACCTGGGTGGCTCAGTCAGTTAAGTGTGTCTTCTACCCAGGTCATGATCTCAGGGTCCTGGGATGAGCCCCACATCCAGGAGTCAGCTTCTCCCTTTCCCCTTGCCCTTCCCCCCACCTCATACTCTCTCATTCAAATGAATTTTAAAAATCTTAAAAAAAAAAATAAGACATGAGATGCTCAAGAGTAACAAAAACATACAGTAACATTAAATTAAGTAATCTGGCTTATATGTATTTATCCTCATTCCTTCATTTCCAGGATTAAGAGATCTAAAACTCATTCAATAGATTTGAACTGATTCAAATAGCAGCCTTTCCTTTATACCAGTTCTCACAGATGAACAAAACCCCAATCCATAGACTCTATTTTAACTTAGGGTTTAGAACTACCCACTGTAAATTATTAGGTTAGTCCATTTTGGAGTTCATAACCTAAAATAGAAATGCAGATGGTAGAAATGCCTAGTGTTCAGGAAGGATACTTTATTAGTGCATCATTTAGATTGTCTTAGTTTCATTTGCTATATTTCTTAATGGCTACAAACCTTGCTTTTAATTTATTAATGTGGTGAGTTTAGCTTCAATATCAGTTGCTTGTAGTCTGCTAAACCTTATACTGGATAGTTCCCCATAGCCATAACATTAATTTGGGCCTCTTGTGTTCCAATAATTAAGACTTTAAACCATGCGTATACTGCAAGTCAAATATGAATCATGCATACCCTGTCACTAAGAAACATGAGGAAGCTGCTCTTCCCCCCAGAATCCTGCTGAAGTTCTTGGTTCTTTTTCCATTGAAAAGTGAGAACACATCAGCTATGGGGAACACGGGGTGTTTGGCCTCATCTAAAGGTACTTCAGCAACCCCACCTCTAAGTTTGAGAGCCACTGACCTCCGGGAAGATCACCCTCCCTGGTTCCTGGATCCCCATGCTATGGGAGAGGTCATCTTCCCTCCAAATTCAGCGTGATGTCGCAAAGACAGTGAGCTGGTTAGCAACTGTCCACTCTCCAGTCATTTTGTTTTCTGAGATAACTTTTCTCTGAGGGTCTACCTTTTTCCCAGATGATCAAAATTGGGACCATCCACTCCCTTCTGAGCCACTCCTGTCCATAGGGATGTAGCAGTGCCCTCCAGCCACAGGACATTTCAGGATACACTGCAAAAGGCCAACACCAGTACACAAGGCTCACATCACACATGCATGGTGTGTGAACAGAGCTTTTGTCCTACTACAAATTTAAAGTGAAGTCACGGAACCTGGGTGGCTCAGTCGGTTAAGTGTCTAAACCCCTACAACATGTAATGCAGACAAGAAGGAATGTCCTTCTGGGCCAGCAAGAAGGAAAAAAATGGAAATAAAGGTGTAATCAATACTTGAGCCAGGTCAATGGCTATGAGCTTTCAAGTAAGGTGGGCCAGGGCATGAATCCTCCCACTTTTCCACGAACCAGCAGTGGACTTTTACCCTGAAGGTAACCCTCCTGAGCCAGTTTCCTGCACACCAGCAATGTAACTTGTACCTTGCAGAACTGGAAATGATTAAAGACCTAGTGCGGAAAAAAAGCAGACACTAAGACTCAGTAGGAAGAGCACCAGTGTTCTAAAGCCAAGTTCTGCCTTGGGCGCCTGGGTGCCTCTGTTGGTTAAGCATCTGCTTTCAGCTCAGGTCATAATTTGATTCCAGGATCCTGGGAAGGACCTCCATGCCCTGCTTCCTGCTCAGTGGAGAGAATCCCTCTCCCCACTGCTTGTGCTCTCCCCCAATAAATAACATTTTTAAAATAAATAAATAAAGCAAGTTCTGCCTCAACAGGCAGGAAATTTTTCACATCAGGAAAACTGTCTGGGGCCAGGTTGGGAGGGAGGTAAAGGTAGGGGCAGGGCACTGGGCAGGGCCAGTCACTGAAGCGAGGCCAAAGCCTAGAGGGAAGGAGCCAGTTCCCGGTGGGAAGCAGTTCAGAAAGCTCCCTGCTACACCGGCCATGGTACTCCCTCTGCCCTGGCTCTCATGTTGCTGCCGTCGCCTCCTCCTGCCTTCCTGGCCTCTGGCCCCCCAGGGCTCCTGGAGGTGCTGCTCCCAGAGCCCCAAGGCAAGCACAGAAGAGCAAACCAGCTCCACATGCAGTGGGAAGATAAGGTCATCCCCAAGGGTAAGTGGCAGCAGGTGTGGGGGCAGATAGTAGGGGGGAAAGGGGGGAGGATTCCCTTTCATCTTGTGTCAGGGGCCTGCTCCAAGTAAATACCACCCCCACCCCCAGAGCTTTTGGCCTAGTTCCAACTTCCAGATCCCCAGCACCCTCCCCACCCCCAACCCCTCTAGACCTCAGGGCTCCCTTTCCCCACAGCCCTCCCTTCTTGTAGAGTCCATGAAGTCCTTGAACAGGAATTTCCCCTAACAGTTAATTATTTCTTAAAGGGGGTAGGGACAGCCAGTCCTCTCCTCTGTATCCTTCCTTGTACACGGAGTCCATTTATAACCCCTGAGCAGCAAACTGCCCCCACCCCCAGGCTTATGCCTAAGACAGAAGCTTCCTTGACTTCACAGCAGATGACCATGTTAATGTAATAGGGTTCAAAGGTGAGGCAGACCGCCCCAAACCTCAGCCCTGTGCCCTGGCTGATGCTTCCTCCCCTCTGCTCCCCCAACTCAGGGTCCCCGGCCCCGCCCCACAGCTGAGCTGGCTCAAGCCGAGGAATTGCTGGAGCAGCAGCTGGAGCTGTACCAGGCCCTACTGGAAGGGCAAGAAGGGGCCTGGGAAGCCCAAGCCCTGGTGCTCAAGATCCAGAAGCTGAAAGAACAGATGAGGAGACACCGAGAGAGCCTAGGAGACGCTTAAGCTTCCCACCAGTTCCTACTTTACCTTCTAACACTGGAAACACTACATACCACCCACACTGGGCCTTTGGGTCAGAAACATCCCAGCCCCTCCCAAGCCACTAAGAAAAATGGAAGACACCTCCACAAAGGGCAGCAACTGGGAAGTAGCAAGGAGCCATGGCCTCTGCATTCTTAGTCACATCACCCTCCCCTCTGACCCCTTGTCAACTGACCTGGGCCCCACAGCAAGGCACACAGTCCTTATACACTGAACCATGGTCCAACCTCACCCCAAATCCAATAAAGGGATGGAACACTTACAGACACCACAGACGCATGTGTTTTTTAGTTTTGTTAAAAAAAATTCAGACAATTCCGGAAACAGGGGTTTAGGAGTGGTGGTGATGCAAAAGGGGGAAGCCATGGGGTGGGGGTGGGGGTTATCAGGGGTAGGTGGCAGTAGTGTCTCCTTCACCCCATGCCCGCGGTCATCTCCTGAACAGAGACAGACTGTCATACTCCAAATAGGTTGGTGAGTCCTCTACCGCGTCTGTTCAACTGCAGAGAAAACATGGCACAATTAGGATAAGACATGGACAAGGCAGGGACCCGCCCCCATGCATGCAGGGGTCTGTAGTTTGTGGGTGCAGAGGATAGGATGGGAGTGAGGAAAGATAAATAGTCTGTCAAGAGAAAGAGACCTACAGGTCAACTAAACATCCCAACAGGGGCATCAAGATCAGGGGGACATAACTTGCCAAGTGCCCATTATGCGCCAGAGACTTTAGGTACCTAATGAGATTTCAGACACACGTACCAGGGAAAAAGGAGACTCTCAAGAGTTGAGGAGCCAGTTCCATGAGACCCATACTCACTGTAAGAGGAAATGTCTATCTCATCGGGCAGCTCACTAATATTGACTTCAAATCGATCCTGCACATCATTGAGGATCTTGGCATCATTTTCATCTGACACAAACGTGATGGCCAAGCCCTTAGTGCCAAACCGACCTGCTCGGGCCACCTGGAAGGAGAGAGGGTAACACTGGGACGACTCCCAAGTAGGAAAATTCACAAAAGGAGGGGCGAGACAATTAGGTATGAAGACAGAAAATCAGGGAGCAAGATGGGACACTGGGATGCCCACATGGGAGTGGAGCTTACTCTATGCAGGTAGGTGTCAGAATCCTCAGGCATGTCATAATTGAAGGCAATGTTCACCCGCTCAATATCCATGCCTCGGCCAAATAGGTTGGTAGCCACAAGAATTCGTCGTTGAAAATCTTTAAACTGCTGATACCGAGAAAGCCTTTGTGAGAAAGGAAATTAGAAAAATGTTGAGTCCCTTCTCTCAATGGTCTCTTTTTCTTCCCAAGGACACAAAACATCTTTCCATCTCTGACTCACCTCTCCTCCTGGGGCATCCCTCGGTGGATGGCAATGGCTGGGAAGTTCTGCTCCACTAGGAGCTGGGCCAGGGCAATGCAACGCTGCACAGACTTCACAAAGATCACCACCTGGGTGTGTGACAGGGGATGTGGGTCCATGTGGGATCCGTGAGAGATTATGTAAGAGAAGAGTTTTCAGTAACTGCACTGTTCTAAAGAAATTCCTCCTAATCCTCATCACATATTCCTCCTCTGTTCTAAATATAACTTAAGCCTTTCTTACTCAGCTCTGATTTTTCCTGAGCAGACATGCTGCAGAGAAGTTAGAGAGAGTAGTAACCAAAACTACCAAGTTGAATGTAGCTAATGGTAAAAATGATAAAGTGATAAAAAATAAAACTAAAGTCTGGAAAGATCATGACCAGTATTTCCTACTCATTAGGAACAAATATAAGCAATCTACCTTAATTTCAGTAAGTTTTTGGTGCTAATAAATCCACAAAACAGGTTAAGTGATGGGTCATTTCTTCTCAGTAAACAGCATGAGAAGAAACAAATTTAAAAACCTAACAAACCCAAAATATTTTGGAATTTTTACAAGCTTATGAAATCCCCTCAAGAATTTTCTAAGAATTTTCTTTATTGAGCTTTTTCTTTACAAAACACCTGGCTGTGACAGCCATGGAACAGAAAGGCAGCTCTCACCTTGTTTAAATTCTCATTTAAGGGGCGCCTGGATGGCTCAGTGGGTTAAGCCTCTGCCTTGGGCTCAGGTGATGATCTCAGGGTCCTGGGATCAAGCACCACATTGGGCTCTCTGCTCAGCAGAGAGCCTGCTCCCCCCTCCCCGCCTGCCTCTCTGCCTACTTGTGATCTCTGTCAAATAAATAAATATAATCTTAAAAAAAATTTTTTTCATTTAAAAGAATTTCATTTAAAGCCAATTTATCTACTATTCTTGCTCACATCACATCACATCCTCAATAAATGGGTACTTAACCAGGTTTCTGCTACAGTTGGAGACGTGCTCATCCACCTACTGGACCTTGAACAACTGACCTGATTGAACTCAAGGACATCGAGAAGGTCAAAGAGCTTCCGGTTCTTCTCGTTGTCCTTCAGTTTCACGTAGTACTGCTGCAACCCATGCAGCGTCAGCTTCGTCTCATCATCCACGAAGATCTCCATTGGCTGGGGGGGAGGGGGGAGTAGGGGTGGGGAACGGGAGGAGGGCAGAGTGGGGGGGTTAAACCTGGGGGGGTGGAGGAACTTGATCTCCAATACACCCCATGGGGGGATGGGGAGAAGAGAAAACTGAAAATCCCACCATACCCCCCAAAATACCCCTTTTAATGTGGTCTCTTCCACATTAGCTCTAATTTCCTTCCTATCAGACATGAGTTTTAAGACTGCCTAACCTTAACCAGGCATGGGAAGGGAACTTTCCAGAAAGGAAAAGGAGCAGTGGGACCACCTATTGGCAAGATGCCACTACCTCAAAGGGAGGTAACAGAGGAAAGAAAACGGGAGATGATCCCCAAAAGGAGAATGTGATTGAAACGCCTGGGTACTGGTGGGACAGAGTGACTCAAGGTCAGAGTTAACTCAGAGATGGTTGTAAAAATACAGGGGAAGACAAGGATTGCTTCATTAGAGCATTCTCTTAACTAAGAAAATAAGGAGGCGCCTGCGTGGCTCAGTGGATTAAGCATCTGCCTTCAACTCAGGTCATGAGCTGAGAGTCCTTGGATCAAGTCCTTCATTACGCTCCCTCCTCAATGGGGAGTCTGTTTCTCCCTCCCCCTCTGCCCCTCCACCCGCTTGTGCTTTCTCTCAAATAAATCTTTAAAAAAACAAAACAACTAAGGAAATCAGATCCACATCAGGAGGACGGCTATCTTCAGATCAGAATGCTACAATAAGATGGTCTCAAAAATGCCATGAAAGAAAAGCAGAAGTTACTCAAGTTGAGTAACAACTTGCCCTCAGACTACACGGGAATAGTTTAGATGGCACTGGTCTTTGAACTAAGAGTCAAACCACCTAGAGTATTACAGGGATGGTACCATTAAATGGTGTTAAGAAACAAATTCAGAGCAGCAGACACATATTCATCTGCGTGCATACACACGCACGCGTACAAACAGGCACACATGCACACACACAAAACCCTTGAAGGGGAGGAAGGCAACATAAAAAAATATATAAATTGACACAAGACTCAACTCCTGAGTCCAATTTTCCTAGCACTCTTCACTAACCTGGGGACATAATTAACATGAACACCCAGGGTCCAAGATTTTAGGAAAGGAAGTGTGGCACAGAAGAAAACCAGAAGCCCAATCCCAGAAAGCAGGCTAGTACAGGCAGGCTTTTCAGAAAGTTCCATGGCCTCCTTCAAATCTAATCCTATCCCCAAGTACAGCTAAAGACAGTTAACACCCCATGGGAAGGAGCAGTACAGGATGGGGAAAGAATACACTGCACTGTGTATACAACAGGCCCCATCTAGCCCCAAACCCTGACACCCACCTGGTCACATTCAAGTGGAGCTCCTCACTTTACCTTTCCCATATCCCTCTCCTCTGAGCATTAAAAAATTGTTTTAAAAAAGAAAAAAAAAATCTACCCCCCCTTTCAGGACACCCCTCCCCCCAACACATATGGGGGAAACGGGAAGCACGGCACGCCTTGGATTCAGGAAAAAAACCGGGAACGGAAAAAGAGGCTGGTTTGGTCCTCAGCTTCCTGGTCAGGTTTCCCCGCGGCCTCCGCTGCCGCCATCCACCGCTGGGTGCCGTCCGCATTTCCCCCGCCGCTCCACGGTGCTTCTCTGCTGCCGGCTCACATCAACCGAGACTCCGGATGGGTGCGAGGAGGTGTGGATGGGAAGGAGTAAGGGATCGGGGACTGAGGTGCCAAAGGCCCCCACCCCTGGAGGTGGGGAGGGAGCGGATTCATTTGTGCTGTTTGCTCTTCTTCTGGACATGCCCTGCAATCTGTCTGTCCCTCTCTTGCTCTCCTGCCACCGGGAGGTTATGAGTTTTGGGAAGCAGAAGGCTCCAACTGTCTGCTCGATGCCACTTTGAGGGTGCGTGGCTGTAAAGGGCTATGTAGGAGACGACGGGTGGGTGGTAGGGCAGAAAATTCTGCCCTCCCCCCAAAAGAAAGAGGTTCAAAAATGCTGTGATGAAAAAAAAAAAAAAAGGTCGAACACTACCCGCTCTCAAGTTAACCCGACCAAGTCTTCCGGAGTTTCCCTGGCGCCCGCGCAGACCCTAACACTAGCTGTCTCTGCCTCTGTGTGTCTCTTCAAGGAGTCATCACTCCCAGATGGGCACGTGCCCCCTTCTTGGCACTTGAAGGACAAGGGAGTCTGGAGGAAGAGGGCGCGGAAGGGGAGGAGGCAGTGGGCAGGGAGTGGAGGGAGAGAAGGTAGAAGGGTATTTACGTCTTGCATGAACTTGCGGCAGACAGGACGGATCTCTTTGCTCAAGGTAGCACTGAACATCATGACCTGCTTCTCATGGGGGGTCATGCGAAAAATTTCCTGGACATCCCGACGCATGTCTGCAAGAGAAAGGAAAAAAGTCATAGCAGAAAAGAAGCATTATGTCATAGACAAAGACCAGAGACCGCCTCCCCAGTGAGGTGAAGACTGCTGGAAAAGGGTAAGCAAGATTCATTTCACAGAAAAAGACTGGTCTCAGGTACTCTATTCACTTGAACCACCATAAAATCACATCCACTGCAATAACACAGTGGAATTTGAAATAAAGACTTGGGATCAGATTCCAGCTTTGTTTTAACCAGGCAATGGTTTTTTAAATGGTTGTTTTAACCAGTCAAAAAGATAATGAAACCCTGAATCTCACAATTATGACATGGAGATGAAGCCCACTGCAGAGGCTCACAGGCCTAAAACCCTTGAAAAATGCTTTACAAGGCCCTTCTCCCTTTCTCCCCTTGCCCAACTTTTCACAAATACTGCACACCTAATTACATTCTAGCTGTCAGAGTCCATTCCATGCTTCCTCTGGATAGTACTTTCTATCCAGCCAGGCAAATGAGATCCCTCTATCTGAAGCCCACCTTATCAGTCACCATCTGTAACAGCCAAAGATGATCTGGAATGACTTATCCCTGGGGCTATGTCCATCCCCACTGTCTCATTTTTAAATGTGGGTTCTTACAGGTGATTTGCCTTTCTTGTGGCATACTGGATTACAGAAAATCCCATAAACTCTCCACATTAATCTTAGGTCTAAAGATCTATTCAGCTATAAATTCCGATATATGCTGTGCAGGGGATGCAAAAAAGTAAACAGTTTTCCTCTTTCAGTTTATTATCTCCCCAAACATCCCCAATGAGAAGCTAAAAAGGAAAGAACAGTGGTGTGATTAAGGTCTAAGATCAGCAGTCACTCCTCTCAAAGAAAAAGAAACCTCCATCACAGAAGGGAAGGACAAAACACACTTCCCCTTGATCACCAAGGTTGCTTAAAAAGCCTAACAAAAACCAAGAGGGGAGCCAGAGCCATCAGTCATGGGTGATAGATTAAGAGTCGTCCTGGCACTGAAGTGCTCCTGTAGCAAATAAACATCATCTGGCTCTGAAGGGCAACTCTCAGATCACTAGCCCCACCCACCGTTGCCACTCACCGAGCTGTTCAAGCATCTTATCACATTCATCCAAGATAAAGTGTTTAATGTGTTTGAGATTGAGGCTCTTATTTCGAGCCAGGGCGAGGATGCGGCCAGGGGTCCCCACAACAATATGCGGGCAGTTCTTCTTCAGCACCTCTTCATCCTTCTTGATAGACAGACCACCAAAAAACACCGCGACCTGTGTTAACCCAGGAGAAAACAGCGTCTCACAAGCAAAGAAAGAGTCCAATCTCCCCACAGTTCCCATCCTTTTAATCTAAATGAATTCTTAGAACATTTCAAAGCTACAAGGAATATTTAACATCACCCAATCTAAAATTTTATTATGATGCCCAAACACTAAAGCTAAGAAACAAAAGTGACTTGCCGGAAGTTATGTGGCTAATCAGAGCAGTCAGGACTAGCATTTTCTTCTGACTTAATCTAATAATCTTCCTTCCCCTGATTCTGTGGCCAGACTTCATTCTAAGAATGAGGATAGCAAGGGCATCTGGCTGGAAAAGCATGTTGACTCTTGATCTCAGGGTTAAGTTTGAGCCCCACACTGGGTGTAAATTATAAACAAACTTAAAAAAAAAAAAGGGGGTAACAAGAAATCACCAGAGCAATATATCACAAAACACTCATGATGGAATATCAAGTTTTTTTCTAACTAAACTCAGATTTTTTTCTTTCTCTCTCTTTTTTTAAAGTAGACTCCATACCCAGTGTACAGCCCAATGTAGGGTGTGAACTCTACAACCTACATGTAGGTTTTGATTCCTAATCAAAACCTGAACCAAGATCAAGAGTCTGATGCTCAACTGGCCAAACACCCCGGAGCCTCTGAACTCAGATTTTTAAACGCCTTTTTGCATAAACCTTATGAAATTACTGATTCAACATAAACATATTATTACACATTAAAAACATAAGAGGAGGGTGCCTGGGTGGCTCAGTGGGTTAAAGCCTCTGCCTTCGGCTCGGGTCATGATCCCGGGGTCCTGGGATCGAGAGCCCCACATCGGGCTGGCTCTCTGCTCAGCAGGGAGCCTGCTTCCCTTCCTCTCTCTCTGCCTGCCTCTGCCTAATTGTGATCTCTGCCTGCCAAATAAATAAAATCTTTAAAAAGAAAAAGAAAAACGTAAGGGGAATATTTGTTGTGGATCGGAGCCTTAGTACCATATCAAATGACACCAGAAACTGCTTTCTAGTTTCAAAGAAACAAAAATTAATCACAGGATAAGACTGTCACAAAAAAACTAAAATCACTTATTACAGGACAACCAAGTTTGCAACAGGATATACAAAGCATATCAACCCAAAACAACTTGCCAAAAACGGTTAACTTCAATTAGTTAAGCTTTCAAATATGTATTTCAGTTAAAGGAAATTAGAAAGAAAATAACTTAACACCATTAAGGGAGTAACCAGACAAATCCACACATAGGCTATTCTGTAGAACTAGCCCAACCTCAAACAAGTCACTTTAGCACAATTTTTTAATTTATTTTTTAAAGATTTTATTTATTTATTAGACAGGCAGAGATCACAAGTAGGCAGAGAGGCAGGCAAAGAGAGGGGGCGGGGAAGCAGGCTCCCTGCTGAGCAGAGCACCTGAAGCGGGGCTTGATCCCAGGACCCTGGGATCATGACCTGAGCCAAAGGCAGAGGCTTTAACCCACTGATCCACCCAGGCGCCCACTTTAGCACAATTTTAAACAAAAGTAAGAAAATGTCATGACAATTTGTCTTCAGTCTTAACACAAAGAATATTCTCTTTTGGGGCACTCGGGTGGCTAAGTTGAAGAGCATCCAACTCTTGATCTCTGGGTTTTGAGTTTGAGCCCCACCCTGGGTGTACAGATTACTAAAAAAAAAAAAATAAACAAATAAACAAAAAAATTCTTTTAGGGGCGCCTGGGTGGCTCAGGGGGTTAAAGCTCAGGGCATGATCCCAGGGTCCTGGGATCAAGTCCCCAGTCAGGAGCTCTGCTAAGCAGGGAGCCTGCTTCCTCCCCCTCTCTCTGCCTGCCTCTGCCTACTTGTGATCTGCCTGTCAAATAAGTAAATAAAATCTTTAAAAAAAAAAAAAAATTTCTTTTAAGCCGCATAAGCTAGTAAGCTAGGCCTATAGAGAAGGAAGTGCAATCCTTGCTCACTAATGAGCCCAACAATAAATGTTTCAACAATCGTGACAATGGAAACTTCTCTGGTTTTCAACTTTTTAGAATCAAGCAGTAACAAGACCACCTGGTGGAAGAACAATGAGACAATGTAAAAACCGAATTAAGCGTAACACATACACGTACGGCATTTAAATTATTTTTAAGGAATTAAAATTAATTTTCGTGTAACAAAAGAATAACGTAAACCAACTACTCTTTCATGAAAAAAATCAAAAACACCTGGAATTTGATAAAATGAGAGAAGAGCGACTAATACTTGGTGTCACAGAACCATTAGGGAAAAAGGAAAAAAGAACATTAACTAACCATTACCTTCTGTGAAGTGAGATTAGAGATAGGAGAACACAAGTCTTTTCATTACGAGTCCTTCTACATTACTCCAGCATGTTTAGCCCACACAGATATTATTGCTACTTTGGCTTTTACTACTACTTTTTATTTAGTTTAAGACTAGTTTAGCTCCGTCAGTTAAGCATCTGACCTCCACTCAGGTCATGATCCTGGGGTCCTGGGATTGAGCCCTATGTGGGGCTCCCTGCTCAGAGGGGAGTCTGCCTCTCCCTCAGCCCACCATTGGCTCATGCGCGCTCGCTCTCTCAAATAAATAAACTAAATCTCTTAAAAAAAAAAAAATGACTATTTTTAGGTTAGGGCTAGGAACTCAACACATGAAGTAATGATTAACAGGAGAAAATCCCAATAATCCAAACAAAATCATTGTTCACCACATCCTAGCGGACAGTAGGAAGTTATACACATCAGTGCTTCTCAAACTCCAATTACTCGGAGATCTTGTTAGAATGCATATTCATACCCAGTAGGTCTGGGGTGGTACCCACATAATCTGCATTTTCATCCGAACTATGGGCTTGGGAACCACACTATGAAAACCAAGATTATATATGGAAAACCCAACTCTATTCTGTTGTGGCCCCCAAACATCTTTCAATTTTCTGCCATTTTAAAGAATCCTCAAAATTCACACACAACACTAGAGATATTTTGGCACTTCCAGCCTTCTCTTGCTAAACACCAAAGCAAACTAGAGCTTCTCCAAGATTAGAACATAGCTAACATCTTAAAATTACAATGCATATTCAAAAGTGAACCCTAGAACGTAAATCTCTTGCACACCAAAGTCTACAGAAACCTACCAGCTATTATTACCTGTACATGACTTTCACATAAAGGTAATTTAACAAACTGTGGACATGAAGAATGCTAGTCTACAAGTCTTCAATGCCTTCAAAGCCCCACACCTCACCCTCCCAGGTCTCTTTACCCTGGCTTACCTTGACATTGGGCATGTATTTAGAGAAGCGCTCATACTCCTTGCTGATCTGAAAAGCCAACTCCCGAGTGTGACACATCACCAGCACAGACACCTGGGGCAGGGTGAGTAGATGGAGACAAACAATATATCCCTTTACTATGCCCTCTGGGGAAGCAAACCATCACAAAAGCACATCTGACAGATCATAAATGACTTCAGTTCTGAGATCTAAGCCACTAACCCCATCATTACTATGTAATATCCCCTATGGCCATCAAAGGTGACAGAAATCATCTTAGCAACAAACTCTGAACGCATCACAGGGCTAAGACAAAACACCCTTCTCAAATATTTCTAACCAAAATGTCCTCCACAGCACTCTCCCCAAGTATACCTGTCCAGTAACTGGCTCCAGCTGCTGCAGTGTGGCCAGCACAAACACCGCTGTCTTCCCCATGCCTGACTTGGCCTGGCACAGGACATCCATTCCCAGAATGGCCTGAGGGATGCACTCATGCTGGACTACAAGTAGGGGAGAAAAAAAATAAATTAGACTTCAGTCTCCAGATAACTCCACCACTTTTTTTCACCACGCCAAGCCTATTTCTCACCATTCAATTTCTTAAATGGTTATCAATTTCCAGACCCTTTCTACCTCCCTTCTCCCTCAATCAAATTCATCCCAAAAGTAGGCCTTCCTAGTTTGTTCTTGCTTTAGCCTCCAACTCCAGTGCCCCCTCCTCCATCCTGCTAAAAACCGTCTTGCACCTACCAACAGCTCACTTTTAGTGCTCCTGACTCTGTCCCTATCCTCCTTAACCTGTAAAAATCTAGGACATGCGTGCCTGCCCCAGGCCATTTCTCCTACTCAGCTTGCCACACCTTAGGCCACGTAACCCAGCAACTCTGAAGGGCTTGGTAGCTGACCCAGAAGCCACCCGCTTTAGATCAAGCCATCAAGGTTTCCAGAGACCAGAGATGGCCTGGCCCAACAGAGAGGGACTAAAGGTCCAACCAGCTCCTCTCTGGACATTCTAAATTAGAAACCTAGATGACAAAATTTAAAAAAAAAAAAACAAGTAAACAAGAATAAACCAGTCGCAAGAACAAATGGCAGACCCCTTAAGTTGCTTTTCAAGTATCATACATAAAAAGACAATCTATATAAATCTTTCCTACAGCTAAAATAATTGTTGACACTTTATTTCCTGATCTAGCCTAAAGTATGTATCACCTGAGGGACTGTTTTACACACCTATTTCTTGTATCCTTAGGAAGCCTAATGACTACTCTATACTGGAAAGAAAATTTACCTTCTGATGGATGCTCAAAGCCACAGTCGACAATGGCCCGGAGCAACTCTGGCTTCAGCAGGAAGTCACGAAAGCCAGAGCTGTGGATGGAGACATAGGAGCCCTTCACATCCTTCTTGGCAGGGGCCTCAGCCCCATCTCCCCCAGCTGCTGTCTCCACCTCATCTTCTTCATAGTCCAAGAGCTCATTGTCCACATCGTTCTCTGCCATAACTGGGCCGGCAGGGGGAGAAGGGGAGGGGTCTCTGGATGGGTTCACGCAGAGTAAGTGAAAACAAGGAAGGAAAGTGGGGGCTTGAGCAACAGTTAAAAAAAAAAAAACAACCCTAGTTTGTGATAGAAGAGCTAGGGAAAAAACAGATGGAAGACTTATTAGTCACAAACAAAGACTTCACCACCTCTTTCCCATCCCCACACTCTTCCCACTTTCCCTAAACTATGACACCTTTACCTGGGAAAAAAAACTAAGAGGACCACAAAACATAAAAGCAAGAACAAACATAACACAGTGGCCCCAAGTGATGTAGTTAAGACACAAATTCCCAAAAAGATAAGGATCAGAATAGCATAAACCAGGAAGTAGGAAGGCGAGAACCAGCATATGAATTCCTGATCTTTAACAGTAATGAAGAAAACAGAAAATGAAAAGCAAAATATGAGACGGGAATAGAGAATGGAGAGAACAAGATAACGAGAAGTCCTTAAAGATCCTCAAAGAAACTGCGCTTTCCCTATAATCTCCCTAACAAAGCAGCCATCAGTCAAGGGTGATAGATTAAGGTCATCATTGCAGAAAGCGCTCACTTCTCAAAATAAAAACATCATGTGGCTGCCATCTACCTCCCACTCCTCAGTGACCTCCTCCTGGCGCAAAAGAAATCCCTGTGTGATTGACGAGGATGGGGGGGTGTAAGAGAAATGGCTCAGCCAGAAAAGTATTCATCTCTTCTCCATACAATAAGAAGGAAGAACTATTTGAGAGAGACGCTCGCTCCAGCTTTAACAGAAACCGGAGCAAGGAGTCTCACATCCCCCTTGCGTTACTCCTCACGTGAGACTCCCGATAATCACACAATGACACCGTGCATAAACATGCGGAACGTGTTCCAAACAAAAGTTCGTAAATCCAGATGAGAAAAGTCCAACTAGGCCCAGAAACCGGCTTCTCCTCCTAATCCCACCTTGGGCCTAATCCCACCTGGCCAAGTAGACCCAGAGAGAAGAGAAGGTGAAAAGAGCCCCGCCCTCCGCAAATGCCCGGGACCAGAGAACACCTAGCGCCGCCTCTCACCATCGCCAGGGCCTCCGATAAACAAGGAGCGCAGCAAAGGTGCAGGGAGCAAAAGAAACACAATGGCGCTGGGGCCACCATCTTGGATTGTGCCCCCTAGCATCCCTACCTCTTCCCCCCACCCCCGACACTCTTAGAGCTCTGAAAAGGAATGCAGGCAGTAGAAATAATGACCCAGCTAGGCCCCAGGGACCAGACCATAGCCTGTGGAACGGGTATCAGGAGTCCATCGGACAGAATGACCGCAAAAAAACGCAGATGGAGGCGGATGATACTGAAGGCCAAAACTTACCTGAGCAAGACGAGCGCATATGGCGCCGGCAACAGCGACGAAAGAGGGAATCTGCCTTCACTTCCGGTTCTCGGCTTCCCTCATCCCTGGGCCTCCCGCCTTCTCGCCTGCAAGCGCGCAGGCGCAAGAGACCGGAAGACGATCTTTCCAGAGTCAATCGTTCCGCGCGCGGTGGGGTTGCCTTTAGAAAATGCCTGTGTGGATTTTTTAAGCCACTTCTAATTCCTCCGCTACTGCAAGTAACAAAAGACATTAAGGAAACTAGCATCTCCCGCTGTTACCTTTTTTCTCTTATCCTCGTCTACTCCACGTCCCTCACCTCTTCCCTTAGGTTCTTGCCGGGCAGGTCTTCTCTCTAGGCACCTCTCCGTGGGCGCCCCGCTCGGTGGAACAGGATGGCGCGGACTGAGAGTTCCCACGGGGTCCTTGGCCCGGTAGTCAAGGTGACCCGGATGCGTCTGCGCTATAGCTCGTCTGACCCCAGCTGATGGGTAGGAACGAACCTGAAGAGCGCTCATGGGTCCTCAACCTACCCTTTTTCTCAGGGTGGAGACGGTGAGCGGCATTTGCCCAAAATAATGTTGGTCCACGTAGTTGATGCCCCAAGGACCCTGAAGCGGATGGGCAGGAAATTCGAGGCGGGAAGGTGTCCTGAAACCACTGAGTGGGGCACGGCGGGGTGGGGGGGGGGGGTCTAGATTCCGCCTCAACTGTTAAAGATAAATGGCAGGGCTTGAGGGTTACACAACATCCCACAAATATTGTTAACTCGACCAGAATGTCCTTAGCCCCGCTTCCAGCAGCCCCATTGTTCAGGTTGAATTTTTTCCTGAATGAAACCTTTAATATCCCAGTCTTTGATAATGCCTCAGAAGTCAGATGTGATGTCAAAAATGACAGCAAACGTTTGGCTCTTTACCTGTTATCACAGTTAATTGTTTAACACTAAGGAATAGGTGTCCTTATTCCCATTTTATAATCAAACAAAGCAACACGTCCAAAGTAACAAAGCTAGTGAGGTGACAGAGCCAGGATACAAATACATTTTATTTCTATTGTATCCTGCCTCCCTGCTTGAGTCTGGTTAATAATTACACTGTGGATTACCTCATTGGTTCAAATCTTTCGTTTGGTGAAGCAGGCAGTGCTTTCTGTGGCCAAGAGAACTAACAGTGATTCAAGGATAGTGCCCTTCTGGGCAGTTTTTCCGACCCTAAGTATTCCAAGTTTTGGGGCAGCTAGGTAGCGCAGTCTGGTAAGCGTCTGCTTTTGGCTCAGTTCATGATCCCAGGGTTGTGGGCTCCAGTCCTGCATCAGGCTCCCTGCTCAAGCTTCTCTCTCCCTCTGACCCTGCCTGCCATGAACGTTCTCTCTCGCTCTGCTCTCTCTCAAATAAATAAATAATCTTTCTTTCAAAAAGGAAAGAAAGAAAAAGAAAGCAAGATAAGGGACAAAGAGTGCTTGTTCCTACACCAGCTTTTCTCTATACCTGCCATCTATAGTTCCCAGGTTCCCGACAAGTAACCATGTATGTTCCTCACTTTAGAGAAATAATAACAC
This sequence comes from Lontra canadensis, assembly GCF_010015895.1. Taxonomy (NCBI): domain Eukaryota; kingdom Metazoa; phylum Chordata; class Mammalia; order Carnivora; family Mustelidae; genus Lontra; species Lontra canadensis. Next base: position 1,323,040 of record NW_022631180.1, read on the forward strand.
ACTAGTACCTTTTGTTTTTCCAACAAGTTTCAAAGAACAGCCCTTTTGGGCATTTGGGGAATATGTAAATAAGGAACAAGAGAGTGACTGAAAATGAGAAATGCTGAAGCAAAAGGAAGCTGCTTCCACACACCAGTTGATTTGCCCATAGTTCTTTTATTGACAATTTTTCATTGTTACAAAGGGAAGGATATTGAGGATGCAGAAAGGAAAGCCATGCATACAAGGGAACATAGCATCACTTTAGGTCTCAGGAAGCAGTGAGCATCTGATGGGTCTTTGGGGAAATCGGAAAAGGGGAAATCCAATAAAGACAAAACATAACTTAGAGACAAAAAGACAAATTCAACATCTTCCTGGAATCACAGTAGAGAGGCTAAATGAGGTCTTCATTACTTTTCAGGGATCATAAAGCTCTGGGGGAAAAGAGGCAGGAAGAACTAATTCTTCAGAGAATTATTAGGTTCACAGAATGAATAAGTAGAATTAGAAAGCCATTGACAAATATGAGGAAACAGCTGTGTTTAGGTTTTGGCAGGTGGGCAGGGAGTAGTAATAATGCCATAAAGCAGCCATTTATTGAATCACAGCTACTATATGCCAAAAACCATGCGAGGATTTAACAGAGTGATCCCTAATCATTGCAGCAACCCTATAAGGTAGGTAACGTCATTGCCGTCATTGTCGTTGTCATCATTATTTCAGTCCTGTAGAGGAGGACACTGGACTACAGGTTAAGTAGCTTGTCCTGTCCCAGCAAGTGGCAGGGTTGGGAAAGGGACCTCAGTGTCCCAGGCTCTGAAACCAAAGTGTTTTCCACATCCTGACTTCTGCACACTACAAATTTTAAGAGGAGTTGGGTGAGGGTGACTTGGGAGTTTACAAGGTCCCAGTGAAGGTTAAAGAACAATAAGGAGATTCATATCTGAACAGGATAACTTCTAAATTTCACAGAATTATTGGATCTTGCCCCTAGAATTTCCAGGGAATGGAGAGAAAGTGGGAAAGAAGCAGCGAAGATGGTGGGAGGTAATTTTGATTGGGGGATTTCTTTGAGAAAGGGAAATGGAAGGGAACAGTCAGGCCCTACAGTGGATCCTAGACAGCAATCCGGTAGTTGGGGTGGACCTGGGGCCTGACGTCGCAAACCATGCCAAGAAGTTGGGCCAAGACGTGTTCTCGGTTTCTCTGCTGAGAGCTCTGCATGCCCTGCACCTGGCGTCTTGTAGCCTGTTCCACCTCAGCCGACAGGTTCCCCTGGGAGCCCATGGCCTAGGGGGATTGGGAAAGGCAAAGAAGAGAGAAAGGCAAAAGCAGAAACAGAGAAAGAAGGGTCCAGGCAGGTGGAGAGGAAGATCCTGGAGCAAGGCCAGGAAGAAAAGCCCTTGTCAAAACCACCCCCATCCCATGGAAATAGCCAGACACCAAAGAAAGCAACACAATTCTCCTTCCTTTGAGACTTGACATGCAACTTCATCCTAAAACAGACTGTAAAACCCCCACCACCTCACTATATGTGACCATAAAACTCTGCCTTCCACCCCAAATGACATTATACTCCACACAGATGGTGGCAATTCCCCCCAAAAGCTGTACAAGTCTTTCAAATGTCTCAGATTCTCTTCGTTATCACACTTCTTTATCAATAACATGGCCCCTGCTAAGGGTCCCCTTCAGCCCTTTACCACCTTATTTTCTTGTACAGTCACCCTGTCCACACCTTATCAGATACACCCACCAACTTGCACCCTGGGGTCCCTTCTCAACTGTCCCACAACTCACCGCCTGCTGCTTGCTCTGAAATTCCTGCTCCCGCTCTCTACGGTACTGCTCCACCTCCATCTGTGCCTCCTCCTTCGCCTGCTTCAGACGCCGGGCCTTCCCTGGAAGCAGAAGAAAGGACAGAGGGTGGGGGTAGACCCCCTCACAAAACAAGATAGTAGTGGTCATTCCTTTCCAGAAAGTTTTTCTGCCTTCTCTCAGCCAACCAGGTGCTAGATTCTAACACCCACCCATTTCTTTCCTCCTAATCAGCCATCCCAGCCCCAGCTTCCTCCCCACCAACCTTGGGTTTTCCCAGGGACCGGAAGGTTTATTGTCCCCCCCCTCCCCAATTTTCTTTCCAGACTCCTAAGGGAGAGTGGAGGAGACTCACTCTTTCTGGCATCTGCCACCTTCTCAGCCGCCCGCTTCTCGGCTTGCAGGAGCTGCTGGATACCCTGGGACTGACTGGCCATTTCTGTCGTTATGGCTGATGATGTTTTGGATGCTACTAAGGTACCAGATGGCTCCCCCACCCCACCCCCAACACACACACACTTACACCGCCTACTTCTCTTCCACCAGCTCCTTGCTGCAGTCCTCCACTACCCCTGGGTCTTAGTGCTCCCCTTTTCTGCTCAGCCTTCCGCACCGGTGTCTCCCCCAAACTGATCCTCCATTGATGGCTGGCCTCTTCTCCCAGGTCTACACTGGCAGTACCCAGAAGGACCACCTGGGAGCAGCAGAGACCAGGCCCAAAGCTGTCTGGCACCATCGCAGCAGGTGCAGGGTTTTCCCGGTCAGAAAGTCCAGGAGTGGGGGCAGGACCAGAGAGGAGTGAGAAGGAGACGCAGAGGGACTGAAAATGGACTGAGAAGGTAAGGAAGTCAACATGTGTCACGTATTGGGAGAAGAGGATGGTGGGTTTCCCTGAATTCTTCATACTTCTCTTCCCCTCTTTTTTTCACTCTCTCCCGTTTCCATCTCCCTTTATCTTTCCCAAGTCTAAATTTCTGCATCCATTTCGTTTGCCTTCTCCTACGGTTGTTTCTTTATGTCTTTACACGTCTTTTTTTATTTTGCCCTATACTTGGCCTCGTCGTGGTTTTCCATTTTCACTATGACTTTTAATCCTTCTTGTCTCCCCTGTTTTCTCTCTCTTATCATCTTCTATCTCTGAACCATCTCCTCTCTCTTCCCAGTTGGGGGAGGAGAGAATAAATCTTTAAATCGGCCTTTTTACTCTCCCATGCTGGTCTCCTTTTCCTCGTTTGTCGTCCAGTCTTCCGGTTTCAGGCGGACCCTTTATCCTAAGTTCCCAAGTTCCCCACCCGAGACCAGACTGAGGAAACACACACACCTCGCCCCCTCGGAGGGAGAGACGACATCCGGTAACGAGTTCATTTCCGCCCTTTACCTGCGTCTCGGCTTGCGCCATTTCCGCCAGCCTAGAGTGTCCCCGCCCTTCCCGCCTCCCTTCCTCGCAGCGTTTTAAACACAGGCCTCGGGCCTACATCTCTGGGGGTACTTAGGGGGGTGGGGGGGCAGGTCTGATGAGTAACCCCTCCCCCCAGGTCCCAGAGGGAGAAGCCTCCACATCTGTCTGCCGGGTACATCATATTCCATTTCTAGATTATTATTTGAAATTATCTGTGACTTTTAAATTCAGATTTCTGTTGATAAATATTTTCCCCATCATTCTTTATTTGTCTTTTTCAAAGTCTCCTATTAAAAATTATCTGGGCTAATGAACCTCAAAGCAATTACCCTTTTCTCAAATTTTATGTTAAAAAATCTGTGACCCAAGCCCCCTTCAAAATTTTTTTCAAACCTAGCATCTGGCTGAGGGATGAGAGTTAGGAGAGACCTCATCTCTTGCTGAAGATGTAGGAAGAAGGGGGGCCGAAGGGAGGAACAAGAGGGGATGTCAGGGGCGGCGGGGGAGGGACCTGGCCAGGCTGGGGCCCTGACAGCTGCCTTTTTTTCCTTCTTCCTCAGCCCAAGACTTCCATGGCCTCCACTACCCGCCGCCAACGCCGAGAACGTCGCTTCCGTCGTTACTTGTCTGCAGGACGGCTGGTCCGGGCCCAGGCCCTCCTCCAGCGACACCCAGGCCTCGATGTAGACGCTGGGCAACCCCCACCACTGCACCGGGCCTGTGCCCGCCACGATGCCCCCGCCCTGTGCCTGCTGCTTCGGCTTGGGGCTGACCCTGCCCACCAGGACCGCCACGGGGACACGGCGCTGCACGCTGCTGCCCGCCAGGGCCCTGATGGTGAGTTTTCCTGGTGGGGAACAAGGTCGTGAGCCACTGACTGACCGCAAATGAGATGAAGGCCAGCAGCTGAAAAATAAGCTAGTTGTGCCTGGGATGGTAGTTGACCCCATTGGCATTTGTGACTTTATATTACTGAGCTACCATTGTCTGAAGAACGCAACATTCTCAAAACAGCAGCTTCAAATTTCACAGCTTATAAGATTATAGCTCCTTTGTCTCTTGACTGGTGGTTTGCCTGCAGTGCAAAAGTAAGATAGAGGTTAGGTTCTGCAGTTCCATTGCCTGGGTTCAAATCCCCGTGCCACACTTAACAGCTGTATATTCTTGGGCTATTTACTAAACTCCCCTGACGCTTAGTTTGCCCTCGTGCAGAATTAAATAACAGTTCTCACTACGTCCCAGCACTTCTCACAAAACAGCCCAGTTAATTGTCATAACAATAAGTACTAATATTATCCCCTGTTTCTCAGATGAGGAATTAGAATCCAGGCAGCCTAGCTAAATCATCTGTGCTCTTAACAACTGCCTCACCCTGTGTGATACATTATAGATTTACACAGTGATAGCGCCCATGTTCAAAACACCCATGCTGTATCATATATTTTGATGACGCAATACGTAATTAGAGCACCTGGCATGTGATTAGCACACAGTAGATGTTGGCCAGTGGTGTTCCTGTTATCAACAGATCCGTACTCCCTTCACCATCCTCTCTGCAACTCAAAAACACTAAGACCCAAACATTTTTCACCAGACTCGTTTGGTGAGAAAAACTAACCTGAACTAAAGCGAGACTATCTGAGTCATTTTCATCCTACAGATGTCAATGTTCATACATTTCTCCACAGAAACATTCATGTGTTTGATTATTGGAGCAGCCCAGGCCCTCCCCAGCTACTGAATATACAGTGTATGTACTTTCAGATCAGATCTACCAAATCCCAAAAACATCTGAGTTCTGAAAAACCTTTGACACTGAGGGTTTCAGATGGGGACCTATTGACAATGGACACAGCTTTGTAGAGGTAGCAGCCCTTAGGAAAATAAAACCCTCTGGCAATTTTCCCCTGCTAGAGATTTTCCTTCTAAAGTAAGAACAGTAGAGGAAAATCCCTAGGTTGGGATGAACAACCCAGTTTGATTGCTACTATTACCATCTTCTAGCTCCCCAGCAGAAACTCCTCTTACCCCCAAAACTTTCCCCATATAGGAAAAAAAAAAAAAAAACACCTTTAATTCCCTTTAATATAGTAAGATAGGCTGGCATATTCAGATTTTTTAAAAACCAAAAACTTAAAACGAGGAGGTTTGCAAAATGTAGGCATCTAATTTGACAGCTGACATTAAACATGGCAAGAGAGCAGAAAACCCTGTGGCAGATTTCAGACCTTCTCCAAGTTCAGACTCTACCACCTACAGGCTGTGTACCAGGGACATGCAGCTTAACTTCCATGAGCCCAATTTTAATCCCTTTTTTTAATTATTATTTTTTTTAATTTTTTAACTTGCCTCTCTAAATGGAAGTTGTGACAAGTAAATGAGGCAAGCACTTGGTACAGGTTTGGCACCCACCAGATGAAAAGTATTGTTATTTTTATTCTTATACTACCAAATTATGGCTTTTTGAGGAATAAAAATCTCTCTCATAGTAGGATCTTCCTTAACTTTATTGACATCTAAGAAGCATATGAGATCGATACTATTATCCAATTACAGATGAGGAAATTAGGGTCTTGAAGGTTCAGGAACTTCCTGAAATATCCTAGCCAACAGGTTGTCTTCCTAAGGGAGGCCTGCACTCAGTCCCCAACCAAGCCCTGGTATCTTCTCAGGCCTTACTTCTTCTGTTCCCTGACAGCCCTGCCACCAGGTGGCCTTATGGCTCTTCGGTAGAGTGGCCCATCTCATTCAGTCTGGAGCTTCTTTAGAGACCTTTAGGTCTTAAAATGCAAATCCGTTCTTTGAACAAATGAAATGACCCAGGATCCCCTGAGGAAAGGGAGGTTTTCCCCCTTTCCCAAGTTAGGTGCAAGGGGTGAGGCAGTTCCTGCTGGATTGACTGGGCTATGTGGTCATAACCAATGAGATGCCAATGAATGGCTTTCGGTAACTTCCTTTTGGGGCCCGTCACCTCCTGGGGAAGTGGTCTTAGGTGTCAAAGACCCTCGTATAAACATACCTTAGTCAGACAATAACCATTCTCTACACACAACAAGAACTAGTGAACACTAAGAAACAATAGGTCATTTTCTCACAGTCTTTGCAAAAAGAAGAAAGTCCAAAGGCAGCCTGTTTTTTTTTTTTTTTGTTGTTGTTGTTTTTTTATGTCACATTGAGTGCACTTCTGCTCTGCGCCAGCACAGTACCAGACCTCTACCACCCGTTACTCACTTTGAGCTGCACAGTAGGAGTAAGCTGTGGCCCTGTTTTGCAGATAGCTGAGCTGTCTGGTTTATGTTCCGTTTGCCTTTCCAGCCTTTCCTACCATAGCACAACCACAAACCTGCAGCTCCAGCTACGTAGCTCTGTCTTCAGTGACCCCAAACGTGTTTTTCACAAGACTGCCTATCTCTTACCTGTTGCCTTCCCATCCACCTGATTTTTTTTTTTTTAAAGATTTATTATTTATTTGACAGAGAGAGATCACAAGTGGGCAGAGAGGCAAGCAGAGAGAGAGAGAGAGAGAAGGAAGCAGGCTCCCTGCAGAGCAGAGAGCCCGATGTGGGACTCGATCCCAGAACCCTGAGATCATGACCTGAGCTGAAGGCAGAGGCTTAACCCACTGAGCCACCCAGGTGCCCCCCATCCACCTGATTTTTACTTTGCTAAGTTATCCTCCCTTCCCAGCCCAACATAAGCCCCGCCTCCTCCTTGAAGCCCTCTTTGACCACCCCCCCTTACCTTTTCTTCCTCCATGCCTCAGTCAATCATCACTCAATATAAGCTTCCAGTATTGGTGTCTTTCAAAAATGTGTTGTGCCAGTCAGTGTGAACATCCCTTTAAGGTAGAAATCACGTCTCAAAATGGAGAGGGGAAGAACAGTGCTTCTGTCACTAAGGCAAAGTACATGTTTACTTCAGATTTTTTTTCATACATATTTTTCCTAATAAAAAAGTACACCATACTAATTAAAGAGCACTGGGAAGCCAATCTGTACTGCTAAATTGATGATAAAGGTGACATTTCAAATCACCAGAGGGCAGCGAGCTATTTAATAAACAACCTTGAAGTATTTGGCCCATCTGAGGAACAGTCCTACTGACTCAGAAGTACAGCTGCTTAAAGATCTAAGTGTGACTGGAAGGGTTTGTACCATATTCATGGGAGGAGTTTCCTCTGGGGAGGGGAATAAAATTTAGAAGGCAGCATCAGAGAAATCTTTAGTTTTATCTATGGTAGTTTATTTCTTGAAGACAAAATAATGTTGCAAAAATTACAGAACAGTAACATACCTTGTGGGAGGAATAGGAGTGCTTATTGTACTATACTTTCTACATTTTTTTAAAGACTTTATTTATTTATCTGAAAAAGATAGAGCACAAGCAGGGGGAGCAGTTGGCAGGGGGAGAAGCAGGCTCCCCACTGAGCAGGGAGCCCTGTACAGGGCTTGACCTCAGGACCACGATCCAAGCATAAGGCAGATGCTTAACCAACTGAGCCACCCAGGCGCCCCTACATTTTTTTAGATAAATGAAAAGATAGTAGAAAAAAACCACAAGAGGATATTTTTATAATCTTAGGGGGGAGAAAGCCTTTCTAAGGATGCAGTAAAGCCAAAGGCTATAAAAGAAAATATTGATATGGATTTAACTACATAAAAACCTTTCAAATATGGGAGAAATTATTTACAAATACTTGACACAGGGGGTGATATCTATAATATATAAAGAATTCTCGTGTCTACATATATAATATCTAGGAGAAAAGTAGGCAGAGAATATGAACAGGTCATTCACAAATGAAGTAAAGAGCCAGGGGCGCCTGGCTGGCTCAGTCACCAGAGCCTGTGACTCTTATCTCAGGGTCGTGAATAGAGATTACTTAAAAACAAAATCTTTTAAAAAAAGAAATAAAAAGCCAAAGAACATATAAAGTACAGTAAATTTCATTAATAAGATCATTTTTTTCATATATCAGATGAGCGAAATTAAAAGGGTTGGTTGATGATACTCAATCTTGGTAAAGGACAACACAGGCATTCTTATATTCTCTGTAGGAGTATATGCTGGCACAAATTTGAGAGCAGTTTGGTAAAATCGCTCATGTCCTTTGACTCAGAAATTCCACTTCTGATAATTTACCCCACAGAAATACTGTAAGGAGTCTACAAAGACAAATGTAGGAGGCCGAACATTTTTGGAAACAAAGTCTATTGACTGGGCGTGGGGAGATGTTTGTTTCATACACATAGCGGAACACTACATGGTCATAAAAAAGAATGAGGTAGACTGTGTACGCTCCTATGGAAAAGTACGAATGAGATGGTAGGTGAAAAAAGCAAGTTGCCAAACAAAACATATAGCATGATGACATATCTCTGAAAAAAAGTCATCCTGTGTATGCATTTGTACCCAGACAGGACCGGAAGGGACCATAGCAAACTGTTAACAGAGATTAAATGTATTCTTCGTTCTTTAAAAAGAAAATTTTCTCATTAGTTATATCCCTTTCATATTGAAACATTAACCAGGGGTGCCTGGGTGGCTTAGTCAAGCATCTGCCCTCTGCTCAGGTCATGATCCCAGGGTCCTGGGAGGGAGCCCCACATCAGGCTCCCTGTTCAGTGGGAAGCCTGCTTCTCCCTGTCCCACTCCCCCTGCTCGTGTTCCCTCTCTTGCTGTCTCTCTCTGCCAAGTAAATAATAAAATCTTTTTTAAATTTTTAAATAAAATATTAACCAAATAAGATTGGAGGACAGCCATCCATAGTCTTACCACCCAGAGACTAAGGTTTTTACATATTTTTTTCTAGTCTGTTTTTTTTTTTTTTTTCCAACCATAGGATTTGGTCTCTTCTTTTACACAGTTGTGGTTGAATCCTATGTATAGTTTCATAGCCAGCTTTTTCCACACATGAACATTTTTAGGGGTTATTGAATATTCTGTACCATATTTTACTTACCATGTTTTATAGTCCTTAAAACCCATGAATTTAAAAACCTGTGCAAGCCTGAACACGCACCTATCCTCGTACCTGCTGTGAACTGTAGTGGGGAGTAAGCAGTTGAAAGACAGGACTAGCTATTTGCTGGGTGGCACAGGTGGAGAGTGCTAGTGACAGGTCACATCAGTGGTAAAGAGAAGTGGCCCCTCCTCCTCTCATCCTGATGGGGTTTAAGCTGGGCATCACGCAAGTGTACCAAGAGATGATGGGTGGGGGGCGATGGGCCTTGCCCAGCCAAGGTGGGCCCATTGTGTTATCCTACCTTCCTACCTTCCTGGCAGTGACAGGATAACCCTTCCCTTGTCCCATCCCTTTGCCAGTTGGCCAGTACTTGGCAGCACCACAAAGTAAAGATTTGAGGACTGGCCACCCATTTCCATGCCCTAAGGAGAGAAAGTAGGTCCACAGGAAGGGAGGGTGCCTCACTTACCTTCCTCTGTCCCAGGAGTGAAAGAGGTGCTTGGTGGCCATAGGGGGCGGGCTGGGCCAGGGGTAGAGTGCCAGGCTGGCCATAAAGTGGGCAGCATGACCTTCAGCTGATGCTAGAGTGGATGCAGTGAGGTCAGGGCTCAGGAAAGAGGAGAGTTCAGGAACATCAGTCCTTCTTTTTACCACTACCCTCCTGTCAGCCAGCACGTGGGTGGGACCCTCTATCTCAGCCCCTTTCTCCTGCCCTAGATCAGTAGTCAATTTGGAAAGAGCTTGCTTTGCTGTGGAGAACATATCTGTGGCTTAAACTTGTTGCTAGTGTAGACCCTCTACCTCCCCACCCCCTCCCAGAATGCGCTGTATGAGGTTGGCTGAGAGAAATTCCCCTCCCTGAAAACATTTATTTTACTCAGTTTATTGAAAAGTGATCTGAAATGGTTCCTGTTCTTTATTTATATATTTATAATGGTACAGAGTAAAATGTTCAGTTATTTTACCAGTCTGAAGTATAGCTTTGGGTCAGAAACACACAGTAAGAGTTGTAAAGTGACAATATTTTCCAACCAAAAATGAAATACATAGAGTTTTTTGACATTGCCCAGGGTGTCTGGAGGCAGGCTGGAAAATGTCATTTAACACAGTAGAAACTCCTAGGACACTAAAATAGTTTGTAGGGACTCGGATCAGAATATTTTAAACTACCACGCTTCTCACACATGTGGTAAGCTATCAGTAAATATTTGTCAGTGACAGTGATTTCCTAATACCCAGGAGGCTTCTGTGTGGGCAACCATTTCCATTGCTGTAGGACCAAGGGCATGAGTGACCAGCAGGATTCAAGATGGCAGCCGTGTCAAGGAATAGGAGTCCCAGCTAATTTCTGCTCACTGCTCTCCCACCAACAGCCTACACGGACTTCTTCCTGCCACTACTGAGTCGCTGCCCTTCTGCTATGGGAATAAAGAATAAGGATGGGGAGACCCCTGGGCAAATTTTGGGCTGGGGACCCCCCTGGGATTCTGCTGAAGAGGAGGAGGACGACGAGGCCTCTAAGGAGCGGGAATGGAGGCAGAAGCTGCAGGGAGAGCTGGAGGATGAGTGGCAAGAGGTCATTGGGAGATTTGAAGGTGAGGAATCCATTCCCATCCACAGCTGCCCTTCTTCCCCTTGACTGCTTTTCTGTACCCACCGCATGCATGTTCCTGCTGGCTCCTGTACCCCCTTCCTCTATACTGCCCTCCCCTCTTGACTGTCACCTCCTCAACAGCATTTCCCAGCCACCCCCATCCTGCCCTCCCAAACAGATGATGCCTCTCATGAGACCCAGGAGCCCGAGTCCTTCTCAGCCTGGTCAGAGCGCCTAGCCCGGGAGCATGCACAGAAGCACCAGCAGCAGCAGCGCGAGGCAGAGGGAGCCTGCCAACCCCCACGGGCTGAGGGCTCCAGTCACAGCTGGCAACGGCAGGAGGAGGAGCAGCGGCTCTTCCGAGAGCGAGCCCGGGCCAAGGAGGAAGAACTGCGTGAGAGCCGAGCCAAGAGGGCACAGGAGGCTCGTGGGGACCAAGGGCCAGAGCCAGCCAGGGCTGGGCCCAGGGCAGAACACCCAAGAGGAGCAGGGAGGGGTAGCCTCTGGCGCTTTGGCGATGTGCCCTGGCCTTGCCCTGGAGGAGGGGACCCCGAGGCCATGGCCGCAGCCCTGGTGGCCAGGGGCCCCCCCTTGGAGGAGCAGGGGGCCCTGAGAAGGTACTTGAGGGTCCAGCAGGTCCGCTGGCACCCTGACCGCTTCCTGCAGCGATTCCGAAGCCAGATTGAGACCTGGGAGCTGGGCCGCGTGATGGGGGCTGTGACGGCCCTTTCTCAAGCCCTGAACCGCCATGCGGAGGCCCTCAAGTGACCCCAGAGAAAGAGTGAGAAACTGCAGGGAATGCAGCCTTAGAGGCAGGGCAGTAGTGAGGGGAAGGTCAGGTATGGGGACAACGAGGAAGAGGCTGATGCTACACAGCGAAGGATATGGGGTGGGAGCGAAACTTGTAATGAGTGGGAGTGGGGAGGATATGGGCCACCACCACTGCTCCTTGACTCCTCCATTTCCTAATAAGACCTGGTTCCACATCTCACTCCTGGTGTCTCCTCTGCCTTTTTCCATTGCTGTGGTTTTCATCATACATGACATCTCCTTTCGCACCCCGCCTGCCAGAACCCGCAGCTCCTACACACCTGCAACACGCACGTACACACTAAGATGGGCTCTCAGCTGGAGCCAAGAAGGCACTATTTGCCCAGCCACAAAGGCAGCTCTGAGAAGACCCAGTTTGCCCACCAGTCACCACTCCCTGCGCTGTGCTCCTCTACTGTCAGTGACTGGAGAAATAGAACAGAGACAAAAAAAGGAACAAAACCAGTTTCCCTCCTCTCCCCAGTTCCCCAGCCAGAACCACATCCTCCTCCCCCAACACAGGGCTTTCCCTTTGCTGAGTCACTGATCTGAGTTGGGGGCAGCTGGAGCTGGGGGCCATGAGGAGGTTGTGGGAGGATGGGATAGAAGCAGAATGGACAGAGGAAGAGCCCTGTGGGGGAGTGGAATTTCGGTTGCTAAAATTAGGAGCAGGGGAAGGAGGTGGAAAGAGCCAAATTATGTAACCTGGATTGTCTGTTCTTGGGCAACCAGGGATCCACACCCAAGGCCGTCTCCCCTCTAGCTCCTCAGTCCTAGGTCTCTTCCAGGGCCCCAGTCCTCTCCAGCTTCTGCCCCTCTCCCACACCTAGGCTTTATCTCTGGGCAGTCTAGGCTTGGCCTTCCAGATACACCCCTTTTGCTGAAGTCGAGGAAAAGGTCCTGAGGGGCAGTGGGAGGGGGTCTGGCGCCATCCCTTTCACTGTTCCATACTCAGTCTCCACTCAGGCTCCCCACAACGGGGAGAGGAAGTTGCAGACAGTACCAAACGCCACTGGCATCCTCCAGGACACAACAGGAAACTCCACGAAAAGAAAAGAGTTAACAGGCATACACTGGTGTGTGCAATCTACACGCGTCTACAACAGAGAATCTTAAGAATCAGAAATGAATTTTTTAGGTGTGGAGCCCTGGTGTACTCAAGAGCACCCAGAGGGCGGTAGAGCATACAGAGGGAAGCCCGTGGAAGCAGGGGAACATGGGGTGGGCCTGAGACCTTGGGAGAAGACAGCCAGGAGATGGAAGGCCTCCCAGGGACCAGGCATCTGTTCAGGGTCGGAAGGAGGAAGGGCTGGTGAGAAAGATCCTGTGAGAGGAAGCTGCTGTGATTCAGAGAAGAGCCTTCGAGCTGTGAGCAACCCAGGCGTCCGGTTCCTCTCACAGGCCGGAGATTTCGGAAGTGGCATGCAAAGAACCCAGGTTTGGAGTTGGGGGGAGTTGGGGTTAGGATCCCTAAGCTGGGAGTTGAGAGATAAGCAGCAGAAACCTTTGGTGTCCAAATTTGCTCCTCCATCCAGCAAATTTTTCTCTGGTTTTGAAGCGCATCGTTTCCACTCTGCAAGAGTTACATAAAACCAAATCAAAATAAGCCCTGATACCTGGCCCCCAAACCACCTTCTTTTCAACGTCCCTCCCTGGTGTCTGGCCCCCAGCCCTCTTGGGGGTTCCCCTGAGATGAGGGCTGTTCACTTTCTCTGACCACAGGGTTTCCGCTTCTGTGTCTCTTGTTTCCTAGGCTGATAAAAATACTGAGCCCTAGAGGCCCTGGCTTCCTCTGACCCCCCGGGGCCAGGCAGCAGGCATCCTGTCCACCGTGGTGGGGGCAGGGAGGGGGCCCAGGGATCCCCAAGGGATGACTCAGTGCCTACTGTGAAACACTGGGGAGGTGTGAATGTGTGCTTCTGCTCTCGAGAGCTGGAACGAGGAATCAATTCTTGGTGAAGGATGACGTGCTGGGGTTCAGTTAGAAAAACAGGATTAGGGAACAAGACCAGTGAGATCAAAAAGGGTCAGTTGGGGGATTGGGCTTGGGGCTAGTTTGAGTTAAGCTAGGAAAAGGATCTGGGAGGGACTCTATTCAGTGTAGTTCAAATGAGCAACAAGTAGCCCAAAGAGAAATCCAGACTGCTGCAAGTTTGCCATCCAACAGGGGAAGCGAGGTCTGTACCTAATTGTCATTCAGGGCATGATGCTGAGTACATGTTGAGGAGTAAGACATAGTGGACACAGAAAAGGGGTGGGGAGGGCGCTGAGCCAGGAGAGGGCATTTGACTAGTGCTGATGAATGGGCAGAATTTCTGTGGGTAGAGATGAAGAGACAGGCTCCGTAGACAAGTAAAATGGCTTCAGCTGAGACCAGGAGTCAGAAAACAGTCTATTGAGGAAAAGATGAATGTCCTGAGACAGACAAAGCACAGGTGTGAGTAAGCACGTGTTGAAGAGAGGCCCGCAGGAGGCCAAGGTAAAGGGTCTGGGACCTCTTCCTGTGTGTCTCGGTGCTAGTGGCAGCTGTGCAGAAGAGAGGGCGAGAACAGGAGAGTGCTGCAGGGGTTACAGATGAGGAGTAAAGAGGAAAGCAACAATCGATCACTCGTTCTATGAACACCTGCCATGTCAAGCCCTTTCCTAACAGGAGTAATCCTGCCAACAACTGTTCAGAAGATGGGTGGTAGATCTCCATTATAAAGAGGAAACCAGGGGCGCCTGGGTGGCTCAGAGGGTTAAGCCTCTGCCTTCGGCTTGGGTCATGGTCGCAGGGTCCTGGGATTGAGCCCCTAATCAAATCGGGCTCTCTGCCCAGCAGGGAGCCTGCTTCCCACTCTCTCTGCCTCTCTGCCTACTTGTTTTCTCTCTCTGTGTGTCAAATAAATAAAATCTTTTTTTAAATAAATAAATAAGGAGGAAACCAGGGCTCATAAACATACTGAACTTGCTTAAGCCTGCATGGATAAAAAGTAGCAGATTAACACTAAGCACATCTTACTCCAAAACTTGTGTACTTTCACTTAGGTCCGAGTACTTCCAAGTAGCATTAAAGGAGGGAACAGATCTTAAAAACTTTGAGAGGATAAGTCATTAGCACAAGACAACTGATAGGACAGTGGGAGGAATCTTAAAAGAGGAACCTTAGATGGCTCTGAATTTTGAGCCTAGAGGATTAGAAAGATGATTCCCTAAGCCTAGAAGGAGACACCAAGCTGAAGGGAAAGATAAGGAATTCTATTTCAGTCACTGAAGCAATACATTTTGATTAAGCACAAAATATATTTGATAGGAGCAAAGCAGTCCGCTAGACAAAGGTTTAAATGAAATATAAAGTCACTGCCCTCATAAAACTTGCAGTCTAATGAGATAAACAATCTATAAGTAACAACTGCAGGTCATAAGGGGGTGCACCTCCTTAGAGTAATCAAGTGTTCAAGGAAGGCCTCCTGAGTTTGACGTGCTGCCATAACAATCAGGCGGAGATTTCCGGCAAGCAGGTCAGGGGCTCAAGAGAAAAGTGTGAGCTGGAGGAGTAGATTCGGGCATCACTCCCTTCCTAGTGGACACTGAGCCTCGGAGTGCACAGGATCCTTGCGAGAAGATGACCAGAAGAGCCCCAAAGATGGTCTAAGCAAGAGGAATCAATAAAGGAGGGAGGTGGGGAAGCGGTCAGAGAAGTAGGGCAAGGGAGGGGTGTGCCAAGCAGAGACAGAGCCACATCTAATGTTTCAAAGAGGTTGAGTAGGGGAAGGTTGAAAGATCCTTTGGGTTCAGGAACTAGACAATTACAAATTTTGAGAAAACAGTTTCCACTTACCAGAGGGGCAGAAATCACTTTACATAGGTTGAGGAATGAGTAGGAGGTGAGGAAAGGGAGGTGGTGGGTACAAAGTCATAGAATGGTGAATATGGAAGATAACTAAGAATCATCTCTAGGGCAACCCACGAATTTTACAGATGAGGAAAATGTTACCAGTTCCCAAAAAAGTGGGTAGTTAAGGGGGCTAGTCTCGAGACATCACACAGAAAAGGAAGGTGAGAGATGAAATGGCAGAGAGAAAAACAGAGTCCAAGGAAAGATTTTTTTCAAGAAATAAAATTGAACATGTTTGTGAAATGAAAGCAGGGTGCACGAAGAGAGAAAGATCCTGAAAATATGAGGGGTGGGGTGGAAAATATAGTAAAAACACAGGAAGTGGAATATAGAGCAAAAGGATCAGCCTTGGACAGGACGAAGAGTCCTTCTTGGAGTCAAAAGAAAAGAAAGATGGGGCCTCTGGGTGGCTCAGTCAGTTAAGCATCTGCCTTTGGATCAGGTCATGACCCTGGGGTCCTGGGATCTAGCCCTGGGCCAGGCTCCCTACTTAGCCCCAAGTCTGCCTCTCCCTCTGCCCCTCCCCCAGCTCATGCTCTCTCTCTCTCTCTCTCTTTCTCTCTCTCTCTCTCTCAAATAAATGAAAAAATATATTTTAAAATTAATTTAAATTTACATTTAATTAAAAAAAAGGGGGGGAGCCTGGGTGGCTCAGTCAGTTAAGCATCTGCCTTCGGCTTGGGTCATGATCTCGGGGTCCTGGGATCGAGTCCCATTTTGGGCTCTCTGCTCAGGGGAGAGTCTGCTTCTTCCTCTTCCTGCTGTTGCCCCTGCTTGTGCCTGATCACTCTCTCTCTCTCTTGCTCTGTCTCTCAAATAAATTAAAAAAAAATTTTTTTTTAAGTAAATAAGGGGCGCCTGTGTGGCTCAGTGCATTAAAGCCTCTGCCTTTGGCTCAGGCCATGATCCCAGAGTCCTGGGATTGAGTCCCGTGTCAGGCTCTCTGCACAGCAGGGAGCCTGCCTCCCCCTCTCTCTGCCTGCTTCTCTGCCTACTTGTGATCTCTGTCTGTCAAATAAATAAATAAAATCTTTAAAAAAATAAAAAATAAATAAAATACAAGTTGTATTCAAGTTTCTTTAAAAAAAAAAGATGACATGTAAATAAAGTGAAGGAAAAAGAAGGAAGTGATCAGCTTGGGTGGCCTTAAGCTCAATGAAATAGATGACAGCTTCACCAACTGAGAGTAAAGAGGTAAAATTGAGGTGTAAGAAGCACAGAGATTTAGAATATCACCTGCAGGAGTAGAATATCAAATCAAGAAAAGAAGATGGAGAAATCCTGAGGGCTCTCTCAGGTTAGATGGCCAGAATGAGCAGAAGACCCCTTCTGGTGACATGACTCTCCTGCAGTGTGTGGCAGCCTAGGAGAAAGCCCCAAGAATAAGACCATTGAGTTTATCCAAAACAAGTTTTTCAAGGTCATCTTGGTAGAACACCAAGTGATCCTAAAGTGCTAGTGGGTGGCTCAGTCGGTTCAGCATCTGACTCTTGATTTTGACTCAAGTCATGATTTCAGGGTCCTGAGGTCAAGCCCCACATTGGGCTCTGCCCTGGGCATGGAGCCTGCTTAAGACTCTCTCTCTCCCTCTGCCCCTCCCCCTGCTCACACTCTGTCTAAAAATAATAATAATAAAAACTAATAAAGTGCTAGTGAAAGTAGCTGAAATGTTTGACCATGCAGTGCAAGTTAAACCAGATGGACAAGGAAAACAAGGAAAGAAGAGGGGTTGGAAGTCTTGGTGAGAATGGAGAAACTAATATGATGGGAGGGAGGGGGGGTGAAAAATGAATGGTGGTTGTGAGAAGGAAAAGTTGGAGCTCAAGGTCTCAAAGATGTAGCCCTTTCAAGTGATGCTGAGGTCTGAGATACGACCTTGCTCATGGGTGCCTAAATGGGAGCAGGGAAAGAGGCTGTAAAGCTTTGTAACTGAGAAAGTTGAAGCACTGAGAGGACTGTGTGAGATCATTTTGTGTGGTTTTAAAGTCTCTAAAGATGTTGGTGGGGATGAGATATGGAGAAAAACTGAGCTAGAATTAAAGTTGTTAAGAATGTGATAAAGATGTTGGTAGAGAAGACAGCTGAGCAGATAGGAAGAGCATGGCAAATGCAAAAGGCACAGGTTTCAAGAGAAGAAAAGGAGGTTACCAGTGGTGCTGAATAGTGGTGTCTCCTCTGCCCCCTGCCCTTTCTGACTGGGTAGAAGGAAGAGCAGACTTCACCAAAGAGAAAACGAGAAACATTAGGGTAAATCCAGGTTCTATGCCAGAGGAAGAGTCTTTGAAAAATGAGGCAGAGAATTTTAATCCATGAGGAGTTCCACAGCATATTGTGAAATGGATTGGTAGAAGTGTCCTGTGGGGTAGAGTCTAATCCAGGGAGGTTAGATCCCAGTGAGAGTTCAAGAGAAGAAAAAGCCTGGAGGGTTTTGCTTCTGGAAACAGGAGTTTGCTGCCTCTGGAAATTAGAATGGAAGGTACATAGTATTTATTATGATAGAAGAAAACATAAATACCTGGAAGAAGGTCATGGGGGAAGCACAAGACAAAGCATGTCTTCCAGTTCCGTGGTTTTAAATGCCATCTTCATGCTGATGACTCCCAGTGTTGTCTCTCTAGCTCTGACCTTGCCTTTGAAAGCCAGACTTCTATCCAACTGCCAACTGTCTTCTCCACTTGGATGTCTGCCCAATGGATTTAGACTTAACATATTCAAAATTGAACTTTTTGTTCTCCTACTTCATCAGAATCCACATTCCTCTCAGTCTTCCTATCTTCCAACACCCCCCAAAATCCATCCACTCTCTCATGGAGTCCTGACAATTCTACCCTGAAATATATCCCACATTTGTCTACTTTTCTCCATCTTTATGGCTGCCACCATCTTCTCTCCTCCTATCGCTGCCATTGTCTCCTAACTGATGTCCCTGCTTTCATTCTTTCCTCCTACAACCCAGTCTAGACAAGATCTTTTTTTCCTTTTTTTTAAGAGTTCATTTATTTATTTAGGAGAAAGAGCGAGCAAGAGAAAGAAGCATGAGCAGGGGAGCAGCAGACAGAAGAAGTAGTCTCCCTACTGAGCAGGGAGCTGGATGTGGAACTAGATCCCAGGACCCTGGGATCATGACCTGAGCTGGAGACAGATGCTTAACTGACTGAGCCACCCAGGTACCCTAGACACAGGATCTTTTAAAAACATAAATCCAGTCACCTCTGCCTCACTCCTCTCTGTCCTCTTCCTCCTCCCCACCCACTTCTCCTCCCCTCTGCCTTTATACACACACATACACACATACGTATATACACCCTCTAAAGGCTTCCCATGGTTGAACAAAAGCCAGATGCTTTATTTCTCTTTGAATGGTCCTGCGTGATCTGGCTCCTGCCTCCTCTCTCTGACCTCATCGCCCACCCCGCTCCTGCTCTCTCTCTGTTCCAGCCACATCAGTTCCCTTTCTGTCCCTCAACACCCCCAGCTCATTTCTACCTTCCACCCTTTGCAGTAGCTCTTCCCTTTGCCTGGAATGCTTGTCCCCTAAACCTTCACCTGGTCACTCTTACTTGTCATTTGGGTCTTGGCTTAAATGCCACTTAGAGAGTACTTCCTGACCACTGTGTCTAAAGCAGTTCTCTGCCACTCCTCACGTCCCTTGTATTGTTTCCTCCTAGCACTACTTACTGACTTCTGTATATTTCCTTTCTGCCTTGCCTTACTAGGATGTCTGCTTTGTTTGCCTCTATTTGCTTATTGCCTAGCACAGTGCCCAGCACATAGTAGGCACTTCTTAAGTGGGGGTTTAAAAAAAAGCACCTTAAATGAAGAGATGGATGAATAATGGAATAAAACAGGAGAAAGCTCATCTTTAGTTTTGTGGCTTAGATTGGACGTGACTTTTGAGTCAGGTTTAACTATAGGGTCGGGTGTGGAGATGAGTTGATTTCAAAATTAGCTGTAGGAAACAAGATTGGGTTAGTTTAGAGGATAAGTTTATTTTCAGACTTATTTATTGGAATATGTTTAGATTTGAGGTTACCATTGAGTAGTTTGAGTTGCAATTTAGGTTCAGGTTATATTTGAGTTAGGGTCAAAGTTAGTATTAAATCCCAATATAGGGGTGCCTGGGTGGCTTGAGTGCCACATCAGGCTCCCTGCCCAGCAGGAAGCCTACTTTCCCTCTCCCACTCCCCCTGCTTGTGTTCCTGCTCTTGCTGTCTCTCTCTCAGTCAAATAAATAAATACGATCCTTAAAAAAATAAAATAAAATAAATCCCAATATAGGTTTTGAGGCTAAGTTCAAGTTTGAAGCTAATGTCATTTCAACGTCATTTAGAGGCCTGAGATTTCACTAGTTTCTCTACATAGCCCACTGTAGAGACTGTATTTCCCTGAGTTTGGGGCACAAGACTCTAGTCATCACCCCTCCCACCCAGGGAAAGCCCCAAACCAACTGCTGGCCTCTCCAAGAAAGAAACCAAATTTCACACAACCTCCGAAACTGAGATTGAAACCAAGATTGGCCCATCTCAAGGAGCGTCCTTCAGCATATCACAAACGCCTGTGACACTGAGCCTCAGCCCAGTTCTTGCCCTCCTTTCTCTCTGCCTCTCATGTCTCCCTACCACTCTTTCACACCTTCCCCTTTCTGTCCCTCAATGCCCAGTGTTCCTCTCTGACCTAAGTTTCTCCCTTTCTCAGTTTCTCATCGTTAATTGCAACACTGTTTTATATTTTAATATAACTGAGGTCTCCTAGTCCATCAGCTCCTATCATTAGAGAGGCAGAAAGAGACAACAGGAAGGAAAAGGAACTCTGGAGAAAGAGAGACATGGAGAAAAGGAAAGGAGCAGAGACCAAAAGGGAAACCAACCGTGATGTAAGAGACAGTAGGTTAAAAGAATAAGAGGAAACCAAACTATAGACCAAAATATTTTTTTAAAGATTTATTTATTTAGGGGCACCTGGGTAGCTCAGTTGGTTAAGCATCTGCCTTCTGCTCAGGTCATGTTCCCAGAGTCCCAGGATCAAGCTCCACATCAGGCTCCCTGCTTGGTGGGGAGTCTGCTTCTCCCTCTTACCTGCCTCCCCCCGCCCGCTCATGATCTCTCTCTCTCTCTCTCTATCTCAAATAAATAAATGAAATCTTAAAAAAAGATTTATTCATTTATTAAAGAGAGAGAGAGCACACACAAGAGCTTGGGGAGGGGGGGAACAGAGAGAGTGGGAGAGAGAGAATCTCAAGGCGACTCCCCACCGAGCATAGAGCCCAACGCAGGACTTGGGACTCAATATCACAACCCTGAGATCATGACCTGAGCCAAAACCAAGAGCTGGATGCTTAATTGACTGAGCCACACAGGTGCTACTAGAAGAAGATATTTAAAGGGGGCATCTGTGGCCACTCTTCCTCCATCACATCTGCTCAGCCCCCACATCTGTAGATTTTGCCTAGAAACTCTCTCGTCCTTTCCATCCTCCTGCTGCTGCCTCAGTCTAAGTGTAAGTTCTTATCATCTCCTTGCCAGGTTATTGCATAAGTTTCCTAACTTGTTTCAACCTTCAGCTTTTCCCTCCAGCCCCTCAACTCCCATACCCCAATCCATTCTTCATGCAACTTCCGGACTCATTTTTCTGATGTACCAATCTGCGTGAGTCCCTCTCTCACTTAAAAATTTTGGTGACTCCCCATCTTAATTAGAATGAAATCCAAACTTCTTTTCTTGGTTTCAAACCCTTCAGAATGGCATGCTCAGATCATGATCCTGGGATCCTGGAATCGAGGCCCACATTGGGCTCCCTGCTCTGTGGGGAGCCTGCTTCTCCCTCTCCTGCTGCCTGCCACTCCCCCTGCTTGTGCTCGCCCTCTCTCTCTCTCTAATAAATAAATAATAAAA
The DNA here is from genome assembly GCF_010015895.1 of Lontra canadensis. NCBI lineage: Eukaryota > Metazoa > Chordata > Mammalia > Carnivora > Mustelidae > Lontra > Lontra canadensis. The sequence goes on from NW_022631180.1 coordinate 1,344,376, forward strand.
TTTATTAATTTAAAATTTATCTTTAAAAAATTAATAAATCCTTCAGAATGTGTTCTCAGCTTACCACACAAGCCTCATCTCCACTCCTTCTATTCGTACCCAAAGTATAAATAAAGTGAAGGAAACAGAAGGAAGTGAGGAGATCAGCTCATATGGCCTTAAGCTCAATGAAATAGATCACAGCTTCACCGAGAGTAAAGAGGTAAAATTGAGGTGAAAGAGGCACAGAGATTTAGAACGTCAGCTGTAGGAGTAGAACATCGAATCAAGAAAGAAAGATTGAGAAATCCTGAGGGCTCTCTCAGGTTAGATGGCCAGGATGAGCAGAAGGCCCCTTCTGGTGACATGACTCTCCTGCAGTGTGTAGCAATCTAGGAGAAAGCCCCAAGAATAAGACCATTGAGTTTAGCCAAAACAAGTTTTCCAAGGTCATCTTGGTAGAACATCAAGTGATCCTAAAATGCTAGTGAAGGGCTACCTGGGTGGCTCAGTCAGTTAAGCACCTGACTCTCGATTTTGACTCAAGTCATGATTTCAGGGTCCTGAGGTCAAGCCCCACATTGGGCTCTGCCCTGGGCATGGAGCCTGCTTAAGACTCTCTCTCTCTCTCCCACCCGCTCCTGCTCTGCTCAGGCTCTCTCTCAACACTTAATGCCTAGCACCCCCTCCCCCAAGCCAAGTTCAATGGTTTTTCTGTGGACAACCATAAGCCCACCGTCACACTCTATTGTAATTATCTGCTAACTTTCCTGTCTTCCTTGTTGGTTTTTGAGGTCCCAGAGTGCATGCGGACTCTCTTTCTCATATATATCCTCAATGCCTTATATAAGGTGCTCAATAAATGTTTGTGAAATAGAGAGAAAGCTAAAGAAGTAGAAGGAAAATGAAAAAAAACAATAGTCTTATCGGACTAGGAAGGCATGAAAGCCAAAGGGCCTCAAGAAGGGGGAGGAAAGCAGGAGAAATGGCTCATACACACCCTGAATGTTACTTCTGTGCCACAGGACCCCAAGACTACTCAGAAACATTGTTCCAGAGGAGGACAACCATATCCCCAATGTCACAGGGGCGCGGGGGGGGGGGGGGCTTTAGCCATTCAAAACTCTCAAAATGAAAGCATACCAACATCAGTAAAAATAACCATGATATTTGAGACAGCCAATTTTCTCAATCTTCTGAAACATGGACAAAATCATCTTTAGAAACCTTGCTTTTTTTTTACTTACAAATTAAGCGAAAACTGGCTCATTTTTAAGAATGTTCATATCAACATATTTCATAGTGGCCAAAAAGTAGAGACAAACCAAACGTCTATCAACAGAAGAATGGGTAAGTAAGCTAGAGTATATTCACATGATAGACTATTACATCCTAATGAGGAAAAAAAAAAAAAAAATACAGATAATGCAGCCACATGGATGAATCCAAACATCACGTTGAGTGAAAGAAGTCAAACCCAAACAGTACATTCTGTGTGACTTCATCTCTATGACATTCAGAAGCAGGAACAACTAATCTATGGTGATAGAGGTCAGAAAGTGACTGGTTATCTTTGGAGGGTATCAGCTGGAAGAGGGGCATGAAGGAACCTTCTGGGACCTGCAAATATGTTGAACTGGATCGTGGCTTTATGGCTATAATCAGGTGGCAAAGCTCATCAGGCTATAAACTTAAGAGACATGCACCTTATTGTACCCAAGTTAAAAGGGGGGAATCTTAAACAGTATCCTGGCTCTGCAAACACAGCTTCCAGAAAAGTCCTTTGGTCACCCCCACCCTACCCTAATCACCCACCCTCAAGCTCCTCCTGTGTGGAATTCCAAAGTCTTCCCTGTAGAGAACTTCGGAAGTTGCTACATTCCTCCAACCCAGAGTGTGTGTTTGGGGTTATATAAATCTGATCTGGGGCCCCTGGGTGGTTCAGCTGGTGAAGCGTCTGCCTTCGGCTCAGGTCATGATCCCAGGGTCCCGGGATGGAGTGCTCCATCACATCACACTCCCTGCTCAGCAGGAAGTCTGCTTGGAATTCTCCCTCTCCCTCTCCGGCCTTTCCCCACTCTCTCTCTCTTTTTCTGTCTCAATTCAATAAATAAATAAAATCTTAAAAAGTAAAAAATCTGATCTGTGGCAACATCTCTTAATAGAGGAACCATGACATTTATCTTCCAAACCAGGACTTTGTGAGAGCAAAAGGGAGATCCGTGAACATTTTCACCGGGACAACAAGCATAAACCAGAATATCCCAGGCAAAGGGGTATATAATGCAACTTCTTGATAGAAAACCTGCCAGAGGACCGGGAAAATACACATACTGGGGCGAGTGCGACATAACCATTTGGGACAAGGACGAGGGTAGAAGAGGAGGAAATGGGCACAGAGAGTAGCCTGTAATCAACCAAGGGTGCAGAAGTGTTATATATAATCGCTCTTCAGGGAACCTGGCCTCCAGCCCACACCCCAGCTGCTCCCATCCCCCTCCTCCCCGAACTGACTGTCTCTTCTCTGGAACTCCTAAGGCTGACCCCGCTCCCTGGCTCTCCCAGCCCACGATTCCCCTGACCCCGCTCCCTTTCCCAGAACTCAGTCGTCTGAGCCCCCAGCCTGTGGTTCACTCCTAGGCCTCAGCCTTTCCTGCCTTCGACTGAAACGGCAGCATCTTCTCAGCCCTGGGGGCTTCCCCAGGCCCAGCCCGGGGCCTAGAACCCGCCCGCCGCCTGCCACGCTGCCACGCTGCCACTGCCGCTTCCTCTATAAAGGGACCCAGGCGTCCAGGCCCAGGGGCCCCCCGCATAGCAGGTGAGACTCTCCCGCCAGGTCTCCTGGGGCTGCCTGGGCGGCGCACTCCCCTGGGCACCCCTGCCCCTCCTCGGGCGCCCGGGCACTCCCGTACCTCCTGCCTGGGGCTGGGCCTGGGGCGGGAGGGGCGGGGGGTCCGTGTGGTTTGTTCCCCGCTCTCTGACTCTTCATCAGTCAGTCTTTTTTCTGTGTCTGTCACACGTTCTCTGTTTCTGCCACGCTCCCTCTCTGTTCCCTTCTCGTGCCTGTTTCTCTTTCTGTGACCCCCTGCTCACACCGGGGTTTTCCTGACTGCATCTTGTCCCCTTCTCTCGCCGTGGCGCTGGCTCTCCCGCTGCTGTCTCCGCTGGCAGGAGGCCCGTCATCCGCACCGTGCCCCGCCCCGCTCACTGTCTCTCTCCCCGCAGGTTCTCCCCATGACACCACCTGGACGACTCTACCTCCTGCGGGTGTGCAGCGCCCCCCTCCTCCTCCTTCTGGGGCTGCTGCTGGCCCTGCCGCATGAGGCCCAGGTGAGACAGCAGGAGAATGGGGGCTGAAGGGTGGGGCCGCCAAACTTTGGGCTCTAGAGCCACGCTCCACCCTCTTGTCCCCTAGGGGCTTCCCGGTGTCAGCATCTCACCCTCAGCTGCCCGGACTGCCTACCACAACCCTCAGAAGCACTTGGCGCCAGGCACCCTCAAACCTGCTGCTCATCTTATTGGTAAACATCACCCGGCCCCCTGGACATGTCCCCCCAGCTCTTCTCCTACACTCCCTTCAAGCGACCATGCATTTACTGCACTTCTCCCCAAACTTCCCCCATGCCTCAGAACAGAGGTATCCCACTCCCCTCTGTCCTCCCAGCCATCCCCCAGGAGCTTGCCCCAGTTCCTACTCCCTCAGGAATTAAGAGTGCTGACTCCCAGGTTCTTGACCTCTTCCATCCCCTCTGGCTCTTCCTAGGAGACCCGAGCACCCAGAACTCACTGCGCTGGAGAGCCAACACGGATCGTGCCTTCCTCCGCCATGGCTTCTCTTTGAGCAACAATTCCCTCCTCGTCCCCACAAGTGGCCTCTACTTTGTCTACTCCCAGGTGGTCTTCTCTGGGGAAGGCTGCTTCCCCAAGGCCACCCCCACTCCTCTTTACCTGGCCCATGAGGTCCAGCTCTTCTCCTCCCAGTACCCTTTCCACGTGCCTCTCCTCAGCGCTCAGAAGTCCGTGTGCCCAGGGCCACAGGGACCTTGGGTGCGCTCCGTGTACCAGGGAGCTGTGTTCCTGCTCACCCAGGGAGATCAGCTCTCCACTCACACAGATGGCGTCTCCCACCTACTCCTCAGCCCTAGTAGTGTCTTCTTTGGGGCCTTTGCTCTGTAGAAAAATCCAGAAAGAAAAATAATTGGTTTCAAGACCTTCTCCCCATTTTACCTCCATTCCAACTACTTCAAGGGTCACCGCGCCTCTATTTTGACCCTTCCAATAGCCTCAAGTCTCCCCTGCTCGTGTTACCTAGAGCTTCCAAAGAAGGAATTCTAGGCACCCCAGGGACCATACCTCCCTTCAGCAAACCCCAGCGCTAGGCTGAGGATTTCAAGTCTGCCTAGAAATTCCTGCCCAGGGCTCTTCATCTGTCCTGCCAGTCGAAGGAGGACCTAGCCCTGGACATGGAGGGGGCAGACACCAGGAGAAGCCGGGAGGATGACAGGAGGCAGGGGAGGAGGGATTATTTATGAAGGGAAAAAATTAAATTATTTATTTATGGAGGATAGAGGGAAGGGAATAATAGCGGGCCACCAGAAGACAGAGAGAGAAATAAGCTCGAGAGATAAAGAGCGAGAGAACATCAGCGTAAGGATAATCCAGTGAAAGAGAAGACAAGCAGGCCTGAGACATCAGGGAGCTCTAGAAGGAATCAAAAGACTCTTCAGATCGTCACTGATTGACTAAACACCCCATGAAGAGACATCTGCACCTTCTGTGAAGCCCAATAAACCTCTTTTCTCTGAAATGCTGTGTGACTATGTTTGTCTGTCTGGAAGGGGAGAATTTCCCAGGTCTCTAAGAAATGGAAGGAGAACAGGGGCCTCAGAAGAGACAGGAACTGTGGACTACAAGGAGATGAAGGGGTCTTAGGAGCCCTGGGGAAATGTGGCGGAATCACAGAGGTGAGGCAGCCAGACCACGGCAGGGAAAACAAAGGATAAGCTGGGAAGAGAAAGGAAAAATGGGGGTCCAAGGTCTGGAGGAGCAGAGGTCAGGGGACCACTGGCAGATATGGCCACTCTGAGGCTCTGAGGAATGGGGATTACAGGAGTCCTCTGGGGGGAAGTGACCACACCAAAAAGTGTTCAGGACTATGGGGGTGGACATGGGGACCCTCTGAAAAATGGAGTGGGAGACCCCCAAGACTGGGGGGAGAGGGAGTACAGCAGACGTTTCAGGAGACATGGTCACACAGAGGGGCTCTGAGAGCTAGGGCTATCTCCAGAAATCCGGAGGGCGCTAGAGTTCTTACATGGCTACACACAGGGGTTCTGACGGATGGGGGCTTCAGGGCCTCAGATTCCCTTGGAGGCCAAGACTGAAACCAGCACTGCTGAGTCTCTTGTCAGAATGAAAGGAGAAGGCCTGCTCTCATGAGGCTCGTGAATTCCCAGGGTTGCTTTCACTCCCACTGGGGCTGTCCCAGGCATGTCCCTGCCAATTACCAACCCCTCCCCAGCCCTTTCAGATACCCCATCCACATCCCCCACCTCAAGCTTCCTTCTCTCAAGCTCCTTTTTCCCCCAGGGACCCCAGCACATGTCTCAGGACCTAGCATAGCTTTCCCCCCAATTTTTCTCCCCATCGAGGGGTCGACATTCTGAACCCCTTCCCATGTCTAGCTCTACACCTACCTAAGTCCAGTCTGGAAATCAGAGGAAAACAGGCCACAGACCTGAGCCCCCCCAAAAATGGAGGGAATAGGAACTGAGGGTCCAGTTCCCAGCAGAGGGAAACTGGAGTCCAGCCTCCAGGGTCCTACATACGCCACAGTGACTGGTCCAGCAAGCCTCCCTCGGAATCCGAGTGGGATGGATAGGAAGTATCCTCGATGCCTGGGTGTCCCCAACTTTCCAAACCCCCGCCCCCGCAATGGAGAAGAAACCGAGACAGAAGGTGTAGGGCCCACTACCGCTTCCTCCAGATGAGCTCATGGGTTTCTCCACCAAGGAAGTTTTCCGCTGGTTGAATGAGAGCCTTTCCCCGCCCTCTTCTCGCCCCACGGGTATATAAATGCAGCTGTTTGCACACCCAGCCAGCAGAAGCTCCCTCAGAGAGGACACCAGGGCACCAGCCAGGAGAGACAGAAGCAACTCCAGAACCCCTGGAAATAACCTCTCAGACGACACACCCCCAGACAAGCAGCAGAGCGATTCTCTCCCTCTAATACACACTGCCCCAGGGCTCTATCATCACCCAGCTGGACTTGAGCCCCTCTGGAAAGAACGCCATGAGCACTGAAAGCATGATCCAGGACGTGGAGCTGGGCGAGGAGGCACTCCCCAAGAAGGCAGGGGCCCCCAAGGGCTCCCGAAGGTGCTGGTGCCTCAGCCTCTTCTCCTTCCTCCTCGTCGCAGGAGCCACCACACTCTTCTGCCTGCTGCACTTTGGAGTGATCGGCCCCCAGAGGGAAGAGGTGAGTGCCTCACCAGACTCTGCTCTTTCTCCCACCCAGGGAGAGAGAGAGACGGGTGGAGGAAAGAGGTGTGCTGATGGAGACCAGTGAGAGAGAAAGTGTGGAGAAAGACGTGGAGGCAGAAAGACACCTGGAGAGAGATGGGGGAAGAGAGAGGGAGGGAACCCACAGGAGGTGCTCACTGAATGCTTCTTGAATGAATGAATGAGCCCGCAGACATACGTAAAGAGAGATGTGTGGAGAGATGTGGGGTGTGGGGAGAGAGATGGGAACAGAACAAGTGATGTGAATAAAGATGGTGAGACAGAAAGATGTGGACAATATGAGAGAGAGATAAGGAGAGATGTGAGGAAAGAGATAAGAGAAGAGTGTGTCCGGCTCGTGGAAGACACTCAGTGAAAGTGTCGGGGAATGGATGAATGGTGAGAGGAAACTAGAGTACGAGCTACAGAAGCAGCCTAGCTGTTTCTCATTTGGGGTGACTTGCTCTGATGCTAAAACTCCTTCTTTTTCCCAGCAGCTCCCAGATGGCCTCCAACTAATCAAACCTCTGGCCCAGACAGTCAGTAAGTATCTCCAAAGCCCATCTCTGGATTCTGGGCTTGGGGGTGGGGTGGGGGTTGGTCCTGGGATAGCCACAGTGGGGGAAATTCAGGGTTTCGGTTTGAGGGGAGGAGGCTTGGAGGTCAAAGTAGTGGGACCTTTTCCAGGAAGCTTAAGGGTCTCACCTTTTTCTTTCCTCTTTCCTCCTCAGAATCATCTTCTCGAACTCCAAGTGACAAGCCCGTAGCTCATGTTGTAGGTAAGAGTTCGGAGGATTCGGCTGGGGGACGGTGAAGCAGCTAGGATGTGGAGGGATAGGATTTGGGGGCTGAATCAGGCTGAGGGTAGACAGACCTTGGAGATGGTATGAGAAGGACTCACTGGCCTTGAGAGGGATACTCAGAACCTCATGGCCAGATGGGATGTGGGAAGACAGACAGAGGGGACAGGAACCGGATGTGGGGGGTGGGCAGAACTTGTGGGCCAGGATGTGGAGAGTGGAACTGACAGGGTCACACTGACTCACCCCGCCCTCCTTCTCTCCTTCCCTCCAGCAAACCCCGAAGCTGAGGGGCAACTCCAATGGCTGAGCCGGCGTGCCAATGCCCTCCTGGCTAATGGTGTGGAGCTGACAGACAACCAGCTAATAGTGCCATCAGACGGGCTGTACCTCATCTACTCCCAGGTCCTCTTCAAGGGCCAAGGATGTTCTTCCACCAATGTGCTCCTCACCCACACCATCAGCCGCTTCGCTGTCTCCTACCAGACCAAGGTCAACCTCCTCTCTGCCATCAAGAGCCCTTGCCAAAGGGAGACCCCAGAGGGAACTGAGGCCAAGCCCTGGTATGAGCCCATCTACCTGGGAGGGGTCTTCCAACTGGAGAAGGGGGATCGACTCAGCGCTGAGATCAACCTGCCTGACTATCTCGACTTTGCCGAATCCGGGCAGGTCTACTTTGGAATCATTGCCCTGTGAGGGGGCAGGATGTCCATCCTTGCCCACCTCAAACCTTTTATTATCCACTCCCCCTGATCCTCCATCCCCTTCTGGCTTAGAAAGAGAATTAGGGGCTCAGAGCTGGGCCTCAAGCTTCGAACTTTAAACAACAACACTTAGAAACCTATGATTCAGGGATGCGTGACCCAGACAACGGAGCACTGGCCCCCACCAAGAATGCAAACTGGGGCTTCCAGCGCTCACTGGACATCGCAGGTTTGGATCCCTGAACGCAACCTGGAACACTTGGAATGTGGGGGTCAGGGAACTTTTCGTTTTGGCTAGAACACTTCAGAACATTCCTTGTGAAGATCTCACCTAGAACCTGACATGAATGGACCTCAGGCCTCCCTTTCTTCAAATGTCTCCAGATTCTTCCTGAGAAGGAAAGCCCAGCCCCTCCCACAATGGGGCCAGTTCTCTCTATTTATGTTTGCACTTGTGATTATTTATTATTTATTTATTATTTATTTATTTACTGATTAATGTATTTATTGGGAGGCTGGGGTGTCCTGGGAGACCAAATGTAGGGGCTGCCTTGGCTCAGACATGTTTTCTGTGAAAATGGAGCTGAACTCTAGGCTGTTCCCACCCAGCCTCCTGGCCTCTGTGCCTCCTTTTGCTTTCATTTTTCAAAAATATTTATCTGATCAAGTTATCTAAATAATGCTGATTTGGTGACTGACTGTCACTGCATCGCTGAACCTCTGCTCCCCAGGGGAGTGATGTCTGTAACCGCCCTACTGGTCAGTGGCGAGAAATAAAATGTGCTTAGAAAAGAAACACGGTCTCATCGAATTAATTCTGCATCTTCCTCTCCTTTGGGGGTGGAAGGCCACTCTCTGAAGTCCTCTTTCTACAAGCCTTAAGATCCCTGAACCTGGGGGCGCCTGGGTGGCTCAGTGGGTTAAAGCCTCTGCCTTTGGGTCAGGTCATGATCCCAGAGTCCTGGGATCAAGCCCCGCATCAGGCTCTCTGCTCCGAAGTGAGCCTGCTTCCCCCCATCTCTCTCTCTCTCTGTCTACCTCTCTGCCTACTTGTGATCTCTGTCTGTCAAATAAATAAATAAAATCTTTTTTTTTAAAAGATTTTTTATTTATTTATTTGACAGAGAGAGATCACAAGTAGATGGAGAGGCAGGCAGAGAGAGAGAGAGAGAGGGAAGCAGGCTCCCTGCTGAGCAGAGAGCCCAATGCGGGACTCGATCCCAGGACTCTGAGATCATGACCTGAGCCGAAGGCAGCGGCTTAACCCACTGAGCCACCCAGGCGCCCCAATGAATAAAATCTTTAAAGAAAAAAAAAAAAAAATCCCTGAACCTGGGGACCTGGGTGGCTCAATGGGTTGGGTGTCCAACTCTTGATTTTGGCTCAGGTCTTGATCTCAGGCTGGTGGGATGGAGCCCCGCTTCTCAGCAGAGAGTCGGCTTCTCTCCCTCTCTCTCTGCCCCTCCCTCTGCTCACTCACACGTGCACGCACGCTTGCAATCTCTCTCTCTCTCAAATAGATGAATAGATCTTTTAAAAAAAATGATCCTTGAACCCATAAAATAAATACAAATAAAAGTTCAAAAGAAAAAAAAAAAAAGATGTCTGAACACCGTCCCCACCCAGGGGACTACTGGGGCTCAGGAGCCCTGCATTTAAAAAAGCCTGGGCAGGGGTGCCTGGGTGGCTCAGTGGGTTAAGTCTCTGCCTTCGGCTCCGGTCATGATCCCAGGGTTCTGGGATCGAGCCCCGCATCGGGCTCTCTGCTCAGTAGGGAGCCTGCTTCCCTTCCTCTCTCTCTGCCTGCTTCTCTGCCTATTTGTGATCTCTGTCTGTCAAATAAATAAAAGTCTAAAAAAAAAAAAAATAAAATAAAAAAGCCTGGGCAAATAAGCCCCTCCCCCAGGAAACTGGAGCCTGAACCTAATTACCTCTCCCTCAGGGCATGGGAATTTCCAACTCTGGGAATTCCAGTGGGGAAGTCCTGCACCTTAAGTGCTCAGGTGAGATTTCCTGATGTTGCAGCCTGCTAGAGAGAGTCTGTGAAGGGCCACATTCTCAGGCACCTGAATCACAGCCAAAGGACTTCCAGACCTTCAGGCATCAGGGCTCCAAATCACCTGATCCCAAGATCCCCCAGAAGCCCTAACTGTACAGCCTGAATCAGTTACTGAGCCTCATCTCCCCAAGGAAGACAGGAACACCTCCTGCATACAGGGCCACGAGAGAATAGAAGGCCTAAGCTACATCAGAGCACCCAGCATAGCACTTGGCAGAGTAAGTCTGAGAATTCTGAATTTCTTCTTTGTCCAGCCACCAGCTGTTCTATCTGCTTCGTCTCTCAGTGAGTGGAATTGAAGAAACAAAAGAAAATTTAAAACAGAATAGGCTGCGGGTGAAGGACTCACATGTCAGCTCTCCCAGATATTCTTGGTGAAAAATGAGGGGAGGGTCATGAGATAGATGGGCTAGAAAGAGAACTCTCCTCAGGAAAGTTCTTCTGGACACAGAGTCACACACAAATATGGAGTCAGAAGTGAAGACCCAGAGAGTGGGAGTCCCCACTGGGTTCGGAAGTTGGGTTTTCCTTCCTGACAGGCTGCTGGGAGGGGAAAATTGTGTGGTATGCCGCAGGGGTGGGATGACCCACTGGGGTGACCTAGATAGGGCCTTGGGTCCCTCTCTGCCTCCCTCAGCCCGGAGCTGAAAGTCGGTCATGGGGTGCTTGGGGGTGAGGGGGCTGCTGTTACTCACCCTGGGGCCCCCACACTTGCCGACGTATGGAAAGCAGACCTGAGGTGTGAACAATGGGTGAGGACTTTCCATCTCACCCTGGATAGGGCCAATGGCCCCAGATTTCCTTTCTTCTTCTTCTCCCCAGCTTCACCCTGATGTCCCAGGCCCTATCTTTCCGCCTCTTCCCTCACACCCAATGAGCTGTGTATTTTTCCTTGGAGGACAGTGGACTGTGGGGTAGTGGCTAAAGTGGGCTTCAGGCAGCCAGGCAGGCAGCAGGGAAGAAGTGCTAGGCCCCCAGGGCTTTATTCCTTCTTCCCAGCCTGGTTCCTCCAAACAGGGCTGCCTTCCCTTGTCAGGATCCCTCTCGCTGACAGAAGGGACCCCAAAGAAAGGAATGCAGGTGGAGTCTGGGGAGGGCTCAGGGGATCTGAGAAGGAGGCTTGGAGATGCTTTGGGGCTTAAGGAGATCCCCTTCTTCCATCTTCCCACTGGGCTAATGCTGGGCAAGTTCATTCAGAGACAGGAGGTGGGTGGGAAATCAGCGGATCGCCTTCTTAGAGGGCAGAAGCCACAGGAAGTGATATGAATTGTTTCAAGCAACCAGAAGAAAAGACTAGCCCTTTGCAGTACCCACCCTGAATCAAGACATGAGAGACCTGGGCACCCGTGCTCCGCAGCACTAAAGCTTTACATTCTTTATTTTCTTCAGGTTTGCCATCAGTTTCAGGACAGTCTCCTGCATTTTCCCCACCGCCATGGGGTCCCTGGCGTCTGGGTCCCCAATACCTGGGCTGAGTCACACGTCCCTACCAGGCAGTCGTTTCCCCCGCCCTCACCCCACCATCACCGCCCCAAAGAAGGTCTTCCCCCTCCTGTAGTCCACCATATCGGGGTGACTGATGTTGACGTACACCCTCTCGCCCCTCCGGAGCTGCACCAGGCCGCCAAAACCCACACTCGTGTACCAGAGGGGCCCGTACTCGCGCGTCCGGGCCGGGTCCAGGACCGGGGTGACGGTCTCTGCGCCCTCGAGAAGCAGCTCGGGAGTCCCCGGCCCGTAGGCGCCCCCCGCCCGGAACAGCCGGCTGCGCAGCGTGACCGAATGGTCCAGCAGGCCCCCGCCGGCAGGGGGCGCGCGGCCCCGGTAGCCGACGTGACAGTAGAGGTAATAGAGGCCGTCCTGCGGCAGCGCCAGCCCCTCGGCGACCGAGAACTGCGTCCCGCTCCTCAGGAACGCCTCTTCTTTCTTCGCCTCCCAGCCCAGCCCCTGCCCCTTCGTCCAGGCGCCTGCGGAGAAACCGGGGCCTGTCGGCGCTCGGGTGCCGGATCCTGCAGGAAGGATCCCGGCCCGGGACTTCTGGGAGGGTGAGCAGGTGGGAGAGTCGGAGCTGTTAACCCCCAGCAGGATCCGAGCCCGGGGGCGGGGCGAGGGCGCGCGCGCCACCTCTGCAGTGATTTGGGGGAGGGGACTGAGGGCACCAGAGTGTGGGGTGCGGAGCCCGGTGGTGGGGTAGTGGGGAGATCTAGGAGGGGTTTTGACAGCTCCAGAAGGGAAGCAAGGAGATGGAATGCGGGAGGAGAGGAAGGTGGGCGCTTTAGGGACCAGAGGTGGTGAAGCAGGTCGGAAAGCGAACCCTGCAATGACAGAGCAAAGGGACCGTGGGCAGCAGCGCTAGCATCCTTGGACTACCTGTGAGATCCTTACCTATGAGGTGGGCGGCGGGGAGCCTGGAGCTGAAATCTGTTTCTGCCTCTTCCTCTGGCAGCTCCTGCGACCCTGGAAGGGGGGAAAGAGTCCACGATTGCGGGCCAGGGCGGCCTTCCATGCATGGTACCCCCCGAGAGGAAAGGGCACCAGGACGAGATTCTGGGAAGGATGAGTTCACTGAGGGATGCAGCTGGATGGGAGCTGGGCCTCCCTGAAGGGCCGGAGTAGGGAAAGGGGAGATGGTCTGCTCTTACCCAAACGCTGCTGGGCCTGGGCCTGCGCCCCCGGGTCAGCCGTCCCTGTTACCTGGGTGGGTGGGGTCACAGTGCCCAGAGTTCAGTGTTAGCTGATGCCATCCCCACCCCTCCCAACGCAGACCCAAGCTCCAGGCCTAGTCAAGACTACCAGCCCCATCCCCAACATACATCTCCCTGGGAGGGAGAGCCAGCAAGGCATATGTTCTTGGGCAGAGATGGAGGCCTGAGTATGTCTTGGGAAGAGAAGAGGAGACAGCTAGACAACTAGGAAGGAGCTTGGAGCTATCAAGACACAACAGCATCACGGGAACAATGGAAAGAGGACCAACAAAGAGGCAGACAAGGCATCCCCATCAGGGACAGCCAAGCCGACTGAGCAGGAGGAGACAAGAGAGCCCCAGGCATAGCTAGAGGTAAGTGGGCATCAGCAACACGCAGCCCCTCCAGGCTTGTTGCCGCTACTCACCAGGCCTCCTCCCTGCTCCTGGGGCACCAAGGCCAGCACAGCCAGGACAGTGATAGGCACAGCCAGCAGCAGGGTCACCAGGGAAGTGGCTCCTGCCACAGCCAGCAGGAGGCAGCCCTTCCCCTGGGGCCTCCTACCCCTGCCCTCTAGCCCCAGTGACCCCATTGAGACTGAGCCAGGGCCAGGGCAGGGGGGCTTTCATACTTCAGGGGTGGGGCCACCCCCTCCCCATAGACCCACACACCTGGCTGGGACTTTCCGCACACCCCTGCTCCCCTCACCCAGCTTCCTGTTTACCCAGAGCTGGGGTGGGGCAGCTGGATGCCCAGGTTCTCTGAACTGGGGAAGAAGTCAGGGTGAAGAGACAGACTTATAGGGTAGAGCTGGAGGGGGCCTTAGAGATCTTATGGTTCATTAGGGAGGGAAACTGAGGCCCAGAGAGGGAAGGTAGCTCACAAAAAGTCAGGCAGCAGAGCTACGCAAGAACACCACACTCCAGATTTCAAGGGCGGTCTGCATTCTTCTACACCCCAGTGGTGGGTGCTGGAAGGAGGGCTGTGTCGACATCCCTGAGGTCAAGGGCTGGAATAGGAGGACAGGAACTGAGGTCTTGAGGGATGGATATCTGGGTCCCTGAGAAGAGCTTATGCCGGCACTAGACCAAATCTCCTCCTTCCATTCCCTCACTCACCCGTAACCCCCAGAGCTTGGTGAGAAGCCGAGTTAAGCCAGGCCACAGAAATAGCAGCTGAGGGTGTCTGGGTCCCTCAGTCAGTTAAGTGGCTGCCTTCGGCTCATGTCATGATCCCAGGGTCCTGGCATTGAGCCCCGCATCGGGCTCCCTGCTCAGCAGGAAGCCTGTTTCTCTTTCTGCAGCTCCCCTTGCTTCGGTTCCCTCTCTTGCTGTCTCTATCTCTCTGTCAAATAAATAAATAAAATCTTAAAAAAATAAATTTTAAAAAGAGCATTGCTTTAAAGGAAAAAATACATATAGCAGCTGAAAGGGACCTTAGCCTCTCCACTGCCTGTTGACTCACTGAGAAGGGATGGAAATGAGCATTACCTCCCTTCCTCCATAGAGTGTAGATGGGAGAGTGATAGGGCATGGCCCCACCTTCAAAGAGCTTGCTGTCTAGAGTGAGCCCCATCTATTTAGCAGGTGCTGACTACATGTTTTGGAATAAATGAAGGAAGGACAAATGAAGGAATGAGGAAGCAAAACAAAGCAGGAACAAATGGTATGGTAGACAGTGCAGTGAGAGAAAAGACCAGGTCCAAGGAAGTTGGAGGTGGTCTCAGATCATGTCCCCTTCTTGATGACATCTCTGCAATTAGGTAATAATAATAATAACAACATATAGCTATTGTACAAATAGCACTTAGCAAGTGCTTGCCTCTAATCTACACACTTTATATATAAAAATTCTTTTTTTTGAAATATATATAATAATTCTTTTAATCCTGACAAAAACTCTAAGAAGAGACTGAGGCACAGAGAGGTTAAGGAATTTATAGAAGGCTGCACAGTAGTGGCAGAGTCAGGATTTGAACCCAGGCAGTCTGGCTCCAGAACCTTGATCACAAGACAGCTTTAAAAAAACAAAACAAAAAAAAACCCCTGAGTGCTGACTTCAGATTTGTGCATTTTAATGTATGTAAATCTTGCCTTCCTCAGCCCCCCAAAAAAGAAATAGGGAAACAAAAGCTGGACTCGAGTCACTGATAATCATGGTAAGAGCTTTAGGGGTAAAATGTGTACTGATGTTTGCAACTCTGAAGGGTATCCAAAAAATGAGATAGATTGGTAGGTATGTGATCAAGCGAATATAGAAAACTGTCTATTTTAGAATGTAGGTGGTATGGATATGTTCACTATAAAACTATTTCAATTTTGTTCTGTTTGAACATTTTAATAATAAAATGTGTGAAAAAAAAACAAACAAACAAACATGAATTGTCCTGCTGTCCAACGTGGGGAGTGTTGTGGATGGGGGGAAAGGGGAGAAACACCAGGAATTTTCTGAATTTGAAGAAGGAGATGCAAATGCATGTGGACCCAGGCACAGATATCCACCTTACCTCCTGCCTTCATATGAGCTCCCCAGTCTTCACCCTCCTTAACGACTGGGTGTGCAATCCCCCAGCACCCATCTCCCTTTCTATCTCTGTGCCACTAAGAGGCCTTCATCAGGTGTCTATCCAGAAGGTCTCGGATCACTGCCCTTTTTTTTTCTGTGCGCAACATCAGAATGTTGCCTCCTACAGGAAGTCCACCTAGATTGCCCCCACTTCCTTCCCCAACACCAACTTGTCACCAGCTTTCTGTCCTAGACTATCAGCAGTACTCATGTACTCCTGTACATCTATCTAGTCTAGCTGCCTCTGATTCTGTTCGTTAATCAGTCAAGTGCCCTGCTTGATTCAGCCCCAGAACACCAGGCAAGTTACCCCAAATCTACCAGAGCTTCCACTCTGACGTGGGAGCCTGGGTGTGTGTCTACACATACACACTGGGATCATGAGCTCTCAGCGGAGGCAGTGGGAGGGGTAATTGGGGAAAAGTTAATGAGTAAAGGTACCTAGAGGAGGCACACGCTCACTGACTACTAGCAGAAGCAACAGGATGGCTGGAGCTGAGGGAGTTTAGAGGCTTAGTTACAGTCCTAAGAGTCTGAAAGGAAAGATGTTGTAACCCTAACTAACCTTCAAAGCCTAACTTCCTCTCCTGACAGAGCTAGGGAGGCATCCAGACTGGGGGAGATGTTAAAGCTGGAGGAGGGGCAAGAATGTTTGAAGTGGCAACACCTCTCCACCCAGGCAGCTCCCACAGTCTGGAGTCTGTCTACGCACAGGCCACACGGGCTCTGGATAAGCTGGGAGAGAGCAGGAACCCTGGTGGGAAAACGGGGCAGGGAGGGGCAGTCATGCCCCACGGTGAGATGAAGCTAAGATTACAGAAGACAGTATGGCTTTGGGGTTCTCTGAGCCCTGGAGGCATCTGCTGTCCAGCCTCTGTCTCTGCTCCCCAAAGAATTAAATACAAGCCACTTTTGCCTCCACTTCCCCTCATGGTGACTGCAGGCCCTCCTCTCCACCTGTGTTTCTGCTCCCCAACCCACCCCCACACACACCCCAGCATTCCTCTTGAGCCCAGCAGGGTCCCAGTTTCCAGACCCTGGTCAGTGCAGCTGGCTCTGGTGGTGTGAAGACGGCGACCTCCCTCTTTGCCTTCAAACAGGAACCAGTGGTTGCAGGGCAGGAAGTGCCTGAGGGGAAGTTATGGGGCCCAGACACTCCTCCATGCCCCACTTCAGCCCCAGCAGTGTCTGTCCATGGGAAGTGGCTCCCCATACCAGCCACATCGGGCCCTGCTCCCCAGAGTGGCTCTGGGCTGAGGGAGCGTTCCCAGCTGCCAGGTAGCTCTGGATACCACCTCCCCTTGGTTTCACTGGTCCACACACACACTGGAAACCCCGGGTCCTCCCCCTCTGTCAGCCCCTCACCAGAACTTAGAACTACCCCATGCTGGAGAGGCCCCCATGAACCACCTGGTTAGCCTAGGGGAGAAGAAAGGGGTTGTGCTCTGGAGCTCTGGGGTTCAAGGCCAGCTCTCCCACTTCTAGGCTGGACCTCCTCATTAGAGTCTGGACTAGAGTCTCAGGTTCCTCACCACTAAAACAGGCACCATAATCCCCTACGTTGTGAGGCTTAGCAACGACAAAAGCAAAGTGCCTTAGGTCAGGGTTGGCACATCAGTGGGGCTCCTCAGCCCTGGAACAATTGTAACTTTGCAGATGAGGAACTGGAGACACGTGACTTGGCCCAGGCCATTTAGCCTTGCAGAGCAGTTCTAGGTTCCTGACCTCCAGGTTAGTCTTCAGTGCTCGACCTAATGGAAGGTAATGGGCAGCACAGGGAGGGTGGGGAGTATACAGGGAACAGAGAGAGGATAGAAAGCAGTATCTGTCCATCCTCGAGTCGATGGCCAGGGGACAGCTGGTGCAGGTGGGCAAGGGACCTCATGGGGAGACCCAGAGACAGCAGGGATGGCCATGGGAAGCCCCTGAGGGGTGAGTGAGGCAACCACAGGGATGAGTGAGGGAACCCGTGAGAGGTGGGCACCTCTGGTAGGAGGTGAGGTAACCCGATCTGGAGTGAAGAACCTGAGTATGTTTTTCTACCTCTAAAACTGTTGGAGAGTGGGGCTGAGATGCCCACGGTCAACCAGGAGGATGGGGTAACAAAGGAAGAAATGGGACCCTGATACTCACCGTTTTGCCCTGCAGAGCTATGTCTTTACGTATATGGTGGGAGCTTGGGGTTGGGAGGGCTCCTGCTCCTGGCTGTGGTCATTGTGTCCGCCTGTCTGTGCCGGCTCCATCGGAAAGGTAAGCCCCATCACCCACAACATATCCCCTGGGGTCGCCCCCACCCACACCTGTTCCTACTGCTTTCCCAGAAGTCCCCATCGGTTCCCACCCGCCCTGGGACAGGAAGGTGGGAGAGAGAAAAGAGTGTCCAAAAAGAGAGACTGGGGCTTTGGCCATGGGAACCACAGAGATGTCAGCGAGTGAGGAAATACCCTCTGGGGCGGGGGGGGGGGGGGGGGGGGGGGAAGGGAGGGAAAGGCCTGCTGAGCTTCTTCTTTTCTTCCAGTGAGGAGGCTGGAGAGGAGCTGGGTGAGTCTGGGGGCTGGGAACAAGGTGATGGGGGCAAGAGGAGGCTGAGGGCTGAAGGGGAGGTGAAGGCAAGAGAAGCGAGGGAAAGCAGGGGCATAAGAGAGCCAGAGAGGCGGAGAAAAAAGAGGCAGAAAGAGAGACGTAAGAATGAGAAGAGCAAAAGGAAATAGTGTAGAGAAAGGAAAAGGGACTAAGACAGAAAGGAGAAAGACAGAAGAAGAAACTAGAGAGAGAAAGAAACAGAGAGAACAAGAGAGACCCAGGCAAGAGAAAGAGATGGAGAATAAGAACAACAGAGACCCAGGGAGAAGAGGCGAGGGGAGAAGAGAACAGGGGCTCAGGCTGGCAGAGACAGAGGTGGGGGCGCTGAGGAGACAGAGAGGTGCAAGGGTGTGGGCAGCAGCACACAGGAAGGACAGGGGGGAGGGGGCTTTTCTGGCCACCTGCCAGCAGCACTTCTCCCTGCCCCAGGCCCAGCTCTCGGAGCAAGAGCTCCACTACGCATCTCTGCTCCCCATCCCCGGCAGTGAGAGGCCTGACCCAGGCCACAGGGAAGGCACCAAGGAAGACCCCAGCACCGAATATGCCTGCATTGCCAAGAACTAAGCTACCAGAGCTTCCCCCAGATGCCTCCCTGAACTCAGGCCGACCCTGCGGTCCACCCAGTAAACACTGTGTCTCGCCATCTTCTGTGTTTCAGGCTTCTCAGTGCAACTCAGCTTCGTGCCATTCCACAGGGCCGCCATCAACACTTACATGACTTATCTTTCCACCCGTTCTGGGGCTGAGTAGGAATTTCTCAGGGAAAGAAAGGTGTTGAAGGACCAGGCTCTCCTGAAGGCCAGAAAGAGCCCACACGTGGGCCTGACTGGAATGGGGAGTTGACATGTAGGGGTCAGATCTGACACTCCCCAGTTCTCAGGAGAACTGTTTTTTGTTTGTTTGTTTGTTTGTTTGTTTTTTCACTTTGTTTTTTGTTAAAGAGCATTAAATAATAAAGTCTTCAGGCGAAGACATAGCAATAATTGATTGAAATCAATTTGACTCAACCAAATTGATGAATTAAAGCAATTAGTAAAGCAATTAGCAATTAAAGCAATTAGCCTCAGCCTCCTGCACCCAGAGAGCTGGAGGTGCTGAGCCCTGGGATGGTGATGGGAGGGGGCGCCAGGCACAGTTACTGGGAAGCTCGCTCCTTGGACCTTTCCAGGCTGGGCTTGGTAGAAGGGAGAGTTAAGAGTTGGGGGACCCCAGAGAGGGACATATTGGGGTACCTGGAGAATGGAAAAGGAAACACATGAGACTCCTAAGAAGGTGTTAGCGACAGGGCTGAGAATTTATTGGGGTCTCTTGAAGAGAATTGGATGCCTGGGTTCTGGAATCACTCATCAGAGGCATCTAAGAAGTGGCAGCGTGTTCTCAGGTGACAGTGGCCTGCAGGAGAAACGACAGGAGTTGCTCGGTGCCGCAACCCTTCTTCTGCTGTTCTTTGTCTCCCCGTCCTCCAGCTCTCTCTTCACCACTGCCCTGGCCCCCTTCCTTACATTTGCCTTGGTAATAGATGGTGCTGCCCATGGCCACACAGATAAAGCTGAAGGCATAGAATCCAGCCCGAAGGAGGAGGACGGTGCTGGCCCCTAGCCGAGGACGTCCTGCATGGGGGCGGTAGAAGAAAGGGGGAAAGGGGGGGCCTAAGGAAGAAGCAGGCGCAGGCCCAGGGATGGACAGAGAGCAGGGGACTCAGGGAAAGACTCCCAACTTCCAGGAAGAGTGGGGACTCCCATCTCACCTTTCTCTACCACCAGCAGAGTCCCATTCCCTGTCCCAACACCTAGGCCCAGGACCTCCACCCTGCACACGTAGACTCCAGAGTCACAGTCTTGGGTGTCCCAGATGTGCAGTTCGGCCTGATGGTCACAGAGGAAACGGGAAGGGGGAAGAGGGGCCAGGCGGCCCCTAAACTCCGGGGTCCCATTCCTCACTTCCTTCCCTGGGGCCACCTTGTCCCGGTACCACATGACAGAGCCAATGGCCAACTTCCCTCGGCTGGCATTGAAGGAGCAGGGCAAGAAGGCAGCGGTGCCCTCCTGGGTATGAATCTCAGGGGGCTGGAACACCCAGAGAGCACAGGATCCTGGCAGGCAGAGAGAAGACCCAGAGAAACACCTCCCCGGTTACAATACAGAGAAAGGACAAGAGAGCTTGCAGTAGAATATCCCAGCTGTGTCCCCACCCACGGAGGACCCAGAGGGTCAAGCACTTTACTGCCTCATGAAACCCCTTCCTTTCCACCAGCCTCATTTCTTAATATGGCTTATTAAATAGTTTTTTAAATCCTTTCCTGTGCCAACTCTCATCCTCACTCTATCCCATCACTCTCCGGCTACCTTCACTAGTAGTGTCTTGCTGAAACTTAACCTGTCCCATTGAAATTGGAGCTCATTAATGAATGTGGCTGCCTAGCTAACTAATAATTCACTATATTATTCCATTACTTTCATACCAATGGCAAACTGTATATGGTACACCACCCTTGCTACTTTTTTTTTTTTTTAAGATTTTATTCATTTATTTGACAGATAGAGATCACAAGTAGGCAGACAGGCAGGCAGAGAGAGAGGAGGAAGCAGGCTCCCCGCCAAGCAGAGAGCCTGATGCGGGGCTCGATCCCAGAACCCTGAGATCATGACCTGAGCCACCCAGGTGCCCCACTACTTTGTTTTTTGTTAAAGAGCATTAACTAATAAAGTCTTCAGGTGAAGACATAGCAATAATTGATTGAAATCAATTTGACTCAACCAAATTGATGAATTAAAGCAATTAGTAAAATCTCCGATTAGATTCTCTAGCTCGTGAAATTTACCTGCCATTCGTCTACTATAGCGGTTCTCAAGCTTGAGAGCACATCAGAATCACCTGGAGTGTCGGTTAAAACAGATTCCTGGGCCTGACTCTCCCCGTTTTTTACTCAGCGGGTTTAGAGTGGGGCCTGAGAATTTGCCCAGATTCCCAGCTGATGCTAAAGCTGTGGGTCTGGAGTCCACACTGCATTTAGTTCATGGGTATGGCTGATAGTTAACGTCTCTCAGTTAATTAAAATCGGTTTCACTAAGAAACTTCCCTTAGAGTTAATTAGGTCTCCCAAACTCCTAATTATATCTAGACCCTAGATAATAAGCCTTGTTTAATAGGCTTATTAAGCTCATCATATTAAAATTGACCCCTTCCAAAAAAATTTACCTCTTCCTCCCTTCAAGCCCTTTATACTGGTTCTTCAACTTTATCTTACTAGGATAGTAGGATAGAAGAAAGGACCTCAGGGATGGAAGCTGGAGTATGACCCACCCAGTGGGCAACATGGAGAAATGGAGGTAATTGTGAACTGGGGGTGTCCACGTTGCTTCGGTTTCCGGAGGACCCCACCAGCTCCCACTCTCCTTTCCTGGCCACTCCCCTCAGGCCTCCATGTCAGCCTTCCCCATCCTCGCTCCTCCTGGCCCCACACCCCTCAAAAGCCCTCTCACCTGAATGGACCATGATAAAGATGAGCAACAGCATCTGGGTCATGTCGGAGGGTGTTGCCGTTGGCAAAGGGGATCTGAGAAGTAAGGTCTGGGTGGAGAAAGAACAACCCACTGCTTGTGGCCAGGCCTTTGGTCACCAGATGGAGGCGGGCAGCTTCCTATGACACACAGGACTCACACATCCCTTATCAAGAACCTCAGCAGGGGTGCCTGGGTAGCTCAGTGGGTTAAGGCCTCTGCCTTCAGCTCCAGTAATGATCCCAGGGTCTTGGGATCAAGCCCCGCATCGGGCTACACATCGTCCTGTGGCCTAAGAGTTTGAGGGGGAAGGGAGGGCTCACACTAGGGTGGGAGGGTGAGACCAGGATGTGGTTCCCCTACCTCCTGAGGTTCAAGAAGACCAACCATTTACCCGGAATAAGCCTCCAGGAGCCCTCAGGGCTCAGAGCTAACCTACTCCCCCATCATCTGGGCTCAGCAGTGCCCCCGCCCACCCCATCTGTTCTCTTCCCTTTAGGCAGACCCACCCCCAGGACTCTTCTAGAAATTCTCTAGTGGAGGGGATTAGGAGAAGCAAGCTGATTGGCAGTGGAGACAGGCGGTTGCTAGGGGCTTTGTTTGGAAGCTTCATTTGCATAGCAATCAACCTGTTTTACTTAGATGTGTTGACTTGGGTGGTTTGGCTGAGTGAAAGCAACCTGATGGAGAGGTCTGCACTCATTCATATTCAGATCTTCATTAAAAGAATATACCTCTCGCTGAGGTCTGCTTTACTCATTGTGTTCTGCCAATACTTACCACCCACTGGTAAACCCACTCATTATTATTTTATTCGCTGTTTAGCTAGCATTTCTTGAGAAACTACCAAGTGCCCCTTATATGAAAAATATTCTTACAGACACAAAGGAAAGACTTTGAGTTTGTAACGCCAACGTTGTACAGGGATTGGTTCAAGACTATACCACACATTCTTGTATGTGCCTCACACACCTACACGTGACAGCACAGCACATAGAAGAGGAGGATTACAGGCACAATACCTGGGGAGTCATGGACCCAGCCCTCACCACACAATCCTCTCTGGCTCCTTTTAGATATATATATTTTCAAGATTTTATTTATTTATTTGACAGATATCACAAGTAGGCAGAGCAGCAGGTAGAGAGAGAAGGGGAAGCAGGCTTCCCGCTGAGCAGAGAGCCCGATGTGGGGCCCCCATCTCAGGAGCCTAAAATCATGACCCCAGCAAAAGGCAGAGGCTTAACCCACTGAGCCACCCAGGTGCCCCTGGCCCCTTTTATATTAATGCATCTTTTTTCCCCTGGATGTCCCTGTTTCTAGCTCTGTTTCATAATACATTATGATCACTGCAGTGATCTAGAGTTTTGTTTTGGAGAAGCAGCAATGTCATGGTTAAGAATGCTGGCGTGGAGTCAGCCTGGGCTCAAATGCCAGCTCCACTACAAACTAGTTACATGATCTTGAACAAATTATTTAACCTCGCCAAACCACCTACACAAGCCACACGCCACATAATCTGGGGAGGACTGACTCAGCCATTCTTCATCAGTAGAGGGTCTTCCTCCTCTGGGCCTCTAATCTGAGGGTGTGCAACCGAGGTCCTGTGGCAAGGCAAGAGCTGCCCCCTGGTGGTCATGGAGCATGGGGACGTCCAAGACACTGGTAGGTGGTTTTTCTTGAATGGGCCTTAATTCCAGCTTCTGCCTAGTCCCTTACCTTGCCTCGTCCTATCAACAGGCCATGTCTGCCCCCAGAGAGTCACTGTGAAGGAAATTGTCTCTTCTACTCAACTGTGAGAAGCCCACAATTTGAGGAGAGAGTAGAGATCACCACCGGTGGAGTAGGGGTGGGGGGCTGGGATGGGCGACTGGCCTGAAGATTGAACTCCAGACTTTCACAGTTACACACACAGAGCGCTGCTCCCTGTCCCAGGGCGATGCAGCTTAGAAGTCAAGTCAGCCTAGTATGGAGTCCTGGTTCCACTGGTTCACACACCCGTGAGATGAGAACAGCATCTGTCAAAGTCCAGACTTCGCTGTACTGGGTGCCCAGGGTATGTTAGCCCCCAGGTCCTCCCCAGTCAGGGGCCAGGATGACCATTGTTACAGCTATGCCTGAACTCAAGGATACCCGGCTCTCTCCACCTCTTGTCTCTACCGAAGATTTCCAATATCCAAAAATTGGAATTCCAAAGATTGCACTTGGAATTTTTTATTAAGTCCATCTAGAATAAATCCTAGCGTATGGGTAGCTCCAGGGATCCTTTTCAGTAGCTCTGAGACTTTCTAGGGAACTTTAACCCACAAGATGGGAACTGCTGCACTAACCAGCTCAAGGATGGATGTTTTCAAAAGAAACTTTTACCAGGGACTCAAGAGGAAAGGCAACGAATAAAGAAGTTGTGAAGTGAATGTGCGCCTGTCTTGGGTCTCACTTATTTATTTATCTATTTATTTTGAAACCAACTATTTTTTTAAAAGATTTTGTTTTATTTTTTTTAAAGATTTTATTTATTTATTTGTCAGAGAGAGAGAGAGAGAGAGCACAGGCAGACAGAGTGGCAGAGGGAGACGTAGTCTCCCTGCGGAGCAAGGAGCCCGATGTGGGACTTGATCCCAGGACGCTGGGATCATGACCTGAGCCGAAGGCAGCTGCTTAACCAACTGAGCCACCCAGGTGTCCCAAAAGATTTTATTTTTAATTAATCTTTACACCCAGCATGGGGTTGAACTCACCCGGAGATGGAGTCACATGTTCCACCACATAGCCAGCCAGGTGCCCCTCTGGTCTAACTTCTTTAACACCGCACCGTGGGCTGCCTCGAGGGTGGTCAGAGCTCAGAGCAGGAAAAGAGGTGAAGACACAGAAGGAACCCTGGAATCTCAGCACCGTGTCCCATCTTACTGGGGGTTTCCTCCTGTGTTGGTAGTGGTGAGATGTGGGTGACTTCTCCTCTAGCCAAGTCCTTATGAACATTTTCAATGAATTAGTGGCCCCCATGTTCCCCTTTCAGTCTCTAACCACAGCTTCTCCTCTGAGTCTCATGCACTGGACCTCACCACCTTCTGCCCCCTTGCTGTCATGATCTAATCTCCTTCCCATTCACTAGGAGCAAGCACCTAACTCTCCAGCTTCCTTTCTATTTCAATCACTGCCTTCTCTCTAGGAGACTTCATGTCCACATAAATGATGTTTTTAAACATTGAGATATAATTATATACAGCAAAATGCAGATCTTTTTAAAAACATTTGAAGTGTACAGATCTTAAGTATACAGTTCGACATTCTCTGGCAAATCTATATACCCCTGTAAATAACACTGGAAGTGAGATACAGATCATTTCCATCACTCTAGAAAAATTCTCCCATGTCTCTTTTTGGTTAATCCCCTTCCCCTTCCAGAATCAACTACTGATTTATACAAATGTATACCCCTATATTACACTATTCTTGGACTTCGTGTAAGTGTAATCACATAGTATACCCTCTTGTATCCGACTTCTTTCATTCTGTATAGTGTCTGTGAGATTCATCTATTGTTGTGTGTATCAGTAGCTTGATCCTTTGTTGTTTTTGTTTTGTTTTGGTTTGGTTTTTTTGCTGAGTATTTCATAATATGGATGTACCACAGTTTGTTTATCCACTCACCTGATGAGGACAAGTGGGTTGTATGAACATTCCTGTACACATCTTGCAAATGATTTTTCTTTACTTTTCTTTTTTTTGAAAGAGAATGTGTACTAGGTAAGGGGGGTGCGGGGAGGGAGAATCTTTTTTTTTTTTTTTAAGATTTTATTTATTTATTTGACAGAGAGAGATCACAAGTAGATGGAGAGGCAGGCAGAGAGAGAGAGAGAGAGGGAAGCAGGTTCCCTGCTGAGCAGAGAGCCCGACGTGGGACTCGATCCCAGGACCCTGAGATCATGACCTGAGCCGAAGGCAGCGGCTTAACCCACTGAGCCACCCAGGCGCCCGGGAGGGAGAATCTTAAGCAGACTCAGTGCTGAGTGCAGAGCCCAGCTCAGGGCTCGATACCACAACCCCAAGATCATGGCCTGAGCCGAAATCAAGAGTCAGATGCTCAACACACTGAGCCACCCAGGTGCCCCAACAAATGGTTTTTCAATATACTAATTTCATAGTTGCTTTACCTGGTCTACTCCAACAATCACCCTGATTCTCCATGGCCTATAGTTTGGATCATGTCACCATGGAAGTTGTTCCACTTTGGAATCTTACCTCCCCTTTCCCAGGAAAATAAAAGCAATTAGGCCCAAGTCCCTCCAGATTCCTGTACCCTATACATGTGCTTTCACGTGATTCAGCTATTGGTGGACTTTTGGGTTCTTTCTCTCTCACTTTCATTCAACAAATTGCGAGCCTCTACCATGGGGTTTACCTATGCAGTCCTGTTATCGCCAGTTTTAACTACTGCTTATTCTCTGTTGAGACTCCAGTCTATATCTCCATCTCAGTCTACACCTTCACCTGAGGCCTCTTTCTTGAGGTTCAAATCCAGAATATCTAGCTGTCCTCTAGATATCTCCTCCAGAGTGTTTCACAGGCATTTCAAAATCATCAGTGTCCACCCAAACTGCATCGGGCTCCTATGGTCCCCATCTCAGTGCATGGAAGCACAGTCCACCCCATCACTTAAGACAAAAACCTGGGGTTCTCCTTCATTTCCCTCATCCAAACAATCTCTAAGTCCTGTCCATTCTGCCTTTAAAATATCTCAAGTATCTTCTCACCTCTTAATTGTCACTGCTGTTTAAAGCCATTGTCATCTCAGGATGAAACCAGTACAATAGCTTCTCTGATGGACAGTGTGGTTTCTCCTCAGTATCCATTCCACAACTCCCTCTCCAAGTCTTGGGGTCCATTTATCCATTCAACAACGGTTTTACTGAGTTCCTCCCACACGCCAGGCATTCTGTCTTCTTCTTCCCTTATATCTTTCTTCATCTCTCTCCTTCTTTCTCATATCTCCCATATCTCTGTCCACAACTCTTTCCTCTCTCCATCTTTATTCACATCATTTGTTTCTTCCCTATGTCTCCACCCACATCCCACATCTCTCCACACATCTTTACCCACTCCCTCCACACCCATCTGCTTGTTCACTCATTCATTCATTCAGCAAATATTTGGTAAGCACCTTCCCTGCGCTAGGCACCCATCTCTCCATCCCTCTCTTCCCTCATTTCCATCTACATCTCTTTCTGCCTCTCCATCTTTCCTTATATTTTCCCCAATACATCTCTTTCACCCAACCCATCTTTCATGCTCTTTCTCCTCCATTTCTCTCTGGGTGGGAGAATGAGTCAAAGCTGGAAAGGCATTCCCCTTTTTCCTCTGGGAGCTGATCGCTCCTTTCCTAAGAAGCCTTCCCAGACTCCACCAAGGCAGACTGGGACCACTCTCAGATGCCCTCAGATTCTCTGTGCCAGATTCTTTATAAAAAAAATTAATCTAAAATATTAAAGGAAAACTAACTTTTAATTTAAAATCACAAAAGACAAAGAGGAATGAAACCAGATAGTTAACAAGCTCGATCTAGGGAAATATGTAGAATCCTTGAAAAACTAGAAAATATGTGTTATTTTCACATACAACAAAGACATTTAGAAATAAAGAATCAGGGGCACCTGGGTGGCTCAGTGGGTTAAAGCCTCTGCCTTCGGCCCGGGTCATGATCCCAGGGTCCTGGGATTGAGCCCCACATTGGGCTCTCTGCTCAGCAGGGAGCCTGCTTCCCTTCCTCTCTCTCTGCCTGCCTCTCTGCCTACTTGTGATCTGTCTGTCAAATAAATAAATAAAATCTTTAAAAAAAAAAGAAAAAAAGAATCAAAATCATGGAATACAATTGCTGATCAAAAGCCATGACAATTTAAGAACAGTAACAAAGAATATTTATTATATGCTTGGAAAAAAATTTTAAGTGTTTTCTAATGTATTTTGAAACTTTATTTTTTTTTAATTTTTTTGAAGATTTTATTTATTTATTTGACAGAGAGAGATCACAAGTAAGCAGAGAGGCAGGCAGAGAGAGAAAGAGAAAGAGGAGGAAGCAGGCTCCCCACTGAGCAGAGAACCCTATGCGAGGCTGGCTCTATCCCAGGACCCGGAGATCACAACCTGAGCTGAAGGCAGAGGCTTTAACTCACTGAGCTACCCAGGCGCCCCTGTATTTTGAAATTTAAGAAACCTATCTCTAAATAACTCAAATGCTAAAGAAAATATAATAATAGGATTTAAAATATTTTGTACTGAACAATACTGAAAATCCTGCCTATCTAAACTGTTGAGGGCTGGGAAACTGCTTCTCCCTCTCCCTCTGCCCCTCCCCTTCACCCCCCCACCCCCTCACCTCCCACCCCCTCTTCATGCTCTCTTGCTCTCTCTCCCTCTCAAATAAATAAATAAATCTTTTAAAAAGGGGGCACGCCAGGGTGGCTCAGATGGTAAAGCATCTGCCTTGGGCTCAGGTCATGATCTCTAGGTCCTGGGACTAAGCACCATGTCTGGCTCTCAGCTCAGCAGGGAGTCTGATTCTCCCTCTCCCTCTGCCTCTCCTCCTGTTTATGCTCTCTCTGCCTCTCTCTATCTCTCTCAAATGAATAAATAAAATCTTCAAAAAAAAAATAAAGAAAAAAAGAAGAAAAAATTTGAAATTCATTGAGTTGGACGGTTATTTCAAGAAATTAGAAAAAGAGGGCACTTGGGTGGCTCAGTCAGTTGGATGTCTGCCTTTGGCTCAGGCCATGATCCCAGAATTCTGGAATAGAGCCCTACTTTGGGCTCCCAGCTCACCAAGGAGTATGCTTGTCCCTCTCCCTCTGCCCTTTCCCCCTACTTGTGAGGCTCTCTCTCTTATTCTCAAATAAATAAATCTTTTTTTTAAGTTTAATAATAAAAAAAGAAAGAAATTAGAAAAAGAGGGAACCAGGGTGGTTCCGTCGGTTGAGCCCATCTGCCTTGGTTTAGGTTATGATCCCAGAGTCCTGAGATGGAATCCTGCATCAGGCTCCTTGCTCAGCAGGGAGCCTGCTTCTCCCTCTGCGTGCTGCTCCTTCCTGCTTGTGCTCTTATCTGTGTGCTCTCTCTCTCTCTCTCTCTCATAAATAAATAAATAAATAAATAAATAAATAAAATTTAAAAAAAATTAGAAAAAGAGCATAGAATAATTTTTTAAAATTTTAAATAATAAAGATACTTTTAGAAATTAATGAAATAAAAGAAATAGAGCAGGAAACTTTTTTTAAATTTTTTATTTCTTTTCAGCATAACAGTATTCATTGTTTTTGCACCACACCCAGTGCTCCATGCAATCCATGCCCTCTCTAATACCCACCACCTGGTTCCCCCAACCTCCCAACCCCCGCCCCTTCAAAACCCTCAGATTGTTTTTCAGAGTCCATAGTCTCTCATGGTTCACCTCCCCTTCCAATTTCCCTCAACTCCCTTCTCCCCTCCATCTCCCCTTGTCCTCCATGCTATTTGTTATACTCCACAAATAAGTGAAACCATATGATAATTGACTCTCTCTGCTTGACTTATTTCACTCAGCATAATCTCTTCCAGTCCCGTCCATGTTGCTACAAAAATTGGGTATTCATCCTTTCTGATGGAGGCATAATACTCCATAGTGTATATGGACCACATCTTCCTTATCCATTCATCCGTTGAAGGGCATCTTGGTTCTTTCCACAGTTTGGCAACCGTGGCCATTGCTGCTATAAACACTGGGATACAGATGGCCCTTCTTTACTACATCTGTATCTTTGGGGTAAATACCCAGTAGTGCAATTGCAGGGTCATAGGGAAGCTCTATTTTTAATTTCTTGAGGAATCTCCACACTGTTTTCCAAAGTGGCTGCACCAACTTGCATTCCCACCAATAGTGTCAGAGGGTTCCCCTTTCTCCACATGCTCTCCAACACATGTTGTTTGAGCAGGAAACATTTTAAAAAATTTACATATTTACAGAGACTACTAATATTAAAAATCTCTGACCAAATTGATTATGCAAGAAAGGAAAAGGGGAGAAAAAGTCATACATACACAAAAGATAAATAACTTAAAGGGAATATAATATCAGATACAGTAAATATTTACATTGCAAATTTTGATAAGATGAATAATTTTCTTTTTTTAAGATTTTATTTATTTATTTATTTATTTATTTTAAAAATTATTTTATTTATTTATTTGACAGGCAGAGATCACAAGTAGGGGGAGAGGCAGGCAGAGAGAGAGGAGGAAGCAGGCTCCCCGCCGAGCAGAGAGCCTGATGCAGGGCTTGATCCCAGGACCCCGGGATCATGACCTGAGCCGAAGTCAGAGGCTTTAACCCACTGAGCCACCCACGCGCCCCTTTATTTATTTTTTTTTGAGAGAGAGAAAGAGAGAGAATGAGTGGGGAGAGGGACAGAGGTAGAAAGAGAAGCAGGATCCCCACTGAGCAGGGAGCCCCAAGCAGGGCTCCATCTCAGGACCCCAGGATCATGACTTGAGCCAAAGGTGGTCCCCAAGATGAATAATTTTCTAGAAAAATGTATGACCACACTGACTTAAGAAAAAATGAAAAGGCTGATATACCTATAACCACAAAAGAAATTGAATCAGTTGTTTAAAATTTAGCCATCAATGAGGTTTCTGGCTGGCTCAGTGATTTGTGATCTCAGGGTCATGAGTTCGAGCCCCATGTTGGGTGTAGAGATTTCTTAAATAAATAAATAAATAAATAAATAAAATTAGGAAAAAAAATTTAACCATCAAAAAAATCACCAAGCCCAGATAGTTATGAAACCTTCAAGACAGATCATTCCAGTCATATAACAATTATTCTAGTGATCAGGAAACAGGAAAAGTTTCTCCACTTACTTCATGAGATTAATGTAATCTTGATACAAAAGCCAGGCAATGGCGATCTGAGAAAATAAAATTATGAAACAATTTCACTCATGAACATAAATGCAAGAAAAAAAGAATGTAATAAAAATTTTAACAGGGATGCCTGGGTGGCTCAGATCAGGATCTTCCTTTCAGTTCAGGTCATCATCTCAGGGTCCTGGGATGGAGCCCCATGTTGGGCTTCCTGCTCACTGGGGAGCCTGCTTCTCCTTCTCCCTCTGCTGCTCCTTCTGCTTGTATTCTCTCTCTGTCAAATAAATAAATGAAATATTTAAAAAATAGGGGCACCTGGGTGGCTCAGTGGGTTGAGCCTCTGCCTTCGTCTCGGGTCATGATCTCGGGTCCTGGGATGGAGCCCCGCATCGGGCTCTCTGCTCGGCGGGGAGTCTGCTTTCCCCTCTCTCTCTGCCTGCTGCTCTGCTTACTTGTGATCTCTCTCTCTCTCTTTCTCTCTGTGTCAAATAAATAAATAAATAAAATTTTTAAAAAATAATTAAAAAATATATTAACAAACCTAAACCAGAATTGAATAAATAATATAAAACAGCTTAATTAACCAAGGGCATCTGGATGGCTCAGTCAGTTAAGCGGCTGCCTTTGGCTCAGGTCATGATTCCAGGGTCCTGGGATGGAGTTCCGCATGGGTCTCCCTGCTCATCGGAGAGCCTGCTTCTCCCTCTCCCTCTGCGTGGCACTTTGCCTACTTGTGCTCTCTCTCTATCTCTCTGTCAAATAAATAAATAAAATCTTTAATAAAACAACAACAACAACAACAACAACTTAACCAAGCAGTCTTTATCCTGGGAAAATAATTCACTATTCATGCACTTCCCAATTCTGTCCATACAATTAATTCATTACATTAATAGATTAAGGCAGAAAATCCATGTGACTATCTCAGTCAATACAGTAAAAGCATTTCACAGCTTTTATTCATGATAACAACTACTCAAATTTTAAAAATAGAAAAAAAACCATTTCGGGTGCTTGGGTGGTTCAGTTAGTTAAGGTTCTGCTTTTGACTGCTCAGGTCATGATCCCAAGGTCCTGGGATCAAGGCCCACATTGAGCTCCCTGCTCAGCCAGAAAGCCTGCTTTTCTCTCTCCCTCTCTCTGCCCCTCCCCCTTGCTCATACTCATGCTATTTCTCTCTCAAATAAATAAATAAAATATTCTTCAAAAAGAAAGAAAAACATTTCACAACAGTCATTTATGATTTTAAAAATTTTGAATGTATATTATGTCTTCATTCTCCCATGAAGTTTAGTGTTCATTTTTGAAATAGTTTTGTGTTTTTCTTCTGAATCTTTCCTCCTGTTCCCATCCATACCCTCTTGTTATCCACCATCTGTTCACCAAGTACTTGCATTTCTGATATGTGTCCTTCCTTCACTGTTAAAGGACTATACCAAGTTTTGTTGTTTTTCTGTTCATGACGGAATTTTGGGCTGCAATTTCCACCAGCTTTTGGCAATGTATTTCTGGTGTGTTGTCATCTGTCAGTAAATTGTGTTGCTCTTTTTTTTTTTTTTTTTTTTAGTTTAAATTCAGTTTAGTTAACATATAGTGTATTATTTGTTTCAGGGGTAGAATTTAGTGATTCATCAGTTGCATGTAACACCCAGTGTTCATTACATCACGTGCCCTCCTTAATGCCATCACCCATCCCCCCACCCAACTGCCTTCCAGTGTAGCATCCCTGTTTGTTCCCTATAATTGAGAGTCTCTTATGACTTTTTATCTTTTTTTTTAATTTTCCTTCTCCTCCCCATGTTCATCTGTTTTGTTTCTTAAATTCTACATATGAGTGAATTTATATGGTATTTGTGTTTCTCTCACTGACTTATTTTGCTTAGCATAATACCCTCTAGTTTCATCCATGTCATTGCAAATGGCAAGATTTTGTTGCTCTTTTTTACTTTTTTTCTCATAGTTAACCAAACAGAATCTCTGTTCATTTCTTTTTTTTTTTTCTTTTTCTTTTTTTAAGTAAACTCCATGCGCAACATGGTGCTCAAACTCAAGACACTGAGCTCAAGAATTGCGTGCTCTATGAACTAAGCCAGCCAGGTATCTTTTTTAAATGTTCATTTTTTTAAAAAGATTTTATTTATTTATTTAAGGGGCACCTAGGTGGCTCAGTGGGTTAAGCCTCTGCCTTCTGCTCAGACCAAGATCTCAGGGTCCTGGGATCAAGCCTTGCATCAGGCTCTCTGCTCAGCAGGGAGCCTGCTTCCCCCTCTCTCTCTGCCTGCCTCTCTGCCTGCTTGTGATCTCTCTCTCTCTCTCAAATAAATAAATAAAACCTTTAAAAAAAGATTTTATTTATTTATTTGAGAGAGAGAGTGTGAGCGAGAGAGAGAACATGAGTAGGGGGAGCAACAGAGGCCTAGGGAGAAGCAGGATCCCCACGAGCAGGGAGCCCAATGTGGGGCTGGATCTCAGGACCTCGGGATCATGACCTGAGCCAAAGGCACACACTTAACCGACTGAACCATCCAGGAGTCCCTTGCTGGCACTTTCTGAGATGTGTCCCCTTTGGGTCTCTTTGGACATTTCAAAACATTTTCTCTCCACATTGACCAGTACTTTTTTTTTTTTTTCTTTGACAGAGAGAGAGAGAGCGAGAGAACACAAGCAGGGGGAATGGCAGGCAGAGGGAAAAGGAGAAGCAGACTCCCGCAGAGGAGGGGGAGCCCAATGTGGGACTCGATCCCAGGATTCTGGGATCATGACCTGAGCCAAAGGCAGACACTTAAGCAACTGAGCCACCCAGGCACCCCCAACTTTACCAGTAGTTAAAAGCATTTGGTCAGTCTTGCGCTCAGCCTCTCCTTGGGCTGAGGCGTTTCCTTTCAGGAGGGAATATTTGCTTTTTTCAGAGGTGACACTTGGACCCTCCCTCTCTCCCTGATTTTCCCTGCTGGGGACTGCCTGTTTGATATGGAATCTGGGCACACAAACATAGGAATTGGAGTCTAGGTATGCTGTGAAAATGTAGCACTCATGCCTTTGTGTGCGTGTGTGTGTGTGCAATCTCCTTATGGCTGAGTATGGTTTCCAGGAGACAAGAGGTGAAATTTGGGAATAAATTGCTGCTACCCTCCCCTCAAAGCCCTACAAGATGTTTTATTTTTCTTAAAGATTTTATTTATTTATTTTCAGGAAAGAGGGAGAGTGAGCCAGTGCACAAGCAGGGGGAGCTTAAGCAGGATCCCCTCCGAGCAAGGAGCCCAATGCAAGCCAAAGGCAGACGCTTAACTGACTGAGCCAAGCAGGTGCCCAAGGAGATGTTTTCTTTTTTAACTTTTTTAATTTTTAAAAGATTTTATTCATTTATTTGACCAAGAGAGAGAGAGAGAGAGACAGCAAGAGAGGGAACACAAGCAGGGAGAGAGAGAGAGGGAGAAGCTTCCCATGGAGCAGGGAGTCTGATGTTGATGTGGGGCTACATCCCAGGACCCTGGGATCATGACCTGAGCCAAAGGCAGAGGCTTAACCACTCAGCCACTCAGGTGACCCCCACCAAGGAGATGTTTTAGAAAAGCGAAGGCTTTCAGTAAGGCTGATGCTTCTCTGCCTTGCTTCAGGGAGAGCATCGTGTTAACCACGCTCCTGAGTCTGGTGCATGCATACACCAGTGATGAAGTTCTTGAACCTAGGTGAGGTTCGGTGGGGTGAAGTTCGGAGCCGACGGCTAAGAAAGAATTCTTAACACGTCTCTGGTGCAAAAAGGTGGTTTATTAGAGCACAGGGACAGGACCCGTGGACAGACGGAGATGCTGCCCTGGGGATGTGAGGAGTGGCTGGTTATATATATATACACAGGAGTTGGGTAGGTGAGGACAAAGGGGTGTTCAGAAGGGTTATTGGGGTAAAGAAGACTGTCAGGATATTGAAGGCCTGGTTATTATCAAGCCAAGGCCACTTTTCCCTCTAATGAGGCACTAACATAAAGACAATTGGGAGTCTCCTGGTGGAATGTTACATTCCTGCTATCAAGCGTCCTTGTTAGTGAGATTTGGGTTTAGAAGAAATTTAACTTTATTTACTTTTCCTTCTACCTCAGCCTCCTTCAGTTTTGTTTATGGAGGGGAGGGTGACATTAAGGCTTGAGGAACTGAGTTATGTGCCTCTGGAAATTGAGCTATTGATAAGGTAACTTCTTTGTTGTAAATCTCAAGGACATTTGTAAACCAAGGGAGACTCTGTCTTACAGGATTGTGATCTCTGCAAGTTAACTATTTGTTTCTCGTTTATGGCAGTCAGGGGGCCTAAGGAATGTGACACATATTACCAAGGGGAGCGGGTGGAGAGGGGGTGCAAGGTGCCAGCTTTTGCTTTGTTTTCAGCCAACCTCCTGCTCCCTCATCACCAGGAAGCCCTTTTGCCCATTTACACTGAGAAATAAAGCTTCAGAACTCTGTATCTTCCCAGCCCCGCACACTCACTTACACAGACACACGCACACTCTATCAGCCCGAGTCCCAGTAGGAAACAGCACTCTCCAATTAGGCTGATTGGAGGGCGCCTAGGTGGCTCATTCAATTGGGTGTCTGCCTTCATCTCAAGTCATGATCCTGGATTCCCAGGATTGAGACCTTCTCAATGGGAGTCTGCTTCTCCCTCTGCCCCCACCCCTGCTCATGCACTCTTTTGCTGTCTCTCAAATAAACAAATTTTTTAACTTTTTTTTTTTAATTAGGCTAATTTGAGGAGCTAGTTTATTTACAAAGGTGAATGGAGTATAGGGGAATCCCAGGGGATATTGCCACCCCAGGTCCAAAGGGATGAGGGGAAAAAGAGATTACAGCAGCAATTCTTCCTCAGGCTGTATCACAGATGTGTTTGGCATTCTAATAAAGCATAAAGTAAAAAATATACATAACAAAGTAAATCAATTACATTGAATTCCAGTTACCAAAATAGTAATAAAAAGTTGGAATGGTTGGCTCAGTTGGAAGAGCATGCAACTCTTGATCTCAGGGTTGTGAGTTTGAGCCCCACATTGGGTTGGAGATTACTAAAAATAAATAAATAAATGACTTCAAAAAGAAGTTAGAAGATAGAATAAATCATGTACTTTAATAAATCATGCACTTTATTGCCACATTATATAAAATATAAGACATTTAAAATACAGGCAATGGGCGCCTGGGTGACTCAGTTGGTTAAGCGTTTGCCTTTGGCTCAGGTCATGATCTCGGGGTCCTGGAATTGAGCCCTGCATCAGGTTACCTGCTCAGCAGGGAGTCTGCTTCTTCCTCTCCTTCTGCAGCTCCCCCTGGCTGTGCATGCTCGCTCTCTCTCATAAGTAAATAAAAAATATTTTAAAAAATTAAAATATCGGTCAGTTGAGCCCCACATTGTGGCTAGAGTTTACTTTAAAAAAATTGTAGAAGTGGATAAAGCTTTCTGTATTCAAATGAGCATTATTATTTACAATAATGGAAAAATAACTTCATTAGTGATGCAGTTAGAGAGCCCAGCTGGCTCAGTCAGTAGAGTACATGACTCTCAATCTTGGGGCCGTGAATTTGAGCCCCACCACGTTGGGGGTAGAGTTCGCTTAAAACACAGGCACCTTGAAGTTAGATTTTAATAAATAAAGACACATCAGTGCAAACTCTATTATTGCTTGAACAAGGACTTTAAACTGTGGGGCCCCCTGGCTGGCTCAGTTGGAAGAGCAGGCAACTTTTAGTCAAGGCTGGGGGTTCAAGGGGCACCTGGTTGGCTCAGTGCGTTGAGCCTCTGCCTTGAGCCCAGGTCATGATCTCAGAGTCCTGGGATCAATTCCCAAATCGGGCTCTCTGCTCGGTGGGGAGCCTGCTTCCTCTCTCTCTGCCTGCCTCTCTGCCTACTTGTGATCTCTCTCTCTGCGTCAAATAAATAAATAAAAATCTTAAAAAAAAAAAAGTTTGGGAGTTCAAGCCCCATGTTGGGTGCAGCGATCACACAAATAAACTTTAAAAAAATAATAAAATAAAGAGAATTTTAAACTGTGATGTGGATTTTGACAAGCAATGCATGTAATGTTGAATATGAGAAGGGGGTGTACATTTTTTCCTTTCCAAGTTCACAGACCACCTGACATTTATCTCCTGGGTTACTGAATCCAAGAGGAAGATAGAGCTTTGCAGTGCAGGTCGCCTGGTGAGAAGCACTGCGCATAAGTGGAGGTTTTTGCCAGCCTGAGGTGACCTCTTGGGAAGGGAGCCAGAAGAACGAACACCCACGGCTTAATGTCTTCCCTCCTGCTATTTTCCTGCTAGGCTCTCCAATAGCCAAAACCAACTGGAAGCCAGAGGTGCCCTTGATGTGCTCTGTACAGGTTAGCCTCCTATGGCAGAAAGCAAAGTGGGAGAGGGAAGGTAGAGAGGCAAACAGGACACACACACCAACAAGTTTTCTGGCCCGCGTATGCTTTTCCTGTAAGCACACTCCATGGAGCCTAATTCTAAGCAGAATTCCCCCTGGAGAGCATGGAATCATAACAAGAGCCCGTAGCAACACGGGGCCAGTTCACAGGGATTCTAATCTCATGGGGTCCTTCTGGCGGGTCATTTCTTGAGCCCACTCAGCATTGTCTCCCTGACTGCTTGGCTGAACACGAACAGGCCTGGCCTCTGTGATTCCTCCTTTTCTTCTTCCTCCAAGGCTGACCAGCCCCACCACCCATTAACCCATGCTTAAGCTACCTTGACACCTTCAGTCTGGATCAGCAAGCCTCACAGGCTCGGGCACCTCTTTCCCGGCAATGACTTTCACACTTGACCACGTCAGAAGCACCTGAGGCACTTGTTAAAAACCTATTGTCAGGCCCCATCCCCAGAGTCTCTGATTTAGTAGGTCTGAGCTGAGGCACATTTCTTTCTTTTTTTTTTTTTTTTTAAGATTTTATTTATTTATTTGACAGAGATCACAAGTAGGCAGAGAGACAGGCAGAGAGAGAGGAAAGGAAGCAGGCTCCCTGCTGGGCAGAGAGCCCGATGTGGGCTCGACCCCAGAACCCTGAGACAATGACCTGAGCCAAAGGCAGAGGCTTTAACCCACTGAGCCACCCAGGCACCCTGCAACCAGACACATTTCTAACACACTTCCGCCTAATGCTGCAGGAAGGGCCAGTCTGAGAGAGCCACTGTTTTAAGGAGCTTCTGCATTATCTCTGCTCAGATCTAGATTTTGCAGCCTGTCTGGGAGCTATCTACTTTCCTTATCTCCGTGTTCTCATGGATTCCTCAAAGCTGCCCCCTAATGCACCCCCCAACCATTTCTAACCCTTACCCAGAAGTCTCCCTTCACCCCTGCTACTAGGAGCCAGCCTTCTCTGTGACCGTGGGGGCTGGGTCCCCGAGTCTGTGGGCGATGTCTTCTAGTATGTCTGTTCTTCTTTGTTTTTTTTTAATATTTTTTTATTTATTTGCCAGAGAGAAAGAGGGAGAGCACAAGCAGAGAAAACTGCAGGCAGAGGGAGAAGCAGGCTCCCTACTGAGCGAGGAGCCCAATGCAGTACTCAATCCCAGGACCCCAGGATCATGACCTGAGGATCATGACCTGAAGGCAGACACTTGATTGACTGAGCCACTCAGGTGACCCCTATATGTCTGTTCTTCACAGGCTTTCCCCACATCTGTGTTTAGGCTGGGTTTTGTTCTTCACTCTTTTGCCCTTCTAGATACTCTTACTCCCCACTTTTGCCCCGTGTCAGAGTAGCTGTTACTTTATCCCAGAAAGTTTCTCTGAGCATCTAACTCTATACCCCTATGGTAGTCTGCCAAACCATTCTCGATGGAAAGAATAGTCTGGGACGCGGTCTCATCCTGAATACAGGCCAGAGCCTTCCCAATGGCCTATACGGCCCTACACAATCTGGCCTCATCTCCTGCCTGTTTCCACTCATACACCTGGCTCCAGCTACACTGGCCATCCTGCTGCTTCACAAACACTCCAGCTATCCTGACATGTTCTTACCTCAGGACCTTTGCACTTGTCTGAAATGCTCCTCTCTCATATAGCTACATGGCTTATTTCCATATCTCTCGAAAAATTTTTTTAAGATTTTATTTTTAAGTAATCTCTACACCCAGCATGGGGCTCAAACTGACAACCCCAAGATCAAGAGTCACATGCTGCACTGAACTAGTCAGATATCCCCCTACTTGAAATCTTTGCTCAAATATTTTCTCAGAGAAGCCTCTCTGCAGTCCCTAGGTGGCTCAGTCAGTTAAGCATCTGACT
Organism: Lontra canadensis; assembly: GCF_010015895.1. Taxonomy (NCBI): domain Eukaryota; kingdom Metazoa; phylum Chordata; class Mammalia; order Carnivora; family Mustelidae; genus Lontra; species Lontra canadensis. Next base: position 1,382,911 of record NW_022631180.1, read on the forward strand.
TCAGCTCAGATCATGATAGAAGGGTCCTGGGATCAAGTTCCCCCACAGGCTCCCTGCTCAGCAGGGAGTCTGCCTGTCCTTCTCCCACTCTTTCTGCCCCACCCCAGCTCAAGCTCTTTCTCTCTCAAATAAATAAATAAAATATTTAAAAATAGTAAAAAGAAAATAATATAAAAATAAAACAGCAGTCTACCACAGCACTTCCTATCCCCCTTCCCTACTTTGTTTTTCTGCATAGGTACTTGCCACCTTTGATATGTTTATTATTTTTAGAATTTTTTAATTTGTAAGTAATCTCTACATCTACTGTGGGGCTTGAACCCCAAGATCAAGAGTCACATGCTCCACTGACTGAGCCAGCCAGGCATCCCAATATGTTTATTTTTATGGTCTGTCTTCCACAGTTAGACTGTTCATGAGGACAAGAGCCTACATGTGTTTGGATCACTGAGGTGGCATTCAGTGTGCACTTGATAATTATTTGTCAAATGAAAATATGAATAAAGAAATGAATTCCCCCCACTAGGCGCTAAGACCTGAGTGTACGGTTGCAGCTTTCTCTGAAAGGAGAGAGGCAGCTGCAGTAAAGGGAAGTCCAGAATTCTGAGTTCACCCCAGCATGTCCCCCCACTTGCACGGGTCAGGGAGAAGGCAGTGAGAAGTGAATGCTCCCAGCTGCAGAAGGGGAAGTAATGTGAAGGCGAGAGGAGAAGGAAAGGTGTCTCCATTGATGCTGGCGCAGGGTGGGTGGAGCTCTGGGTGGGGAGTTTGTGGTTTATTTATTTATATATTTATTTAAGATTTATTTATTTATTTATTTATTTATTTATTTGAGAGGGGGTTGCGCAGAGTGAGAGGGAGAGAGAGAATCTCAAGCAGACTCCCCACTGAGCAGGGAGCCCCCCCTGCAGATCTCACAATCCTGAGAAACCAAGAGTCAGACAGTCAACCCACTGAACCACCCAGGCACCCCTGGGTGGTGAGTTTGAACAAAAACGTCTCAGTGAGGGGAACGTGCTAGCCTCTTCTCCCCTGGAAGCGACTACCCATACAACAAAAAAGGAAACAGGATGTGAGTGGGGAAGACATTTTTTAGAGGCAACTTACACACTCTCTTGAACCTGTGGTGATTGACACCTAATCACACACATGCACGTGTGCAGGCACACGCACACACACACACACACACACACACACTCACACGCCCCTAACATCAGCTTCACCCCCTGGTTCTTGTGTCCACAAATACTATCTCTCTCAGCACCACTTTCAGTTCCCCCAGAAAATCTACTTAAACTCTTGAATTCCTGAGCTCTGTAGATTTCACAAACTATTTCAGGGGAGATAAGATGAGCGGGTTCCATTGCACATCTGAAAGCGAACAAATACGACTCATGTGTTAGGCATTGCCCTATTTCCAAGTGCCTCAGACCCGGAGGGAGGCTTCTCTCCCTTTCGGACCCTACACCATCTTGCCATCCTTTTAGATCTGCCCGTGGACTTCAGATTTTTCTCCCATTCACATTATAGAAAAATCCAGTCAGCCCTTCCTCAGCTGTGTACCCAAACCTGTGTGCCCAGACTCGTGCCACCTGACAAAATGCAAGCCTTAAGACTTACCTGACCCTCCAGACCTGTTCAAAGACCATTTATTTGTTCCGGAGAGTAAATACCCCTCCCCCACACCTCCAGTGGCTTCTTTCTTTCCTGCACAGATTGGGCTCTCCTTAAGAGGAATTTAGGAGAATGTTATTTTCTCACCTCAATCCTAGAGCCGCTGGCCCCTTCCTCCTGGGGAGCTCGTGTCAGCAGAAGCTGAGGGGGAAGTGAGGCCTGGGACTGGAGGAGGAGGGAATGAGGAGAAAGGGGAAGTTCAGGAGGGAGGCCTCAGAGAAGGCTGATGGGAGAGGAGAGCCAGTAGACAGAGCTCCAGCTCGGTCTCTATCCACCTATCTACTGGTCTCTACATCAGCATCTACTGAGCTATGAGCCAAACCAGGGATTTACAGGGTAAGGAAGGTAGAAGAGGCAGAGCCTAAAATGAGAGCAAGGAGATGGACAGACCTGGGCAGGGCTAGGAGGTGGTGAGCAGGCCTAGGAGGGCAGAACTGTGATGACCCTGGGCCGGTGTGGAAGAAAGAAGAGGAATGGGGGGTGAGGAAACATTAACCTCTGTGTACCCTCAGGAGGAAAAGCCTTTGGGCTGCTGAAGGCTCAGCAGGAAGAGAGACTGGATGAAATCAACAAGGTAAAAGGAAGATCTAAGGGGGCAGGGCCTGGGGGGAAGGGGCCCCTGAACCAGGGGACATATCCTGGCTCCTTGCTTTCTCCCCACAGCAATTCCTGGATGATCCCAAATATAGCAGTGATGAGGATCTGCCCTCCAAACTGGAAACCTTCAAGAGTGAGGGGGAAACTGAAAGGGCAGAGGGGGAGTGAGGGGGGGGATTTCCTCAAGAACAGAGAAGGGACCGGAGAGACACAGAGTCTACATGTGTGGTGGGAAAAAGGGAGGCTGCCTCCGTTGTTCCCCCTTGTTGCAGTCTCTTTCCTTGGGCTGCCCCTCTCAGCACCCTCTCTGGTTCCCTACACCTTAACAGGGCCCCTCAACCCCACCCAGAAGCACTTCCTCTGCCTGCCCTACCTCCCCCTTCCACATCTTCCCCACCTAGCACTTGGTCAGTGGCCCTTTTCTCAATCCCCTGTGCTGTCCCTCCCTGGGACCCTCCAGCCAGTGCTTACCCTATCTGCTTTCTCCCCTCACCCAGAGAAATACATGGAGTTTGACCTGAATGGAAACGGAGATATCGGTGAGAAAAGGGTGATGGGGGCATGTGCAGACCCAGGAAGAGGGAGGTCTCTCCTACCGTGCCTATTTCTGGTGATTTGGGAGAGGGCCCAGCTACCAGAGTAGGAGGGATGAGAATGGGAATGGGAAGGCGAAGACAGAGAGAGAGAGGCTCCCCTCTTCTCATCCCCTCTCCTCTGCCTCTAGATATCATGTCCCTGAAGCGGATGCTGGAGAAACTTGGGGTCCCCAAGACCCACATGGAGCTCAAGAAATTAATCAGGGAGGTGTCTGGCAGCTCTGGGGAGACTTTCAGCTACTCTGATTTCCTTAAGATGATGCTGGGCAAGAGATCTGCCATCCTAAAAATGTGAGGGTCCAGTGCCAACCTTTCCTATGCTTACCTGTTTTCTCCTCAACCCTACCCCCATCCCCAGGCTCACCCATATATTACTCAGCGTCCATTTCTTCCCTTCTTTGAGGGACCCTTCCAAGTTCCTATCCCTATCCATTGTTCGGGTCCCTACAGCGCCTAGCATGGCCATCCCTACTCTTCTTCCTTCTCCTCCGACCATAATAACCCCTGTCCTCTTCCAGACTTTCACAGTAGCCTAAGATTTATTCTCTTGAGAAGACAGTCCCCTGATCCCTCTGTCTCTTCCCATCTCAACTAGGATCCTGATGTACGAGGAGAAAGCAAGAGAACAGGAGAAGCCAGCAGGTCCCCCAGCCAAGAAAAATATCTCTGAGTTGCCCTGATTTGTGGTAGGGGAGATGTGGTGAGATTGATGGGACTTCTAAAGACTCCAACATGGAAAAAGGGCACAGAATTGTGGGCCAGAGGTACACTAAATTAAATAAACTATCCTTCTCCAGATCAAGTCAGTTTGGTCTCTGTTTGGGTGGATTTTTTTCCCTTGGTCTGGGAAGAAGTGAAGCATCATTGAGGGAAGGGCACCAAAGGATTTGCCCATATGAACAATCCATCCACAATTTTGTAATGTGTCAACTATAGCAGATGGTTTTGTACTTCAAGGGAGAGTCCAGATATATGATAGCCTTGTTCTCAAGGAATTTAGATGGGACAAAAAGACATGTACAGACAAAAAAATATCACCCAGGCCCATGGGGAAGAGCAAGGATTCTCTCTTTTTTTTCCCTAAGATTTTGCTTTTTTTTTTTTTTTTTTACAAAGCAAGAGATCACAAGTAGGCAAAGAGGCAGAGGCAGGCAGGGGGGGCGGTGCAGGCTTCCTGCCGAGCAAAGAGCCCAATGCGGGGCCTGATCCCAGGACCCTGAGGTCAAGACCTGAGCTGAAGGCAGAGGCTTAACCCACTGAGCCACCAGGTGCCCCTAAGATTTTGCTTTTTTTAAGTAATCTCTGTACCCAATGTGAGGCTCCAACTCACAACCCCTAGATCAAGAGTTACATGCTCTATTGACTGAGCCAGCCAGGGGCCCCAAGCAAGGGTTATCTTGAACCAATATTCTCCATCACTAGTCTTTGTTTACCTAACAAAATCACTAAACCTTTCTCAGTCTTTCGTCTGAAAGTGGGGATGATATGATCTATTTCACAGTGACTGATGTATCAGAAGCTCTTTATAATGTTTAAAACTTGAATGGATGGATGGATGGATAGATAGATGGATGAAAGAACTGATGATGCTATTGAATTGAGTAAAGGATTCACAAAACTATAACATCTGATAACTTAAGCACTAAATGAGTCAGTGAGGTCCTTTTAGGGGAAAAGCTGCTGAACTGAGTCTAATGAAGGGAAAGGGGACTTCTATTTGGAGGATATGGAGTACAGATACTGGGGATACAAAATACTTGGATGGCAGAAAGGATTAAAAAGCCAATCCCAGAGGGGCGCCTGGGTGGCTCAGTGGGTTAAAGCCTCTGCCTTCGGCTCAGGTCATGATCCCAGAGTCCTGGGATCGAGCCCCACATCAGGCCCTCTGCTCAGCAGGGAGCCTGCTTCCTCCTCTCTCTGCCTGCTTCTCTGTGATCTCCATCTGTCAAATAAATAAATAAATAATCTTAAAAAAAAAAAAAAAAGCCAATCCCAGAGAAGGAAGGAACGTCAGAGTTCCCAAGCCTTCAGTAAGGCTATTCCTAGACCTTTCCTCCAACAGGTCCAGATGAGTTAACTCTAGCATTCCCCAGTCTCTGGCCACTTTTTCAGATTTCCTGACTTTCTGGGAAGGGATAATCTAATTATTATCCCAGGTAATAATCTAATTATTACCCCAGCTTGTTTCTTGTACTGAGGACAGTGTTGGCTCTTCCCAGTGGTGAAGCCAGGTTAGCCTCCTAAAATGTGCTACAGTAACTGTGTGGCACTTCAGATGAGGAAGAGATCACTGCAAGTTGGATAAAATAGCTGAATATAACAAAATCAATAACTATTGAGCACCCACCCTATACCACCCTGAATGCTTTCTGTGTACTAATTATCTTAATCTTTGCAACAACCCTGGTGACACCAAGGAGGATATAAAGGAGCTGGAACTTAAATAATTTGTTCAGGATAAATAAATTGGGTTCTAGTCATATATCAGACTATTATTACACAGCAACAAGAATGAACAAGCCACAACTACATGCAGCAGTGTGGACGGACTTCCTCAACATAATGTTGAACAAAAGAAGACAGACACAGGAGAACCCTTACTATACAATGCCATCTGTATAAAGTACAAGAGAGGGCAAAACTAACATATGTTGTTATAGGGGCACCAGGGTGGCTCAGTCGTTAGGCATCTGTCTTTAGCTCAGGTTATGATCTAAGGATCCTGGGATCGAGCCTCGCATCAGGCTCCCTGCTCAGAGGGAAGCCTGCTTCTCCTTCTCTCACTCCCCCTGCTTGTATTCTGTCTTTTGTTGTGTGTCTCTCTGCCAAATAAATAAATAAAATCTTTAAATATATATATATATATATATATATATATATATATGTTGTTCTAAGGATAGTACTAAGCCTTGGGGGAGGGCGGTGACTGGAAGAGGCCCTCTAGCAGCTTCCATGGTGCTAGTCAAGGTTTTATTTTTGGCTACATGTTCTGCTCATTTTGTGAAAATTCATCAAAAATAAATAAATATAATATGCTTTGATAAAAAGACTTTAAAATCATTTATTGGGCATGGGAAGTGCCTGGGTGGCTCAATCAGTTAAGTGTCTGCCTTTGGCTTGGGTCATGATCTCAGGGTCCTTGGATCAAGCCCTGAGTTGGACTTTCTGCTCATTGGGGAGCATGCTTCTCCCTAGGTCTGCCCCTCCTCTTGCTCCTGTGCTCGCTCTCTCTCTCTCTCTCTCTCTCTTCATCTCTTTCTCTCTGTCAAATAAATACATAAAATCTTTAAAAAATCATTTATTGGGCATCAACGTTGTACCATTCCTTATTCTAGGTGCTTGGGTTATAAGAGTCACAAAACAAAGATCCTTGCCATTGTGAAGTTTATACTCTGTTGTGGAAAATGGTATGCGAAGAAGACACACAACAAACAATAACTATAATTTAAAATTTATATGATGTTAGAAGAAAAAGTAGAGCAGGTTAAAGGGTTTCAGGGGTAACATGATGGTCAGGGAAGATTAAAATTTTGAATGTGTAATCAGGGTAGGCCTCATTGAGAAGACGACCAACGCTGTACAAAGACATCATGGAGGTAAAGGAGTAAGGGTCGTGGGTTTTGGGGGGAAGGGTCAACTGGGCAGAGGAAAGAGAAGCAAAAGGGCTCCAAGGTGAGACATGCCTGGCAGAAGTAGGGAAAATGATAAAATCAGGGGGCCAAATCATTTAAGGTCTTGTAGGCCACTCCTAAGGACTTTGAGAGAGACTGAGAGGCTTTGTAGGACTTTGAGCAAGGGAGTCCTTTGAGGCCTCCTCTGAGAAAAGGCCCACTTTGGCTGCAGTGCAGAGAATAGGCAGTAGGGGCAGGGGCAGACTAAAGGCAAGTTACTGTAACCCAGGTGAGAAGAGATCAAGGTGGAAGCAGTGTAAGTGAATTGGCTGGATTCTGGATATTTTCTCAAGACAGCAGTTCCCGTCTGATTAAAAGTGGGGAGTGAAATAAAGAAGGGAGTCCATGAAGATTCCAGGGTTTTTGCCTTAACTATAATTTTTAAGTTGCCATCAGGTGATATGACAAAGGCTGTGGAGAGAGCAAATTTTGAGGAGATCAAATGTTCAGTGTTGGACGTACTGAATTTGAAATGATCTGTTAGAAAACCAAGAGGAGATGTCAAGTACCTAGCTATGTATCCGAGTGTGGAGTTTGTCAGAGAGGTCTGCAGTGAAGATATGAATTTGGGAGTCATCAGCACATAAATGCTATTTCAAGGCATAAGACTGATGTCCTTTTAGCACACTGGCTAAAAAATTGGGGTGAAGGCTTGACTGGAGTTGGTTTAAGAATGAATGACAGGGGGCACCTGGGTGGCTCAGTTGTTAAGCAGCTGCCCTCAGCTCAGGACCTGATCCCAGAGTCCTGGGATTGAGCCCTGCATCCGGCTCCCTGCTCAGCAGGGTGTCTGCTTCTCCCTCTCTCATTCCCCTTGCTCGTGTTCCCCCTCTCACTGTCTCTGTCAAATAAAAAAAATTAAAAAAAAAAGTTTTTTAAAAAAGGAAAGAAAAAAGAATGACTGACAGGAGGGAAATTGGTGACGGTGAGGATGGATAACTCTTCCAAGAAATTTTGCTGTGGTAGGAGACCAGGGAGAGGGGGACACGAGAACCATTTCAAATGCTTAGCAACTGCATCTCAACTATCTTAATGTGCCTCAGGATAAAATTTTTATCAGATTCTTGCGAATTTTCCGGCTCTCACTTTCCATAATGGACAGGCACTTAATTTAGTCACACCAGCTGAGGCACAGGTCGCCAAAACCATGCCTCAGCTCATCAGTTCACTGGGCCTGAGCTGTGCAGCCTCTCCTCAAACTTGGCTAAATCCTGACTAGTTCTTCACATTTCTTAATAAGACCCACGTTTTTCTAAAGGCATTCCTGAACCTCCCCAGGCAGGATCTGATTTTATTCCTCTACTTTCATAATATATTGTGGATATCTCTCACGCCTTCGAAATACAGTTTTCGAATGATTTGCTGAACGGGTAGTAGGTCTGATTGGAGCACAGTAATAGGAGAGACAAAGGAAGGAACTAGTACACTTGGTAGAATGAAACCCATTGTGACGGGAATACAAACTGCCAATAATATCAGATATACAAATATATTTATAAAAATTATAGGTTATAAAATTAAATGTCTTAGTCACTGGTTGCCGATATGTTGATGAAGAGGTCATTCCTATCCTACCTTGATTCAAAAGATTTGCATGTATTATGCAAATAAATAAAACTAGCAAAAGAATGCCTACACTGCATGGGGCCGACGACACCCTCCTCTGCACCCCAGGATTGGCCTATCTATTCACTTCATTTGCATGACGTGATTTAATAACTCGAAGGCCCCGCCTCTCTGATGCTTTCACCTCTCGCGAATGGACGCGTGAGTCGGGACTCTTCCCTCGTTACGTAAGCTCCGCCCCCCGGCAGCCAATCCCTTCCGCCCCGTGCTCTCGCTCCATCTCCTTTGCTGAAAGCGCTGCCAGTCTTCCATCGTTTCGTTCCACTCTTGCCGTCCCTACGTTTCTCCGCTCGCATCTTTCCACGAACGCACGACGCACGCTCCGCCCCTTCCCCCCCGCATTCGTCGTGCAAATCCTGCGCCGTAACCGCCCGGCGGACGGCCACTGCATTCCCGCCCCTCTACGCGTCTTAACGGCGGACGTCGGGGTCGCGTCTCTTTAGCCAACCGGCATCCTAGCGCCTGAAAGTCCCTCCTCTTTATGCAAATAACCTATGACTGATCTGCACACCCAGCCTTTTTTTTTTTCAAATAAGGACAGCCCTCGAAGTAAAGAGGGATAGGGTAGAAGGTGCCCCGCCCTTTATGCAAATAAGGGGGCGTGCCACACGCTGAGGGAGGTGGGAGGGGGGGCTGCTCCCGGGGGCGGCGGTTGCCCGGATGGGCCGTTAGTCGGAGCCTAGCCGCGGAGTGAGCGAGGGAGACGGGAGGAGCCGAACCCGGCGCCATCCGCCGCCATCCGCCCCCGCCCCACCGCCATCCCACCTCGGGGACCCCCTAGGCCCCGGTCCCGGACCCCCGCGCACCCGGCCAGGTGAGTCTGGGGAGCTCAGTGCTAACGCCCTTTTCCGGCGCGGGAGCGGTGGTGGCGGCGGCGGCGGCGGCGGTGGCGGTCCGGCGGCGGGGGGGTGGGGAGGAGAAGCTGCCATTAGCCGCCGCCATTTTGTCCTCCTGCTGCCGGGGCTTGCCTGCCCCTCCCCCTCTGATACCCCAGCTAGGTACCCGGACCTCCAACACCTCACACAGAGTCTATGGCCTGCCCTTAACCACCCACATTCCTGGCTTCATGGGGTGACCCCCTCTTCTGGGCCCTGAGCTCCCCACCCTCAGCTGCGCTCTTGGCCTTTTCACCCCAATCTGTGGGTCCCCTTCCCCGCCGCCACTCTGGGGTGGGCCGCGCCCGCGGATCCTCGTAGAGTCTCCTTTCCTCCATATTGGGCCACCCTCCCATCCTCCCAGTACTTGGGTTCCCCTTTCTTGACGCCCCTCTTCGCGTCGAGTCAACTCCCACCCTGGAACCCTTCTTTTCTTCTACATCTTTGCTTTCTATGTTCCTCAGTCTTTCTGTGCTTTTTCATTTTTCCTGTTTCCTTTCTGTCTCACCCCCACCCCTTTTTTACCTTGGGTGTCTTTTGACATTGCCCTCTTACTTTGCTCTGTATCTTTTCTTTACCATTTCTGGTTAAGTATATTGTTTTCCACGTCCTTTGATGTTGACCCTTTTTATTAGTGTTGCTCCACTATTTGTCTATCCCCTTTCCCTTCATGTATTTATTTTTCAAAGATTGGAGTCTTTAAACACCTATAGGGCACACCCCGCTCCTTTATCTTACCTGTCTAAAAACTTTTCCCTGGTTTTATCCTGATTTTACTCAGCTTTTTATCACGGGTCTGCCTGGATTTCCCACCACCTCCCATTTCTTTCCTGTACGCCATTCCTTCCTATAAATGAATGCCTGGTCACTCAGGAACCCACTGACGATGCAGAGTTTGGCCTGCTTGGGGAGGAAGGGATATTGGGAAAAGAAATGACTGCTGATGAACATTCTTACTGAGGGGAGGGAAATGAAGTTCATCTGGCTTTGGCCCCATGGTTACAGAGTGTGCTGGAGGTGGCTCCGTAATGTTTTGTTTTTCTCACATCTGCATAGGATAAGCAGAGGCCACCAGTGTTTTCATCTGGAGACCAGATTTTTTTTCCAGGAGCTGGGATGGGGGCAAATATAGGGAAAAAATGGGTGAATATTCCAAATACTAGGGGTTTTGTAGCTTGGGAGTATGTAGAGCCCCAATTCCATGAGGAATTATCTGGCATCAGCCCCCAGTCTGGCTGAGCAAGCTCATAAAATCGTTAACTCCCGGCATACCTTCGTGTAAACCTCCCCAGATGGGAGTGAGGCTGCTGGGAAAGAAACCTGGGGCACAGTTAGGGAGCTGGTGTCTAATAAGTCAGGGGTTTAAAGCTCTGTTCCTTGCAGGATGGAGCTGTATGCCTCTTTCTGGTTGTCTCTGGGGCTGGGACTTGCCGTGTTTTATCATATGTCTCTGGAATGCTTTTGGTGGAGGGAGGTTCTTACTTAGGATAATGAAGAAGTGACTACCTTTATAATATACTGGCACAAAAGGAAGTGTGTGTCTACTACCAGAAGGATACTAGATTTTTTATTTATATTTCCTTGGCAAGAGGTGTCTGGGGGAAAGAGGAACCATGGCATTTGGGCTCTGTGGGAGTTGCTTAAAGGGATGGGAGAGTATGAACAGGCTAGAGAAAAAGACATCAGAGGGCCAAGTATCTGGGCCCCTAGTGAAAATGCAAACGAGCATCTAGGTTTCTCTTGGAGTCAGTAAAGGGAGCAGAGACTGAAACACTTGGTGTTTGGCCCACAGGCTCCGGCACGTTTTGGGGGAGGTGCCTGCAGGACCCAACGTACTCAATGAGCTTCCAGCGCAATGTCCGATCGCTCGGGGCCGACTGCCAAGGGGAAGGATGGAAAGAAGTATTCCTCGCTCAACCTGTTTGATACGTATAAGGGCAAGTCCTTAGAGATCCAGAAACCCGCTGGTGAGGGTCCTGCCCAGATGTTCCTAATTCCTAGAGGCTGGGCATGAATGGGGCATACATTTTAAAGCTCTTTGCAGGGAAATGGTTATAGCCAAGTATTAAAACACTAGAGGAACACTAGATACTTCCCAGCTTTATCTTGGGTCCCATAGGGAACATTGGGCTTTGGATGAACACCAGTGACCCTCCTACAAAGGCGTGTCTGTAGTTCCCGGTCTTTGGACACGTAAGAACTGGAGGCAAAGAAATGTGGACTTGGAGAAGTCTGGGGCCAGCTTGCTCCCTGCAGGCTCAAGATGAACCATCCAACAAAGGAGCATCAACTGTAATGCATCTTAGTGTTTACAGTGGAATTTTAGAGATTGCTGAGGGCAAAGGAAGGAATGGTTTCTTAAAAAACGTTTGGTAATAAGACATTAAGGTGGGGGTGCCTGGGTGGCTCAGTGGGTTAAGCCTCTGCCTTCGGCTCAGGTCATGATCTCAGGGTCCTGGGATCGAGGCCCGCATCGGGCTCTCTGCTCAGCGGGGAGCCTGCTTTCTCCTCTCTCTCTCTATGCCTGCCTCTCTGCATACTTGTGATCTCTCTCTCTCTGTTTCAAATAAATAAATAAAATCTTAAAAAAAAAAAATTAAGGTGGTACAAATGGGGCCTAGGGTAGGAAACTGTCTGATTGTCCATGTGGGGCGTTCTTCACCCTTCTATCTTTTCTCTAGTTGCCCCTCGCCATGGCCTGCAGAGTCTTGGGAAAGTTGCCATTGCCCGGCGTATGCCACCCCCAGCCAACCTTCCAAGCCTGAAAGCCGAGAACAAAGGCAATGACCCCAACGTCTCACTAGTGCCGAAAGACGGAACAGGATGGGCAAGCAAACAGGAGCAGTCCGACCCCAAGAGGTAGACAGAGGTCTGGGGGACCTAGAGTAATGACTATCTTAACTTTGAACTTTAGGAGTGGGTTGGGGCTTGGTCTAGCCCAGCCACATAAGATCCAGAGACCGAGGGAAGCCTCTTGGTTATTCCAGGGCTCTTTAGTTAGAGGACTAAGGAATGACGCTTTTACCTTTCTGTGAGGTGGAAGGAAGGGATCAACAAAGGGAAGACAGCCTACACGGGGTGACTAAATTATGGTATTTTGTTGGAAGTACTTGTAAATAGTAACAGATGGGCTTGGGTTCACTTCCTGTCCTCCATCAGTTGGACAAGTAGTGGAGGCATCTCAGGTCCTGGATAACTTTCCCATCCTACCATTTCCTTAGTTCCGATGCCTCAACCGCTCAGCCGCCGGAATCGCAGCCACTGCCGGCTTCACAGACGCCTGCCTCCAACCAACAGAAACGACCCCCAGCAGCCCCCGAGGTGTGTGAAGAACTAGGTGGTATTGAATGGCTGGGGGCAAGAATGGTTTGTAGTTCCACCACTCACATCACTGTTTATTATTTCTCTGCTTCCCCAGAACACTCCTTCGGTTCCAAGCGGGGTAAAGTCCTGGGCACAAGCCAGCGTCACCCATGGAGCACATGGAGATGGTGAGTGCAGGGCTGCTTGGGGAGCTTGTTCTGTGCCCTGTGGTAGGTAGGAGCCCTGCACTATACCTTTAGCAAAGTGTTCTTTGGTTCTCTGGCTAAATTTTGGGCCCCATATTAGGTTTCACAGGCCACAAGAGCAAGTTCATTTCTGTCTTACGCGAGGTCAAGGGGGTGTCCCAGAACTGACCTTGTTTATTGGGGAATGGATACACAGTGTGTAGGGGGTGAGTTTGAAAGCAGGAATTTGATGATCTGGTACTATCAGAGCCTTCAAGTTTTGTGGTACATTTTCAGTAAATATGTTTTTTGGGGTTTTTCAGTATTTTTTGGTCTGCTACTCTGAACCCCAACAGGTGGAAGGGCATCAAGCCTACTGTCACGATTCTCTCGAGAGGAATTTCCGACCCTGCAGGCGGCTGGCGACCAGGACAAGGCTGCCAAGGAAAGGGAGTCTGCCGAACAGTCGTCTGGGCCCGGACCAAGCCTCCGCCCCCAAAGTGAGTGGTTAACATTTGTGAGTTGGGTGGGTGAGTGAGTGGTTGGTTCTATTTTGTCCAGAACAGTACCTTATTCCATCTCAGAGCTGAGTTCTGGTGTATTCACCTTTTTCTCCATCATTTTTAGTTATGTTCCTTCTTTGCTTTTTCTAAAATACAGATTCTACAACTTGGAGGGACGGAGGTGGGCGTGGCCCTGATGAGCTGGAGGGCCCAGACTCCAAACTTCATCACAGCCATGATCCCCGGGGGGCGCTACAGCCTTCGGGCCCACCCCAGTTCCCTCCCTACCGCGGAATGATGCCGCCCTTCGTGAGTTTGCATATCTTGTTTTGGAGTGGTTGCACTTGAAACTAAAGAGTTACCAACTAAGACTGAGCCTTTGGAGGGGACAGAAAGAAAGCCGGGACCTATGACGGAAGGATGATAGGTTTAGGGAGCTGGTTGCATATTTGTTCCTCTGAGCATCTGCTCTTGGGCCATTTTGCAGATGTATCCCCCGTATCTCCCATTTCCTCCGCCCTATGGACCCCAGGGGCCTTACCGATACCCTACTCCTGATGGGCCCGGGTGAGTATTCCAGGTGTGGGTTTCTGGTTGGGGCAGGGGAAGCCTCTTAGGGAGATGGTCTTCCGGCCCAGAGGCTGAGTCTTGTATGTGGTTCTACAGCATGCCATCTTCGACACTCTGTCTCCCATTTGTCTTTTCACATACAGCCGTTTCCCCCGTGTGGCAGGCCCTCGAGGTTCAGGGCCGCCAATGCGCCTTGTAGAGCCTGTAGGTCGGCCTTCGATTCTTAAAGAGGATAACCTCAAAGAGTTTGACCAGTTGGACCAGGAGAATGATGATGGTTGGGCAGGTCAGTGCATATGAAGGATGAAGTCTTTGGATCTCAAAAGTCAAAATCCGATGAATAAATAGGGGATTGTGTGGGTGAAATTGTGTGGGAGAAAAGGAGACGCTGAAGGGTAGGGGAAACAGATGGCAGAAAGCCAAGTTCTGGTAAAGAACTGAGAGGTGTGGGAATGCCAGGACTCTCAGTGTGGCTTCATGCAGAGAGGGATTGGTGTTGGGAGCGCATTTGCACTCCATAATACCAGACCCTGTCCTGTGTTCCAGAAGTTAGCTGAGGTTGGAGAGCAGAATGCTTGGGATATCACTTTTCCCTCCTCCCCATAGGGGCCCACGAAGAGGTCGACTACACTGAAAAGCTCAAGTTCAGCGATGAGGAAGACGGGCGAGACTCTGATGAGGAGGGAGCTGAGGGCCAGTGAGTTGTGGGCTCAGTTTCTCTCAGAGTAATATTCTCTTAAGGGAGCTGGTTTTCAGCTGGTTTTAATTCCATTGTTGGTCTGTTCACAGCAAGGAGTCCCAATCAGCTGCTGGTGAGGAACGGCCCCCTGAAGCAGATGGCAAAAAGGGCAACTCCCCCGGCAGCGAACCGCCCCCTCCTAAGACGGCCTGGGCAGAGACCTCTCGGCCTCCAGAGACAGAGCCGGGGCCTCCTGCCCCAAAGCCTCCCCCACCCCCACCTCACCGGGGCCCCACCGGGAACTGGGGCCCCCCTGGGGACTACCCAGTGAGTGTCTACAATGAGGGGTTGAGAAGGGTCAGTTGTGGGAGATGAGTGTCAGCTGACAAGTTGAAGCACTAGTGATAGAGGAAGCTGGGGGGATGGTCAGGAATGGGCTCCAGGAAGTGTAAAGCAGTGGAGCAGCTCTGAAAAGCATCCAGAGCATCTCTGGGACATTTGGTGTTATGGGAGCCTGGGTTAAAAGAAATGGGATGCTGGTGAGGAAGAACAAGGAGCCCTTGGTGTTCGGGTCTCTGAAAGGAGAGAGGAAACAAGATTAGGATGAGTTTGTCTCTACCCAAAGAGGCCACCAACCCAAGGCCGGTGCCTGCCCCCACAGCTAGAGACAGTTGGTCAGTCTGTGGAAAAGATAAGAAATCTGACGACTAACACCTCTGGCCCTGCCGGGTCTGCCCATTGACAGGATCGGGGGGGCCCTCCCTGCAAGCCCCCAGCACCCGAAGATGAGGATGAGGCCTGGCGGCAGCGGCGAAAACAATCTTCATCTGAGATCTCCCTGGCTGTGGAGCGGGCTCGGCGCCGACGAGAGGAGGAAGAGCGTCGCATGCAAGAGGAGCGCCGGGCAGCCTGCGCAGAAAAGCTCAAGCGACTTGATGAGAAGTTTGGGGCACCTGATAAGCGGCTCAAAGCAGAGCCTGCTGTCCCACCTGCTGCCCCTCCTGCCCCAGCTCCACCACCTGCAGTCCCTAAAGAACTCTCTGCACCTCCAGCTCCTCCACCAGCACCAGCCCCAACACCAGAGAAAGAATCGGAAGAACCAACACCGTCCCCTCCTGCCCAGTTGGCCCCCGCTCCAGGTGTGGCTCCAGCTCCCACGCTGGTGAGTGGTGGCGGCAGTACCAGTAGTACCAGCAGTGGCAGCTTCGAAGCCAGCCCAGGTATGGAAATAGGGATAGGGTACTCTAGGTATCCTTTTTTTCCTCCACTGGGGCTGAGGGCACAGGTGTTAAGGTTGGGAGGAAATGAAGCAGAAGGCATGGTTTCAGTTTATCAAACGATCAGTGGTGGAAGAAAAAAGGGGTTCCTTTGCTCGTATGGATATCTGAGGTGGGGGAGGTTTTACTCTCTGAGTTCCTGGTGAGCAGTGACCTCTTGCTTTCGAGGTTTCCTGGGTAGTTCACGCCACCATCGTTGGCTCTTCTTTAGAGAGGGTGTTGGAGGTGAGAGCGGAATTAGTGGGCTGTTGGGCACAGGTCTCGGGAGACCAGATCACCCTGATGATTATCTTTTTGTCAATGCAGTGGAACCCCAACTGCCCTCAAAAGAGGGTTCTGAACAACCAGAAGAAGTTCCCTCTCCTGCCACGACCCCAGCCCCAAAGGTGGAATCCAAGGGTGATGGGGTTGGTCCCACCCGGCAGCCCCCCAGCCAGGGCTTGGGCTACCCCAAATACCAGAAGTCGTTGCCACCTCGTTTCCAGCGGCAGCAGCAGGTGAGAGCCGCCTTTTTTTTCTCATAAGAGCGGTTTCCTTCCCTGTCTTTCGCTTGTACCCAGTTCAGAAGGTGCCTTCCAGGTCCTACCACTGCCGTCTCTGGTACATCACCCTGGTGTCCATCTAGTCCTAGTATCTGTCACGTCTGTGTATTAACTTTGTTTCTGGGCTTATTTCCTTTCCTACTGGGGGCGAGGCAGGGGCTTTGATGCCTCTTTCGTTCCCTCTGTTGTCCTTCACCAGGAGCAGCTTTTGAAGCAGCAGCAACAGCAGCAGTGGCAGCAGCATCAACAGGGTTCCGCCCCACCTGCTCCGGTCCCGCCGTCACCACCACAGCCTGTGACCATGGGGGCTGTGCCAGCTCCACAGGCTCCGCCTCCGCCCCCTAAGGCCCTATACCCAGGTGCTCTGGGCCGTCCCCCACCCATGCCCCCGATGAACTTTGATCCCCGCTGGATGATGATACCTCCTTACGTGGACCCCCGGCTCCTCCAGGGCCGGCCCCCTCTGGACTTCTATCCTCCTGGTGTGCATCCCTCTGGTAAGAGCCCTTGAGGGGGTGGGTAGGGGGCACTGCAGTCCTGGGAAGCAGATGTCCGCATCTTGCTGTGCGGATGAAGGGTCATGGGTGAAGGAGGGAGGGTATGTGCTTTAGTGTTGCTCAGAACGCTCTTTGTTTCAGGAATGGCTTTGGGAGAGAAACAGTGGGCTTCCGTTGGCTTGGATTTATTTGGGGGGGCGGGATTCATCAGTTCATTCATAGGGAAGCTGAGTGAATAAGATAACTCCTTCAGGAGAGTGTCAGGGTCAAGCCTGCCGGTAATAAGAGATGGAGGAGTTGATGTCGACGTGACTGACAGAAGTAGATTGGGGAGATGCTTCTTCAGCTGATGGCCTGTCACATAGGAGAGGGTTAGCTTTCTCATCCCTCTTGTTTTCTTAGGCTTAGTTCCCCGGGAGCGCTCAGACAGTGGGGGTTCAAGTTCAGAACCGTTTGAGCGCCATGCACCTCCCCTCTTGCGGGAGCGGGGCACCCCACCAGTGGATCCAAAGTTGGCCTGGGTAGGAGATGTCTTCACCACCACACCCACTGATCCCCGCCCGCTTACCTCCCCACTGCGCCAGGCTGCCGATGAGGATGACAAGGGGATGCGGTGAGTCTGTGTAGTGGAAGTGGGTGCGTTTGCCAGTGAAAGGACTTGGGTTAGGAGAAAAGGTTCTTTGGATTAGTGGTGAGGTGACAGGAATAAATGTGAGAGGAGTGTCGGGTGGGGTAATAGAATGTTCTTTTTCTCCACCAGGTTCTGCTTTTCCTCATTCTAAGTTACTTAATTTCTACTTTTCTGTGTCCGTTTTTAGGAGTGAGACTCCTCCAGTACCTCCCCCGCCACCCTATTTGGCCAGTTACCCAGGCTTTCCTGAGAATGGAGCCACTGGGCCCCCGATCCCTCGCTTCCCTCTGGATGAACCAGCTGCCCCAGGGCCCCGTCCACTCCCCTGGCCCCCAGGCAATGATGAAGCCCCTAAGATACAAGTTCCGCCACCCAAGAAGGAAATCCCCAAGGAGGAGGCTCCACAGCTGACGGGGCCAGAAGCCGGCCGAAAGCCTACCCGTGGAGTTGGAGGCCAAGGCCCCCCTCCACCTCGCAGAGAGAGCCGCACTGAGACCCGCTGGGGCCCTCGCCCAGGCAGCAGTCGTCGTGGGATCCCTCCAGAGGAACCAGGGGCCCCTCCCCGCCGGGCTGGGCCTATAAAGAAACCCCTACCACCTACGAAAGCTGAAGAGCTGCCTTCCAAGCCGCTGGAACAAGGCGATGAAAGCCCCAAGGTTCCAAAGCCAGACCTCCTCAAGGCGGCAAAGGGGAAGATAGGGGTCCCCAAGGAGACCCCGCCCAGTGGGAATCTTTCCCCTGCCCCAAGGCTTCGACGGGATTACTCCTATGAAAGAGTGGGTCCTGCCTCTTGCCGGGGCCGGGGCCGAGGCGAATATTTTGCCAGAGGGAGGGGTTTTCGGGGGACCTATGGGGGCCGCGGGCGGGGAGCCCGCAGCCGAGAGTTCCGTAGTTACCGAGAGTTCCGAGGAGACGATGGGCGTGGAGGTGGAGCAGGGGCACCAAACCATCCTCCTGCTCCCCGAGGCCGCACTGCCAGTGAAACAAGAAGCGAGGGTTCAGAGTACGAAGAAATCCCCAAGCGGCGTCGGCAGCGGGGCTCAGAAACGGGCAGTGAGACCCACGAGAGCGATCTGGCTCCCTCAGACAAGGAGGCTCCTCCGCCAAAGGAGGGAGTGCTCACCCAAGTCCCTCTTGCTCCTCCACCATCGGGAGCCCCTCCTTCACCTGCCCCAGCCCGCTTTTCCACTGCCCGAGGGGGGCGTGTCTTCACTCCCAGAGGGGTGCCGTCCCGCCGGGGTCGAGGGGGCGGGAGGCCACCTCCACCTATTTGTCCAGGCTGGAGCCCTCCCACCAAGTCCCTGGCTCCCAAGAAGCCTCCAACAGCTGCATTGCCACCAAGTAAGGAGCCTTTGAAAGAGAAGCTGATCCCAGGGCCTCTGTCCCCCATGGCCCGGGGAGGCAGCAGTGGAGGCAGCAACATGGGCATGGGTGTGGAAGATGGTGAGCGGCCCCGACGGAGGCGCCATGGGAGGGCTCAGCAGCAGGACAAACCGCCTCGCTTCCGGAGGTTGAAACAGGAACGGGAGAACGCTGCCAGAGGGGCTGACGGCAAGCCCTCTTCCTTAGCCCTGCCAGCCCCCACCTCTGGAGCAGAGGAGACACTCACGACAGTATCCGTGCCCCCACCCCCTCGCCGGGCAGCTGCCAAGTCTCCTGATCTGTCAAACCAGAACTCTGATCAAGCCAATGAGGAATGGGAAACTGCATCAGAGAGCAGCGACTTTGCCAGTGAGCGCCGGGGGGACAAGGAGGCTCCCCCACCCGCACTGCTGGCCCCCAAAGCTGTGGTAACTCCTGGGGGTGGTGGAGGTGGAACCGGACCAGGCCTCTCAGCCATGTCCCGTGGAGATTTGAGCCAGAGAGCTAAGGATTTGAGCAAGCGGAGCTTCTCGAGTCAGCGGCCTGGCATGGAAAGGCAGAATCGGCGCCCGGGCCCAGGCAGCAAGGCTGGCAGTGGTGGCAGCAGCAGTGGCGGAGGTGGTGGGGGACCTGGAGGGAGGACCGGCCCAGGGCGAGGGGACAAGAGGAGCTGGCCCTCTCCCAAGAACCGGAGGTGGGTAGGGACGGGCTTTTGAGTTTATTTCTAAGGTTAAACCATTGGGGAGGGAAGAAGACCTGAAGGAAAGGGAAGTTGGGTGTCTAAGGGCATGGGCTGCTAGGCCCTGAACAGTCATGTCTAGGGAGGGTAACTGGAAAGTGATTACTGATCAAGTCAGGAGCATGCATGTATTTGTTTCTTTTTGCACGCATATATGAATTCGTTAGATGTCCTCAGAGACACCTAAATTTTAATGGGGAAGAGGGAGAGGTTGGAAGTTTGGACTGGTAGGGAAGATGTTAATAATTCTGGGAATATTGGAGCTGATGCTCTGTTTTCTTCAGCCGACCTCCTGAGGAGCGGCCCCCAGGGCTTCCTTTACCTCCCCCTCCACCCAGCAGTTCTGCTGTCTTCCGCCTGGACCAAGTTATCCATAGCAACCCTGCTGGCATCCAACAGGCTCTGGCCCAACTCAGCAGCCGCCAAGGAAGTGCAGCTGCACCAGGGGGGCACCCAAGGCCCAAGCCTGGGCCTCCCCAAGCCCCTCAAGGCCCCTCCCCTCGGCCCCCAACCCGATATGACCCTCAGAGAGCCACCAACAACAACAGCGTCAGTTCAGGTAAGCTGGAGCGGCTGTGGGTGGGAGCATCTCCATCCCCAGAGGTCAGGAGGCAGGGAGGAAGTCTGGCCTGGGGGCCCTGATGCTGGGTGTCTGCATTGAGCAAGGGTGGAAGGATTGGGAGGTGGCTGATGGGAAAAGCAAAGGTCAGTGATAGAGCAGATGCTGATGGATTTTCCCTTTTCCCTAGACCCCCACTTCGAGGAGCCAGGGCTGATGGTGAGGGGGGTGAATGGGACTCCCCGGGACTCTGCTGGGGTTAATTCCTTCCCCACAAAACGGCGGGAGCGGCCTTCCAGAAAACCAGAGCTGCTGCAGGAGGTGAGAGATTGGAGCTTGACGTTGTGCTTCGTTGCTCTTACTCCTGAAGGTTCTTGTTACCCTTTTTCCGTTTCCCTATTCTCATTATGTCCTCCCTCACTCCAAATTCTCAGTATTAATCACTGGTTGTCATCTTTTTT
Organism: Lontra canadensis; assembly: GCF_010015895.1. Classification (NCBI taxonomy): domain Eukaryota; kingdom Metazoa; phylum Chordata; class Mammalia; order Carnivora; family Mustelidae; genus Lontra; species Lontra canadensis. Next base: position 1,403,258 of record NW_022631180.1, read on the forward strand.
GCCCCATACTCGCCCAGCCTCTTCCAGTTCCCTGTTCCCAGTTTATTAATGTTTTGTCTCTGGCCTTTCTCACTTTTAGGACTCTTTGCCGCCTTCTCATAGCTCTGGATTCTTAGGCCCAAAGCCCGAGGGCCCAGGCCCTCAGGGAGAGTGCAGAGACGCAGGCACAGAGGCCCTGACCCCTCACATCTGGAACCGTTTACATACTGGTGAGTAAGCCTGAGGAGGGGTGGGAAAGGCTATGTCAGAGTGCTGAGAGGGCAGGGTGGTCTCAGGACAGTCTCTCACCTCTGCTCTCTGGTGGTTTTCCCAGCCGCTAGCCGGAAGAGTTACCGGCCTGGCTCCATGGAGCCCTGGATGGAACCCCTGAGCCCTTTTGAGGATGTGGCTGGAACTGAGGTTCGTCTGGGCCGGGATTCTTCCCCATCTGTTCTGTATTGTCTGGGGCTACCCCCGTAGTTCTTTCCTTTTTTCAGTTTGTGTGTTTATAAGCGTCAGTGAGGTATTGGGGTGTTTTCTGCTGTCACTTAACTAACTGCTTCTGTACTCTTTGGTGCTTTCTACCATGACTTAACTGTTTCTCTACTCCTTTCAGATGAGTCAGTCTGACAGTGGGGTGGACCTGAGTGGGGACTCTCAGGTGTCATCAGGTCCCTGCAGCCAGCGAAGCTCCCCTGATGGAGGACTCAAGGGGACAGCAGAGGGGCCTCCCAAGCGGCCTGGAGGTCCCTCACCCCTCAATGCTGTTCCTGGTGAGGGTACCCCTGGCTCTGAACCCTCTGAACCTCCTAGGAGACGGCCACCTGCTCCCCATGATGGTGACAGAAAGGTAAAAGATCAAGAAAAGATAAGAGGAATGTTTCTGGGACTCTGACTTTGGCAATACGTTTGTCTCCTTCCCTGTGCTTGTGTGTTGTGGGCATTCCTTCATTTGGGCTTCCTTTTACTTCCCCAACCCAGGAGCTGCCCCGGGAGCAGCCTCTGCCCCCTGGCCCCATTGGCACTGAACGATTGCAGCGGACAGACCGAGGCCCAGAGCCTGGCTCCCTCCGGCCATCCCATCGACCTGGCCCCCCAGTCCAGTTTGGCACCAGTGACAAGGTATGGCATAGGGCAGGATCTGAGTATCTCGAGGTCGGTGGAGAGAAGGGAAGGACCGGAGGTGGGATGTGGAAGATACACAACTTGAGTCATGGGACGGTCTTCCCTTGTCACTGCCACAGGACTCAGACCTGCGTCTAGTGGTTGGAGACAGTTTAAAAGCAGAGAAAGAGCTAACCGCCTCAGTCACTGAGGTGAGTGGAAAGATTTGGTGAAAAGACCTTCAGTTTCTGGAGAAAAGAGCTGGGTGTGACCTGGATGTCTGGGAAGCTGATATTGCTCCTAATCAGGTTTCTTTACAGGCCATCCCCATATCCCGAGACTGGGAGCTGCTCCCCAGTTCTTCTGCCTCAGCTGAGCCACAATCGAAGAACCTGAGTTCTGGGCACTGTGGCCCAGAGCCCAGCTCCTCAGGCCAGCGCTTGTACCCTGAGGTCTTCTACGGCAGCCCTGGGCCTCCCAGTTCACAGGTAGGTCCTGCTTCCTGTCCCATGACCCTCTTCTGCCTGCTGTCCCTCACAGCCCAGCCTTTTCAATTTGTGTAGTTACGAACCATCATTATTTGTGATTTCGTTTTTCTCCTTGCTTTTACCGTAGTAGGTGGGGCGGGCAATCTTTTCTTGACCAGAAAAACTGGAGCTATTCCAGCCTTGCCCTCCCGCAGGTCTCAGGGGGAGCCATAGATTCTCAGTTACATCCCAACAATGGAGGCTTCCGCCCTGGGACACCCTCCCTTCACCCTTACAGGTAAGACTAGATGTCTTTTGATCTCAGAAGGGAGGAGGGAACTGTGTTTCCGTGGGAGGGAAGGGGAAGACCTGTTTTCAGAGATAACCAAAAGCTGGTAGACTTAGCTTAGAACAAATGAATAAAATGATTCTGGTTTCCTGACTCCTCCCCTGCACCTGAAATTTTTTAATTAATTAATTAATTTGTTTGTTTGTCTTCACTCTCCAGATCACAGCCCCTGTACCTCCCCCCGGGCCCAGCGCCCCCCTCAGCACTGCTTTCTGGGGTAGCTGTCAAGGGCCAGTTTTTGGATTTCTCCGCACTGCAAGCAACAGAGCTGGGGAAGTTGCCAGCTGGAGGAATCCTGTACCCTCCACCTTCCTTCCTTTACTCTCCAGCTTTCTGCCCCAGCCCATTGCCCGATCCACCCTTGCTTCAGGTAAGAGGTGGGCAGGTGATGGGCTTCAGGAGTTGAAAGGGAGAGAATGCTTTTGGGAGATTTGACACCGGTCCCTGTGGTCCCTAACAGGTGCGCCAGGATCTGCCGTCCCCCTCAGATTTTTATTCTCCTCTGCAACCTGGTGGCCAAAGTGGCTTCCTCCCCTCAGGGGCCCCTGCCCAGCAGGTACCTTTTGTCATGCTTTTTGCCCTTCATTCTATTTCTGTGACCAGCCTCTGGATTATTTGTTTGTCTTAACTATATTTCTGCTTTTCTGACATTTTTCCCTGCCACCCCACCCCCCACCCCCGGCCCGTATTTCTTACCGTAGATGCTTCTACCCATGGTGGACTCACAGTTGCCTGTGGTGAACTTTGGCTCCCTGCCACCAGCGCCACCTCCTGCCCCACCACCCCTTTCTCTGTTACCTGTGGGCCCTGCTCTGCAGCCCCCCAGCCTGGCTGTGCGGCCCCCACCTGCTCCTGCTACTCGGGTGCTGCCTTCACCTGCCAGACCTTTCCCCCCTAGCTTGGGGCGAGCAGAGGTAAGGTACAGGAACCGAAGGGCTAGGGATCTCGCAAGAGCTAGGGGCAGGGGTTCAGAATCTGAAGAGGAACTGGGTTGAGAGGCAGGAGGCTCATGAATTTTTTTCCTTCAGCTGCACCCAGTGGAACTAAAGCCGTTCCAGGATTATCGGAAACTGAGCAGCAACCTTGGGGGACCCGGGTCGTCTCGTACTCCCCCAGCTGGAAGGCAAGAAGAGGGAGTGGGGATGCAGATTGCCCATCCTTAAGGGCTTGCTTGCTTAGGGGAGCAGGGAGCAGGTGTCATGCTTACCTTAAACACCCTTCTTCCTGTAGGTCTTTCTCTGGCCTGAATTCCCGTATCAAGGCCCCGCCTTCTACTTACAGCGGTGTCTTCCGCACCCAGCGCATCGACCTCTACCAGCAGGTGAAGGGAGAGACCCCTGTGCCCCCAAATCAAAATCCAAGAGTTAACTGCTTGAGTTCCTGTCTTTCCATCCTTGGCTTCCCGGTATAACTTACCCTTGCCTGTGTGCGGTTCCCTAGGCCTCCCCACCAGATGCCCTGCGCTGGATGCCGAAGCCCTGGGAGCGGGCGGGGCCACCTTCTCGAGAGGGGCCTTCCCGACGGGCAGAGGAGCCTGGGTCCCGAGGAGACAAGGAGCCTGGGTTGCCCCCACCCCGCTGAGGGAGTTCCCCTTGCCCCCTACCCCCCGGGGCTTGTATATAGATTATAAATATATAAGGGGGAAAGGGGTGGGTGGGGAGGGGTTGTGGGGCTGGGGCCTCACTTCCCCTCCACCCCCCTCCTCTGGTCCCCTATCCCTGGGGCCGTTTGTTAAAAAAGAATAATAAAAGGATTAAAAAAATTTTCTGTAATGATTTTGGGGATGGGTTGGTTGTTTGCAGTCTCTCGTAGCAGTACAGTGCCCGGGGATCTGGAGTGGTTTTAGGAAATTTAATCCCGATGATCTGTTGTAATAAGCTACCTCAAAATTTGACCACTCAATTACATATTTAAGTCTCATGGGCTGGGAGTTAAGAGCTGGCCTCATCTGGCCAAATCCATTTCTGGGCCAGTGTGTGAGGTCTGTTGGCTTCCAGCACGTTCAAGCACACGAACAGGAGGCCCATCGAACCTGGGATGAGTGCCACCACTGTCAGACTTTGCTAGTCATGCTAAGACTATTTCAGGTCTGCAGTTGCCTGGAGATTGAATGTTTTTTTACCAGATAGTTTGAGAGCCCGATGCTAGCCTAGAAATAGGTTTTGTCCATCTCTGAACTTTCATTTACATGTAAGATGCTTGTGTGTGCTCGCCGTCACCAGGCTTCATTTCAGCATTGTGCCACATGAATAGTAAAACGTAGTGCACGGCTGCTTGCCAGGAAGGTTAAAAGCTGTCTTCTATTGCTGGGTTCCTAGGGACTATTCATTTTAAACAAGCTCAAGGAAGACTGAAAGTACTTAGACTTAAGAAAGACAACTTAGAGACAAAAGAGCCAGGAAAATCTGACTTTTATTTCTTAAATACTGTGAAGGAAGATGGGGGAAATGGTCCCCTGGTGAGGGAGGGCCATAGGGCAAAGAGCTAGGGATCATCAGCAAAGGCCCGGTGGGCATTAGGGAAGCGCTGGGGACTGTAGTTGGGGTCTTCCTGCAGTCGCTTTTGTATATCAGCCCGGAGCTAGAGAGAGAGAGCAAGCAGGTTGGAGAGGCACCAGCCAAGGCCCTAGATCCCAGCAAGCACGCAAGGCCATCCCTTAGGAGCTAGCATTTCCCACCAGCCACACTGGGGAGCCCGATAATGGCATCACTGAGCCTTCCCAGATGCCACTAGGGAGAAACTCTAGAAAACACCAAGTTGTAGCCCCAAACTGACCAGTGAGTCTCTGGAGGGATCAGAGAAGAGGGGCCCTAACCCGACCCCTCCCACTAGACCATCCCTATTCTGCTTCAAGGTGGGGGCACCTGCTGCCTGTAGCTCTCCTGAACCTCTGGTGCCTCCAGGTCCCGGCTCAGGCTCTCGGGGCTCGTCAGGGGCCGAGCTCCGGCTGCCTTAGCTGCCCGGCTCACGGCCTCTGAGAGAAGCAGCTGGGGGCCCTCACCCTGCATCGTCTGGGGGACAGGGGATCGGGAGGGAAAAGAGGATCAACGTCAGATCCAGTGCCACCGCCCAGCTCACCCTTTCCAGGAGCCAACCACTGAGTTTCTAGGCTACCGGAGAAAAGGGAACTGGCCCGCGGGTGATTCTGACCGCAGCAATGCCTTCCTAGTTTTATCTGGCTCTGGCCGAGAGCGCACTGCATGTGCTGGACTTGCTCTTCAAAACACGAGGGGCAGGATGAGTCGAGCCATCCAACACTCAGAGCTAGTCAGTCCACGAGAGGAAGCCCACTTTAAGGGAACAGGCCCCAGCCACAGGGGGGTCAGGTGGCCGGAGGAGGACAGCACTACTGGCGTGCGCTAGCGTGAGGTGTGCTGCCACCACTGTGAGCAAGTCAAATTCCAGGAAGGCTTCCTCGTCCACTCAGCAATAGGACAAGAATAGGAAGAACTCCTTCTAGCTCTAACTAGTCTGATTCTGAACACGACAGGGGAACTGGGATAGAAAAAGATCCTCAAGAAAGAGGCAGACCAACCTTACGTCTCTTGGCAGGCATACCACTGAGGTAGGCATCGCTCAGGGGGGGCTGCGGCTTCACCTTCCGCTGGCTCTGAATGTCCTGCTGGATAATCGGAACCCACTCCTGGGGAGGGAGAAGGTAATGAGGAACTGGCACAACTTCTGCCTGCCCTTGGCCTCCCAGCTCACCTCCTGACACTTACTGGGGGGACTGCAGCTGCCCAAGGCTCTGTCTCAGCTGAAGCTCCATCCTGCTCGTCACGGGAGCCGCCACCCTCGGGAGCAGGAGGTGGCCCTCGGGACATGGCCTCTTCTGCCGTAGTGCCCGGGGCCGGGGAAGCATTCTCCCGCTGCGGTTCAGCAGGAAGATGCAGGCTTCAGCATCCCTAGCCTCCAGCCCTTCCACGTGCAGCCCTCCGCTCCCCATTATCTGGCCCCTTGACCTCTCCCTGGTACCTGAGGCTCAGGGGAAGTTCTTTCTGATCCCTGAACTTCCATTGGCTCCTCAGGAAGGGGCTATGAAATTGGGCAGAGAAGGAGAAAACAAAAGGCCCTCTCAGGCTTCTCTAGTTCCCTCAAGTCCCCTGACCCCATAGTCCATCGGGGCCCTTACCTGGGGGGGATCACCGACCCTGCGAACGTATCTGAGGATGGCATCAGGGCCCACGGGCATGTGCTCCAGAACCACCTGAAGCCTCAGTCCCATCATAGTGGTCAGCCAGCTCACCAAGGATGGGTTCACCCCACGAGACATGCGACGCTGAGGGCAGAAAGCAGCCTTGGAACACAACATCTTCAACCCACTTTTGAAAGGCATCAAAGAGTAAAAGATGACAGTTCAGAGAAAAAAAAGCAAAACAAGACCTGCAGGATAGCAGAGAGAATAGAACTCTAAGAAAGTAAAAGGCTGGAGATGGGGGGCTGGGTGGTGCTTACAATTCGGCCATTGATGACTGCAGCCAGTTCCATCTGCTGTCCCCCCAAGCAGTGCAGGTTGAGGGCCAGGCATTCAAACAGGCCCTGGTTACACAGCTCCAGCAAACGGGCCCCAAATCCACTGTCTGTGGGCAAGATGCGAGGAGGGGACGCTGGCACCCAGCAGCCCTTGTGCCTCTGACACCCCTGATGTCCACGACCCCGCGTGCCTGCCCCTGACCTGTGCAGTGCAGCACGTGAGCGGCAATGCTGTTGAACTGCTCTTGGAGAAACTCCAGGTTTGTCCGGATGATGTCCACGCCAGGCTGAACCTGCACCAGAGACTGAGAAACGAGACACACAAAGCCCAAATCAGGAACCCTGCGGAACTAGGGATCAAGGAGGCAGGAGGAACAGCAGCTACCCTGACAACACCCGGGAGACAAGGGGACGGGGAAGGGCTACTCACAAAACTCTCCCGCACATATTCTTCCAGCCCCGTGATCAACGTGTGGGTTGCCGTCTGTGTGAGAAACAGCACAAGTTTAGAGCCAAGGTCCAGCTCTCAAGACACTGCCCTCCCCTCCACCTCTAGTAAGTCCAGGGCCTTGGGCCGGAGCAATTGCTGCTTTAGGGGATAGACAGTCAGAAAAAGGAATGGAAGCTGAGCAAGAGCTAGAGCTCCGGGGCCCAGGGTATTCATTTACCCGTATGTTACCAGGCGTGGGCTCTTGGCCACCCAAGTAGTGCTGGTGGAAAAAGGATCGCAGCTGAGGCTGGAGCCGCTGCAGTGGCTGGAAATGGCCATGAAGAAGCATCACCACGTCCACCATGGAAAAGTTCTGGCACAGAAGAGAGAGCAGGGCCCCAAAGAATCCTGGGAACAGGAGCCGAAGTCAGCAGTGGCCTTTACCACCTGGCCTGCCCACCCACCGCCAGCCTGTCAGCCTCATCCCACCTCAGCCACATCCCTTGACAGAGGCCGTCGACCTGCCCCTCCCTGGAGAAGGCCAAGGCACCCCCGGCTTGCTCACCGAGGGCCCCATCAGCCCCAGGCTCAAAGATGTTGCTGGATCCACTGAGGCGCTGTATGAAAGCGGCGATACTCTCACTGCTGCCAGCCCGGGCCCCCAGGGAGCCCAGCAGGGAGTTCAGAACACCCTGCACCACGGAGGTAAAAAACTCCGGTGAAAGGCTCTCAAGACCCAGGCCTCCAGGACTCCCTGCGCCACCTGAAGGGGACCCCGGTGGGGGCATAGTCTGCTGCTCGGGGGCCGGGGGTGGGGGCGGGGGTGGTGGAGGGGGCGGAGGCGCCGTCTGTGTTGCCTGGCAGACAGAGGAGGAACACACAACAGAAGACAAGGTGAGAATGGGAACAAGGCACCAGTAAGGCACACACCAAAAGGAGCCTGGAAGATGGAGAGCTCCGCTCTGGTCTTTACTCCCGGAAGCAGAACAAGCACGTGTGGTCAGGCGGCAGATGCAGGCGGAGCGCTAGCCCCTCTCCTGCTGAACGGGTTAGGTACGAAAGCAGCCTTCACAGCCCTGTCCTCCTCTTCCAAATGGGGGGCAGGGATCAGTCAAGGAAGTCCCAGGGCTCCCTCCCACCGACAGGCCCCCAGAGGCGGGAGCCCAGCAGCAATATCACAGCAACAAGACGCCGGTGCCTAGCTGGGCTCAGGGAAAGGGAGGGTGAGCCGAAGAGCAAGCCAGCCACTCACCTGCAGAAAGTCAGTCATGCCCTGCAGAAAGGCGGGGACGCCGGGCATCGCCACGGTGATGGTGGGAGAAGCCATGCCAGACCCTCCGGCACCAGGCCCCGCCGGCCCCAGCAGGTTCCCCAGGAGCTGAGAGAACTGCAGGTCGGCCGCGGAAGGTTGAGGGGGTGGAGGCTGGGCGGGCCCCCCAGGAGCAGGGCCGGCTGTGGTAGCAGTGTTGGTGGTGCCGGCACTAGCTGAAGCAGTGGCGGGGGCCGGAGGCGGAGCCATTCCTGGAGTCCCCTGAGCTAGAGAGACCAAAAGAGAAAAGCTAAACTCTAAGGAAAAACGAAGACACCACAGCACTGCTATTCCGGCCTCCCCAGCACAAAAGCAAAGACAAAGGACCTATGCAGAGATCAGGGAAGTACCCGTGAGACCAGGAGAGGAGCACCAGCCTCCAGAGCTGTGTGGCCATCCCTTCGCTGGGGGGCGGCGAGGAACAAATACTCACCCACGAGAACAGGCTGCATCAGAAGCTGCCCCACAAGTCCGCTCACCATCTGGGCCAAAGAGGCATTTGTACCCAGCCCGGCCCCCTGCTGAATAGAGAGAGGGGAGGCTTTCAGTCCTGCCCTATCCATTCCCCACCAGAGGATTCTCTCCCCAGACTCTCCCCCACCAGAACTCCTGCACCCTTACTCACTAGAGTACCCGAGACAGGAGGCCCCCCAGGATGGGAAGGCCGAGCCTGTGGAGGGGTGGGCCGGGCTATCACCACCCGGGTCGGAGCTGTCGGAAAGCCTGGCACCTGCTGTCCTATGGGTGGCAGAGGGGAGAGACCAAAGAGGGCTGAGGGCTGGGCCCCGGCCCGCCAGCCAGCAGCACCCACCACCGTGGACCGTTCCCCACCTCCCAAGCTTCCCCTTTCGGGTCATTACCTGCGGCCGCGGAGGCAACAGCTGCCACCATGGCCTGATGAGTGATCTGGTGGGCGACGGCGTGCATGAACTCAGGGGGCAGGGAGGGCAGCTGGATGAGGGTGGAGCCTGGGGGGCGGGTCTGATGTAACCTTGAACCTGGACCCCCTTCAACCCACCCACTCGGCCCTACCCCTTCTCTACCCAGAGCTCAGCCTGCTCTGATGCCCTTACTCTTACCCAGGGTCTGGCCATGACCAGGGGGTCCTAGGGGGCCAGTGGGAGCACTCGGAACTCCACCGGGCTGTGTGCCAGAATCTGGGCAGGGAGACAGAGAGAGTGGCCCTGAGACAGGCGGGGCTGAGGCCTAACTGTACCCTCCTGAGATCAGCATCCTTCGGGCCCCACCCTCCACCAGAAAGCCTGCCTTTCCCTCCATCTGGACAGGGAGGAGGCACTCCCTTCGCCAAGCATACAAATCTGCAAGGACTAGTCCCTCCTCCCCAAACGAGCAGACTAATGCTTCTGCCCCCGCTCCTCTGCTCCAGCAGCCGGCCGTGGCCTCCCCTGTCCGCATCTTTGCTCCCTCACACCCCCATGCCAACCCATGTCCCGTGTCGTGTACAGCTCTGCTCTACCAACGACTGGCCCTAACTCACCTTGGATGTTCATGTGCATCATGACCACGGGTTCCACGCTCTGGTGGGAAATCCGGATGACCCTTGGGTGGCTGGTGGTTGGTGGGGGAGCTGGCCCTGGCGGGGGAACCCCCTCGGTGGAGGACTCAACAGTGGTAGAAGTGGGAGCCAGGGACGAGGCCTGCCCAGGACCAGGGGGAGCTGCCTCCGCACTGGCAGCCGGCGGGGGCCGAGTCCCATTCCCCGTCATGGTCACAGTGGTTCCCACGTTGATCTGGAGGAGATGGATAAGGCAGGAGTGAGGAAAACAAGAGCCTAACCAAGGGCACCCAAGACAGACTTCTCAAACCTCTCCATTTTCCATCCCTTTGTGTTTCCAAAGTCCCTACCCCTGTCACTTCAAGCCTGATAGCTACTCTGGGTTGTTCCACCAATAGCCATGCATTGTCCAACCCTCCAGTCTCACCCAACCCACCTGAATGGGGATGGCTGCCTGCTGGAGCACCATGGGAGTGGTGTAGTGTGACATGGGCCGGACCACGTGCAGGTGTCGCGGGGGCGCACAGGCCAGATTGCAACGCAGGTCCGACAGCGCCACGAAGGTGTTGCCCAGCAGCCGCAGGCTCTCTCCTACCAAGTTAATCAAGCGCTGATCCTCTTCGCGCCCCTCTTGCTGTTCCCCCGGGCCAAGCACAAAAGAAAAATGTATTAGGCTGAAATGAACCTCAGTAACAAAAACAGTAACACCCCTGAAGAACACCACGCTCTCTACATCTTTGGGCACAGCCTGGGAAGCTTCTGGGTGGGCCTGATCTCGGCAAATAATTTCTATTTCACATATACAAAAAGTTTGCTAAATGATCAGCACGTCATCACCTACTCCTCTCCCTCACTCTACATAAGCTTCCTAACTCCCTCTACATGAGCTTCCTGAGTAACTCACTCAAAGAACTGAGAAATAAAAACATTAGACATCTCCAAGATTATCACCTTCCCTAAAAGGGAAAAAAGGTCACTTACTTCCATGTCTACAAAAAAACCCGTTTTGTTGCAGACAATGTCATTTTGGGGGGGAAAGGGTTATCTGCATTTCAGCCCGTTCCACATGGGACACAATGGGGGTGAGGGGGCAGGTGGTGCTCACGTTGTTGTTGTAGTCCGTGGTGGCAGCGGCACCCAGAACCTCGTAGTAGCGCTGCAGGAAGGGCTGAAGGCGGCTCTCCAGCCGCTGGAGCTCCTGGAGCACTTCAACATACTCCGCCGGGGAAGGATGGCTGTGGGCGACCCCAAGAGAGTGAGCTGAGGCTTTCCTCGGATCCCCAGCCTCCCAGCTGACCTAGACTATGCTGCCCTCTCTCTCCGCAGCCTCCCACACCCCTGGCTCAATCCCTTCCAGGACCAGCAGAACATCCACCCTTCACCTCCACCCACAGTGAGACAAGGACAAGAAAACAATTGCTTCTACCTTCCCCACATGACCCCATCCCTATGATGGCAAGGAACGAACTCTGAAGGAAGAAACGGTGCCTGTGTGAACTCAGAGAAGAGAGTCTTGATTGGGCTCAGGAACCACCATCTAGATTCCCTTGCCCCAAGGATAGCAGTGCTTCCGGCTCAAATGCCAGCCCCAACCCCACTCAGGTGGTCCAGAGCCTCTCTCTGCCCCTCTATGCTAACCCTAGAGGTAACACTGCCCGGTGGTCCCCCCATTCTTCCATCGGACCGGACCCTTCCCGGCTCTCATCCTTCACTGAGGACCCCCCACCCTCCTCCCAAAGGGTCCCTTCAGGGTTCTCACTTGGGTGCATTTGTCTCTGGGGCAGGCGTTGGGCCCACAGGGGCTGGGCCAGAAGGGGTGAGTTCTGGGCTCTGGGCTGGGGCACGCTCCTCCACTTCTTCCGCCTCCATGGGCTCCCGAGGAGGCACTTCACTTTCAACTGGTTCTGATGTTTGAGAGCTCAAGGCTCCAGGCTCTGGGACCACAGTCGGCATCTGTGGGGGCGGCTGACTGTGCTGTGCTTGGGGTCCCCCTCGACACTGAAGGGGAGAGATTCAGGATACCAAAGGCAGGATGAGACTGCCACAGATTACTCAGTAAACAGAGAACAAGTTGCAGAAGAAGCTCTAACTAGGCTCCCTGAAAGCAGGGCTTTGCACCTGTCTCTTTGACCCTCCAGCAACCAGCACAAAACTTAACAAGACGCATAATAAATAAACTATTAATATTTGAGAGTTACTAACAGAAAAGAGAAATGATGGTTCCCTAAACCTCCACGAGGAGAATAAAAAAAAAAAAATCACACGCTACAGTCACAACACAAACTAATGAAACTGGGACATCTCAGCATCCAATATAGTCATTAAGAAACTAAAAAAGCATGAACTGTTTTCTGTAATTGAAAAAAGATGCCACAAGAGTTATCTACTAAGTCTGCAACACACTTTCCAAATACCAGGCACCCAAAGGTTTGGCAAGGACAAGACAGCCCAACAGAGATACTTTTTCTGCCCCCAAAGAGTGAAGACTGCAGAGAAGAGACCAGATTAGGCAGGAAGAATCCAGCTGATCTGGCCAGTCACGCCTTCGCTGCCAGGCAGACACAGAACGGTAAGGGAGAATGAAGAGACAGACCAACCCTAGCCAGCCTCGCCCACTGACCTCCATCCGGGATAGTAAGGTCTGTATATCCCTGATCATGTGCTGAGCCATCACCAGCCGTACTCGGGGCTCACTCTATACAGTAAGAAAAATAAAATGAGGGTACGTCTGAGATAGAGGCATGAACTCTACCATCCACTGAACCAGGACCCAGCCAGCTCCTCAGCCAGGTCCTCCCCCAACCTTATGGCCTCCTTCTCCCAGATCCCCTTCCCTGACCCTCCCAGGCCCGTGATACCTGAATCGGGGCCTGTTCCATGTTGATGTGAACATCCACAGCAGAGCCGTCACTCTGGGAAAAGGGTAAGGGAAGTTGCTCTGGGAGAAGCCAAATACTAAGGCCCCCACACCTCCAACTCATTCTTTGGAGCCCCACCCTTTTTCTCAAAGACTGAGGCCATATCAGACCTCAGGAACCTGGAAACCTAATCTAAACACTGAGACTCCTATCTTATGAGCTCTCTGCTATTACCACAACCAAACCACCCTTCCCCACAAAAACTGGCCTAAGTGGAACACAAGCTTACAGGAAGGTTGAAGGTTCCAACCATGACATAGCTGTTGGCATTCCGGTCATGAACAGAGGCCCCAGGCCCCCGTGTACCAGATGGGGGTCCTCCACCATGGGTGGCTGAGGCAGAACCTATCCCAGAAGATGCCCCAGAAGGGAGCTGAGTCTGAGGAGGAGCCCGTTCCACGAGGTGAATAACCTTTCCCCCAACATCTGCAAAAAAAAAAAAGATACACACCAAGGCATTATATGATCAGGTAAGCCCAAAGCCTCGGCTCATCCCTCAACCTCTGAACTGCCTCCCCCAAACTCTTACTGTATTCCTGGAGCTTCTTATCATCCTGCAGAACTCGTCCCTGATAAATGAGCCGTTGTTTCTCAGAGGGAATGCTGACAGAGGCAGCGATGTGCTCTTTAAACTCCTTTACATTCATCTACAAGGGAAAGACACCAAAAACCATCAGTGAATGTAGGAAAATGGAAAGGACAGAGTGGGACAACTGACTTTTGGGAGTGAGGGGTAAAAACCACTCAATCATAACATCACTACCCATTTGTCTTGATTGTGAGGTAATTATTGTGCAAAGCCCCAAACTAAGACATGTTAACACCTGTCAAAACAGACAATAAACATTAAAAACTTCAGGTTATGTGCCCACAAGAAAATTATGTGGCTGAGAAACAGAAAAGCTAACTGACATTCCCTTCTCTCCCTGGCTCCCAAAGGAATGTGTGTCTACAGATACCAGTGACCCTCCCCAAACACAAAATGATACAACTCTGCAATCTCAAAGAGAAATGCAATGACAAGGAAGGGGGGAGCAAAAAAATCAAGTTAAGGAAAGAAAACTCAACGGAGCAGAAAGAGAATAAACACTTTCCTAACTGGACAAGTGAGTCTTCATAAAGTATCAGACTATTTATATACAACTCTTCACAAAGGCCCAAACGGTTTTTTTGTATACATTTTAAAAGCTATGGACCAACCCCTCAAGATTCTGTCTCCAAGTATCACAGGAATTAATGGCACAAACAGCTTTTAATGTGTCTGGCATTAAAATCAAAAGATTCAAATTATGCCACAGATACTAGTAATTCCACTCAACAGTCTGTTAGGGATCTACCTGAGCTATGGGCTCTGATTTCTAGCCTTTAAAAACATAATACAGACCTGACCGATTTTTGCTTTTAAGACTTGAATTTTGGATCTCTGTTTCCCTTCCCAAAGGCAGGAGCCATGTCTGTCCCTTTGGGCTGGGGTTCACTCATGCTGGGGTTCACTCGTATTTCCCTCTGTGCTGAGTTCTACCAAGGTGGAAAAAGGCAGAACAAAATCTGCCTCATTCAACAGAAGCCATACCTTCTCACTCAACAAGAAACACCAAAAATTGTCCTAAGATATGAACAAAGGAACCAATGAAAGAAGATTCAAAGACCAAAAAATCAGGCTCTTCTCTCAGGATAAGAGGCCTGTAAGAGTTAGAGTTAATGGGTGTCTTCCAGAAGTGATGGGGTCTCACCTGGGCCCCCACAATAAAGGTCCGAGTCTGAGAGTCCAAGGTCTTCACCAGCACCTCCAGGCTGTCAGGTTCCTCCATACTGGTAGTGGTACTGGTACTATCACTGGGCTCCATGGCCGACAGCTCCCTAAGGAAGAATAGAGGGAGGGAGGCCTGCTGTCGCCCAAAGCAGATTTTATATACCCGGAAGCCTCTCCGGTCTGAGTCTCCGCCCTAATACCTAAAGAGTTTCTCCCACACAAGCACACACACTCACACCCGCCCCCATCCCCCTTCTGATTCCGGGGCACGGGGAGAGAAACACAAAGGGCAGGAGACCGACGGCACAGGGAGCTAGAGGACGGGAAGATGGGAGGGGCTCCATGATGCCAATCACAATAAGGGAGGGCCAGTCAGGCTAGAGAGCCGGGAAAGTAGGAAACAGGAGACCAGTGTCATCACCAGTCGCGATACCACAAAGGCCCCAAAGGTCGGCAAACCCTGGGGAGCACACGAGAGCGGGGGATCGCGCCAGAGTCTGCGGAGACAGTGGTTTCGCGCACGCGCGCCACGCCACGCCCATCGAACCCGCCTAAGTCACGACAGACCCGAGATGACGGACACTCACGGGGGGCCAGACTGGCTAGCTGCCCCCCTCTTCCGCCTTCCCTCGATGCTCCAGCAGAGCGGCGCAACCAACACACACCAAACACACAGCAGACACACAGACACACACATACAAACACACACACCCCACCACTACCAACACCACCACCCCGGGCCCCGCCCCCGAGTTCCTCACGGTACCGTCACTTCCGGTCTCCCCCAACTTGCCACCGATGGCTACTTCCGTTTCCCCGATAGTATTTGGGGATCGCTAGGCGGTACTTCCGGCTCCCCCCAGGTCCCCAAGCTTAACTTTTGTGGGGCACGATGAGGAAGTTCGCGGCCCCAAACAGTGAATTCCTTGGGGCAAGACGGGCAGGGGCCGGCCGGGATGGGAGGGAGCCGAGCACCCCGAGGAGCCGCCACCACCGTCGCCCGGGGGACCGTACTGCGCCTGCGTCCGTCGCAGTACGCATGCGTACACTCTTAGGCACCTCCCCACCCCCGCTAACGCTGTTCATTTTTTCTGTGCACGCGCTTGAGCCTTGGGAGGTTGGGGTGGCTACTATAAATGCCTGAAAGTAATTACCAGATGAGATGCTATTCTTCGAGAGGCTTTGGACAGTTGTGTGCCTCTTGGGAGTTTGGGGACTGGGGATTGTGCCTCATGAATCTATGTTAAAGTCTTGGACAGCAGACAATTTGAGGCGGCACTGTGCTGGCCTCCTAAAATTCTGTCATCTCACTCCGGCCATCGCGGCGCTACTCCTTCGGCGCCTCCGGAAGTCATCGTTTCTTTAGGCGGTTGGAGGCGGCTCGCGTGCGATCGCGTGGTTGGGGCTGACCTCGGTGCTGCCCGGTGGGCGTTCGGCGGGGTGGGCGCCATATTCCTCGCCGGCGGTGTGCCCAGGAGGACACGCCATGTTCTGGAGCAACTGAGGATTTACTGCTTTTCAGGACTTTCGTCAGAAAGGGCGCCTCAAAGTTTGGGAATTGGGAGCGAGTGGAGTCAGACTGGACCGAAAGCCAAGACTTCGATCCTGGGATATTGAAGGGGCCGTCGAAGGGCTGGCGCAGGCTGCAGTCGATGGGCAGACTTGGCAGTCGGCACCCCACCCCCGCCCTCGGGCAGGGCCCCTGGCCCCGCGGCGCTTCGATTTAGACACGCCGCGTTGCTGCCCGCCTGGCTGCCCCGGGTGTCCACAGCCTTTCTGGAATTGGTAGTTTCTACCCAGGTCCCAGTACTGTTTCAGTTAAGAGGTCTAATAAACACCTGTTCAGCGAGCACTTGGTGTGTGCCCGCCAATTTGCTCAGGATTTTTCGTATTGTCCCATTTAAAAGCCTTTAAACGCCTGAGATAGTTACTACAACTTACAGGGGAGCACACTTAGGTAAATGTAAGTGGCAGAACTGACAAGTCTAGGCTTACCAGACCGTAGGTCAAGCACTTCTACTTTACTGCCCCAGTAAATTGTTGTATTATATATATATTTGCTTCTTATTATAAAAAGTGGCAAACATTACCTCCAAATGTTATAATGGGCTCTCATATACCCGTCACCCAGTTGATTCTTTTCAACTAAATCGCAAGCCCACAGCAAGCCTCACCTCTTAGAAATTTTTTGGCATTGTGTGGCTTATACATAACCTTTTGAGGAAGCCCCATCTTTTATGGCATTAATTGGCCCACCCACTTGGCACTATCCAATGAGTGCCTCTTGACAATTCTTTCCGTACTATTATTTGAGAACCTATAGCCCACCAGAAACTGTAATAGGTGCCTTTACAAACATTAATTATAGCGAATATTTACTTGGGAATTAACTATGTGCAGGCCTTTGCTAAGGGCTTTACATGCATTATCTCTTTTAATCCTATGAGACTGATGATTTGGTCATCTTAGAAGTGAAAAAAAAAAAAACAAAAAAAACCAGGCATAGAGATTAATAAAATTGTCCAAGATCTAACAAATAGTGGAGTTAGGGTTTGCACCCATTCTGTCTAACACCAATATCTATCCTCTTAACCCTTATGTGACGTAGCCTCTTCCTTCTAGTAATAAATGTTGCGTGAAGGAGTTCGCATCAGTGAACTTTTCTCAGGGGTGTACATACTGTTCCCCTAATTACAAACTTCAGAGAGAAGGCCTCCCATCCACCAGGTCCCAGCACCTGGTTCATACCTGTTCTAAATAACTTACCAGGCTGTGTACTGCAATGATTTGTTTCGTTTACACAGCTAGTTATTTTTTTTTTCTGCTCTCAAGGCCAGGAACTATGTCATTCATTTTTATGTCTCTAGGGCTTAGCTGGGCAAACAGCTGGGACTCACAACAGTTTGCTAGTGAATGAATGAAAGAATCAGTTCACCTCTCTTCAGTGCTATACAACAGAACAAATATCAGCTCAGATATTTGTTGTGGCTGAAAGACCACAGGCTTCTACCTAGAGGACTCAGCTCATAATTCCTGAGACACCCTGGACATGCCAGGGTATATTATGGAGTGTGATGGCATCTAGAAGAGGGGGAGGAAGGCCCAACACCGTGGGTAATCCAGACTTGGGCTGGAAAACAAGGTTGAAGTTACTCATTAGCAGGTGAAAGGGTCAAGGGTCAAGGCAAGGGGGCTGGAAGCAGAGTGGACTGAATAACTAGCAGGGGGAGAGAGAGCAGTTAAGGCACTGGCCACTTCACGAAGAGCACCAGCTCCCTCCTGCCTGAAGATGTTCCACCAAATATGGGCAGCTCTGCTCTACCTCTGTGGTATTCTCCTTAACTCCATCTACCAGTGCCCTGAGTACAGTCAACTGACAACTCAGGGAGTGGATGGGAAAGAGGTATGGACTGAGAATGGGGGAAGCCGATGGTGGGGGCTCTGAGGGACTTGGGTGGGTTGCCTAGGATGACCAGAACCACGCTGGGAAAGGAACGGAGGAAGGGTGTGTCACAATAATGAATGTGAGAACAAGTTAAAAAAAAAAAAAATATATATATATATATTAGTACTATGGCCATCAATGTGGAGACATGGTAGAATTGGGAGGTGGGTGGTTACTCAGGGGCCACAAAGGAAAAGTCACTTAATGACTTCCTGTCATAACCCAGCACCTCATTGGGAAAAAGCAGCCGCCGCTCCACTGCTAAGTCCTGCCGTCTTAAGAGTGATGATGAAGAGGTTGAATGGGCCCTGCAGTGGGGACCCACCCTCTACTGATCCCCTCGTTCTCTGCAGTTCCCAGAACCACACCTGGGCAGGTGGTACTTTATCGCAGGGGCAGCTCCCACCAAGGAGGAGCTGATGACTTTTGACGCTGTGGACAACATTGTCTTCAACATGGCTACAGGCTCTGCCCCCACGAAGCTCCAGCTTCGCGCTACCATCCGCATGTGAGTGGTGAGCAGTCAGAGGCACCAGGAGTGGCAGTCTCTGCCCAGAAAATGAGGGCCCACCCACAAAGAGCTGGGTTCTTTGGGATAGCCACTATTTTTGGCCCACTGAGTTCAAAAGTTCTCTTAGTTTCCCTCTGAAGAGAGATGGGCCTAACCAACTGTCCCTTGGTAGCCTGAAACCCAAAGAGACCCAGACTTCAAAGAGAAATAAGATGGAATAAACAGAGGCTGGTACTGTGTGGCTGGGGTGTCACTCAGTCTTTCGTCCTTGCCACCACTTCTGCAGGAAAAATGGACTCTGTGTGCCCCGGAAATGGATCTACCACCTGACTGAGGAGAGCACAGATCTTAGAACTGAAGGTTGGTTCTCTCCAGCCCTCACCCTCCCCAAGTCCCCTGGGCTTGCTTGTTTTTGCCTCTCTGTCCTCACACTCTCCACCAAACCCCCGCCCCAACAGGCCGCCCTGACATGAAGACCAAGCTCTTCTCCAGCTCATGCCCCGGTGGAATCATGCTGAAAGAGTCAGGCCAGGGTTACCAGCGCTTTCTCCTCTACAGTGAGTGGGGATGCCAGGCAGGAAGGGTTGGAGAGAGACAACGGGAGGGCAGGAGAGCCTCTCACTCTGGGCCCTATGATATCATCCCAGGAGGGGCTGGGTGCCGTCCCTACCAGGGAGGTACTGAGAATCTGGGACTTTGATGGGCCTGGCCCTGCCCTGCTCTTCCAGGTCGCTCACCACACCCTCCTGAGAAGTGTGTGAAGGAATTCCAGTCCCTGACCTCCTGCCTGGACTTCAAGACCTTCTTACGGACTCCCAGGAATCAAGGTGAGGGGGTAAAGTCCCACAGAAGAGGACTAGGACTCACCAAGTCTTCTGCAGGTGCCGGATGAAAGGGACTCAAGTGATGTCACTGGAGGACATGGTCAAAGGCTGACATCATTAGAGTGGCTGTGCTGACACATCCATTTGTGTCATAGGCTGTGATGGCACCAGAAGGATGTGGCCAAGAGCTGTGGTGTTGGTGTCACCTGAGGGAGCCAGGATGGGCTCTGGGCTACTCAAAAGAGAGGTTTCTTGAGTTTCCGGTGGATAAAAGGGGCAGGGGGCGAGACATATAGGGGAAAGGGCTTCAGGGACCCCTTCTTTGATGTGGGGAAAAGCAGGAATGCATTCTCCTTCACCCCATTACCACCAACCTTTTCTCCCTGGAGTTCTTTCCTTTCCATTCTCTTCTTTTCTCCCTCCTCCCACCAGAGGCCTGCGAGCTGTCCAGTAACTGACCTGTGGCTTCATCTGTGCCCCAGATGGATATGGTGGGAGCTGCAATTGTGCTGTGGGGAAGAGAAGCTGGAGACTCCCAGCTCCCTTTCAAGAGTAATAAAGATGATTTTTCAATCCTCATCTCATTTTGGGCTTGTCTCCAGAAAGCAATCCCCCCATCTCCATTTCAGTACTCCCCCTGGACCTTCTACCACCTAAACCCCCAGCTGGCCGGCGTCAGGAAGGACTCTAAGTGATGGTAACTCTCTTTGTAGTGGTATATTTAGGATTTGGTATGATTACAGTTGTTTATTGCTGAGTGTGCAAACCCCTAACCTGAGTGAGAACTCCAAGCTCCAGTGCTTCCCCATACTGCCTGTCTGAGCTGCCAACCCCTCTGAATTGGCCCTCCTGCCAATACTGCCTGCACCATCCCCACCTTCCCCTGGCTCCTGGGACCACCCAGATCCTTCCTGCAGGCCCCTGTCACTGTTGGCTGCTATCCACACCCCTTAATCCACCCACCTCACAGTCCCATTCTTCCTTAGGTGGCTCAGATCCTAGGATCCAAGGGCTCCCTTCGGTCTCCAACCACCCTCTAACCCTAGTTAGAGGCCTGTCTGTCCTGTCTCTGGTCTCTTCCACCCCTGGGTAGTTTTGAAAGGTAAAGAGGACTCTTTAGTCTTTATTGTTCACCACCACACTTATTTTTTTCTTTTAAAAAGTAAAGGTGGAAAGAAAAAACTGGAAGTGGGAGAAATGTAAAAGCAAAAAGTAACAACAGCTGGTGAATTCAAGGACAATATCCCCATTGTCCATAAACAGATATCCTAAACAGCTCTACTCTCTCTTGTGTATGAAGGGGGGCCACGCCCTCACCCTCTGGGGTTTCTTCCCCATCCCTGAGGTCCCTGTGCTTACAATCTGGGTCATGGCCCCCACTTTCCTCCTACAGGCCACACTATCTTCACTCTTGCTCCCACCCCACTCAGGATGGGGGTACTAGGTCACACCTCATCTTGCAGTCACAGCCCCTTTCCTGGGTGTCCCCTCTATTCCTCACCCTCCCTCTCCAATTTCTCGCCATCCAAGTCAGTGGCCTCCTCCTCTCCACTGGGCTCCCGGAGGCTGACAGCCAGCACCAGGGCCTGAAGGAGACCAAAGAGGCAGGCAAAGTGCAGGGGGTGAGCAGTAAGTAGGCTCAACACAGCATGGAGCCCATGCAGGGCAGCCAGAAAAGACAGCAGCCCATGCAGCCAGAGGCCCAGCGGTCCACGCAGGCCCAATGCATCCAAAGCTGCTCTCAGAGGCCGTGAGCACAGCCCCAGCAGGGCTGAGGCCAGCAGCTCCAGCAGGTGGAGAGTCAGGTTGGTTGAGATCTGCAGACACTCCTCTGGGCCCCCCAGGTACTGCAAGGGAGCTCCTGCTCCCCCACCTGGATCCCCACGCAGCCAGCCCAGCAGCTTCTGACGCCGTCCTGGCTTCTCCACTGGGGCTTCTGGCCCAGGGGGGCTTAGTACCCCTTCAGGGGACACTCCAGGTCTGGTGCCACTTGAGCCCACAGGATCCTGGCCCTGTTTGAGAACAGTCCCTCCAGTCCCCAGTCTCCCAGACTCTTCAGTGTTAGAGACAGTCTTGTCCCACTTGAAGGAATCCATTTTGTTGTTTCGCAGTTGCTCATCTCGGACCTCCCTACTTGGTTCTGAAGCAGCCTCAGAGCTCCTCCGTGATCCTGGGTCCTTGGTCTTGAGAGGCCCCACATCTCCCATGGTTTCTGGGGCACTATCCCAGTCACTCCCTGAATTCTCAGAGGAGCTGTCCACTACTCTGAGTTCTGGGGCAGGCAAGTCGGGCTTCGTTGGTTTCCGGCGGCCCCAAGGGCGAGGTAGCCAGCCACTAAGCCGTCGCAGGAACATGGTTGGGATGTGTAGTGAGCCCCCAAATTCTGGGGCTGCTTCCTGGAATTGCTTCTATTCTGTTTGGAACTCAGCCCTCAAGTTTGGGGGCTGAGTGTCTCCTCAGAAGCCAGAGTCTGTTCAAGCTCAGAACAACTGCTGTTTCGTGAGTCCTACTCTGAATTCACAAGTGGCTCCCCACTTTTCTGGATGTCCTGCGGCCTCAAGTGTGGCAAATGGCTTGTTCCTTTTCAGTTTTGAGGTAAAGTGGGGAGGCACATCCAAATTCATTCACCACCACCCCAAAACACAAGATTCAGGCCAAGAATCCCCAGGATCTGACAAGGCCTGGGTCACCCCCACGGTGTCCTCCCTGGGTTTCTGGGTTACCTTTCCTACAGGCAGCACCCCAAATTTCACTCACCAAGGCCACGCCCCAAGGTGCCCCAGAAACTGGGGAGGCGGTGCTCCATCCAAGAAGGAAGGAAGGTGGCCCTGGGTCTCAGTTGCTCCCAGTCTGGAGAGTGCTGAACTGCTGACCTAAGGGAGCTCAAGCAGGCAGTCTCTTACTGGGGGTTAGGAGAGAGGTGTTCAGCAAACTCCTGCCAGCAGCGTTCTTTTCTCGATTTAGAGAGCTAGGAATCCTACAAAGTGGCCCGACCGGTCCCCGAGCACGCAGGTGAGACGCGATCTCCGCAAGGTCAGGCCAGAGATGTCCTGGGAGATTCTCGTCGCGAGGCCAAGCGCGGGCCTGCCTGGGGACCCAGGCGTCCGGGCTTTGCGCGCTGCGACTCTTCCCGGGCCCGGCGTTGGGGCCGCGGCCTCAGTAGGCCGCCCGGAGCCGCAGAGCCCGGAAGCAGCTGCACCGGGGCGGGAGAGACAGACGGGGGCGGGGCCCGCAGTTCGCGGGGCGGACCCTACGGATCCACCGCCCCCCGCGCCCCCGCGCCGTTAGTAGCGCCACTCCGCAGGGCGCCAGCTGAGGTCTAGCAGGGTCGGGGCAGCAGTATAAACCTAACAATCTCTCTCCGTCGCCCATACGTCCCTGGGTCGCCAGTGCTCCCCTAAACTCCTCCGCTCCCTTTAGCCTCCTGCTCTTTGGCTCTTCCCTGCACCCTCCACCCCCAACTCCTCCTTTTCATGTCCAAGACTTCATGAAAGGCTTTTCCGGAAAAGGACTCTGCTTCCTTAGGCCTTGTGTAGATCTTTCCTGTCCCTCCATGCAGATCTTACTTCCTGGGTCTGACAACAGTGAGCTCTCCTTAGGCCCAGCACCTGGTATGAGCAGCAGAAGGGAAGGGGAGACAAGTGTTGACAAACAGAACATGCTTCCTGCCCTCAGGCGTTTTCAGGTTGTAAAATGAAGAACCCTGACTTAAAGTTTACATTTGGGAGGCCAAATGTACACTGGGACGTTCGGGTTCTAGTTCCGCTATCATCCTAGAAGCCAGATATCCTTAGGCCCTTCCAGCCCATTGGCCTCTTCCTATAAGACCCTGTCTACTCTCATCACCTCCATGAACTTTCCCAGGCTTCCCCTATCACCATGCATTGTATATTTGAGCACATAGCTGCCTCCTCCTCTAGCTGTAAGCAATTAGAAAGTTGGGAATATGTCTTACTCCTCTTCTTAGCATATAGTATTTGATCTTGTTTAAAATTGAGTAATTGAGGGGCCCCTGGGTGGCTCAGTGGGTTAAACCTCTGCCTTCAGTTCAGATCATGATCTCAGGATCCTGGGATCAAGCCCCACAACAGGCTCTCTGCTCAGCAGGGAGCCTGCTTCCCCCTCTCTCTGTCTGCCTTTCTGCCTACTTGTGATCTGTCTCTCTCTGTTAAATAAATAAATAAAACATTTTTAAATCATTAATTGAAAAAATAAAATAAAAACAGTGATTGAATTGGCTGAAGTCAGGAGATGCTTCCTGGGGTAGGCGAGACTGGCATAGAGCTTGGGCAATTCCTGGTTCAGGAGACTGAAAGAATAGGTGGGGCATTCCAGGCAGGGGCTAGGCCCTGGAAATTAACCAGACTGGCAGGTAGGTGACCCGATGATGCCACCAGGAAGGGCTACCCCTTCTGGCTCAAGTGCATGTGGCTCCCAGACTTTGGCTTTCCCACAATAGCTTCCAGAAAAGTGAATAAACACAAAAGAGGAAGAAGTTTGATTTATTTTCAGCTCTCGGCTCCTCTCTTCCAAAGGCAGAGCCCAGCGACTAAAATCTGAGGATCTGGGACCTGGAGACCTCAGGAAGTAAAAGCCAAAGTGCCTAGGTCCAGGTTCAGACTTTAGCAACAGACCAGGATCAGACCTTACTTACCAAGGTCAGAACTCAAGGTTCATGTATGTCCTCAGATCCCGCTCCCAGGCCCTGTCCTTCTCCTCCTGCCTTCTCTTCTCCCTCTGGCTCAGTGTGGTCACCCGAGGGGCTCTCTCCCTCCCAGCCACGGCCCGAGTATCTCGAGCCAGGAAGTGTGTGACTCGGGGTTGGGGCACTGATCTGTAGCCTAATCCTTCCTGGTCCCTCTTGAGGACAGTTGGGATGGGGTTGGTGCGGCCCTCACCCCGGGGTCCCAGCCCCATTCCAGGCTCCCAGCCACCCCTCAGCAGCAACTTGAAGCCTGGGCTGGAGGCGGAAACCCCAATGGGCAGGTTGGGGGACCTGAGATCACGGGGCAGTGACAGCAGGTGAGCAGTGGATGTGTAATGGTTAGAGTCTTGAAAGTGGGCATCACAGGTCTCACAGTACCGGAGGGAGGGGAACTGGGACCTGCAGAGGAAAAAAAGAGAAAGAGTTCAGGGCAGGGAAAGAGTTGAGGCCTCAGAGTGTGGTGGCAAGGTGGGAAGTCCTTCCAGTCTTTCTGCTAAAAAACAAGTTGCCTTCCAACCCACTTAGCAGTGAGGGACCCAGAGAGGAACAGCTGGGAGAAGAAATGGCAACCAGGCCTCACAAGCTCTTGGGCAAAGCATAATAATGGCTACAATTAATAGATATACAGTGCTTACTATGTGGTGAGCATCATTCTAGCACTTTACGTATACTGACCCATTAAATCCTAACAGGTGCTCTTATTACCTGCATTTCTCAGATAACGAAAATGAGGCACATTAAAATTAGGTTCTTGCCCAAGTAAGTAGAATTAGGATTTAAACCCAGGGAGCTCATATTTATTTTCACTCTATTACACTGCCTTATCAACCTATACTGGGGGGATCAGGAAGATAAACGTCAGCTCTGTTCTAGAGCCTCTGGTGTGGAGTTGCTAGGAAGGGAGAACACACTGAAAGATGGGCATGGGCTAAGGCTTCCCCTCACCCGTTCTCTGTACTCCTCGTCTCTCCATGGCTCTCTCTGACCATGCGTGCCACCTCAGGGAAACCTGCTTCTTCGGCCAGCTGAGCAGCATCCTTGCCACCCAGCTCACAGACGCCCACCCAGGCAGCTCCACGGCCCAGGAGATAACGCACAGCAGCCCCCTGGCCTGCTCGAGCAGCACACATCAGGGGGGTCCACCAGAAGGCATCCCGAGCATTGATATTGCCCCCGGCGCCCCCTTCCTCACGGGGATCCAACAGCCTTCTTAGTTCTGCCAGGTCTCCCTCCTGAGCTGCCCTCAGTATCCACTGGGTCATCTTGTCCTCTGCCTCAAGGGATCTCCTTTGTCCATGTCCTCCTGAGGCTCCTCCAGCAGCTTCCCTCATCATTCTTCTCTTCTTCCTCTTTCTCTTACTGGTAGGTTCAGGCTGAGATCTCTGAGATTCAGGGACACTGCTCTCATCTGCAATCAGGGCCTCATAAAAAGCCCTGGCTGCAGTCCCATCCAAGGTGGGCTCCAGCTCTTCAGGCTGTGACTGCTGCTGCCCGTCTTTCCAGAGGTCACTGGGGTTGGTGGCTGGAGTGAAGCTGATGAGGGAGGTCCTGGACATGGCTTTTGGGAGAACTAAGATGAGACTAGATAAAGGGAGTAAGAGACAAGCCAATCCCTTGGTGGCTCTGCACTGACCAGAGCCACCCCCCAGAGACCTGCTGGGACAAGAAATAGCCTTAAAGTAAAAAAACCCTCTCACTCCCTAAGTGACCTCACAACCTAGGACCATAGGTCATGTGGAGAAACAGGGAACCCTATAATAACAGCCCATACGGTTTAGTAAAGGTTATTTTAACAAAGAAGATTCAATGAGGTTGCCCAGAGGTTGCATTCTGCCCCCATTCCCGTCCTCACCAATAATAAAAACGGCTTCTCTCTGAAACTTGACCACCAGATAAGATGTACTATTAAGAAAACAATCAGCCAAAAAAGAAAGAAAGAAAAGGAAAAAAGAAAACAATCAGCCTAGCCCTTTAAATCTTCCTTGATCCTATGTCCGCGTCTCATCTTCCCAAATAAAAACAGGCTTTAACACAGAAATAAGAGAGCAGGGGGAGAAGCTCCAGTCTCTGTGACTTCGTAGTCTCCGTACGGCGAAACGGCGCCACTCTAAGCAAAGGAGCTGACGATCAAATAGCCATGACCCGAACACGCACGTGTGACTAGAAAAAAAACACACACACACACAAAACATAACTTGAGGGCTCAGGCATGTGCAAAGCGCTAGGTTTGCAAAGCTAGGTTCAGCTTCCCCACCCGGGACCCTTCCAATAGCATCCGCTCAAATGCCACGTGCCCAGGTAGCGCGAGGACAGAGGCTCCGTCGGTTGGGGTCCTACTTTAACATAACGCCCCCACAATGCCCTTCGCCTCCCGGAACGTGGCCCCCGCTCCGGGCTAATTTTTTGGAGCTGCGAAACCACTCTGTGAGTTAAGAAGGCTCTGAGGAGGCGGAACGAAACCTGTGGAATGCCCCCGAAGCCGTGAAATGAAATAACGTCACGCTGCCCTTCACCATTATTCTGACCAGGGTTCGAAGGTCACACTTAGTGGCCGCAGCAGAGGACCCCCCAATTCAAGCCCTAAGAGGAAATGGAGAAGTGCAAGGGGACGAGCAGCAGAATGGCTGGCGCCACCACAGGTGAGCGCACGGGGCCGTCCCGGTTTTCACACCGCTCACCTCAGCCCAGCCCACCCTTCCCACGTCCCTCAGCAAGGCGCCCGGCCTCACCTCCCGCCTGAGGAGACCAGTCCCCGGGGTGAAACTGGAGCCCCGACGGGGCCTTCAGTGGCGGGCCTGACTTGGGCGAGAGGCTCGACAGGCAATGAGGACACGGTGGGTTGGCCGGGGATAAGGTCAGTACCCTGGGCTTCAGGCGAGCGCCTAAAGCCGACCCTCGCTGTGTGAGGGTACGTACAGGAAACCGGCCCGCCAGCCTCGTTCCTTTCCCCGCCCCCTCTCGGCCCCTTAGCTGCGGAATCCTACAACTATATTTCCCATACTCCCTGACAGAGAACGGGGTACTGCGCTTCCGCTTCCGGTGGCATCTCGCTTCGCCCCGCCCCCCCGAGCGTCCTACTCCTGGGCCTCGCGACGCCAGGGTCGTTCTTGAGTCATCCTGGGATTCGTAGTTCGCCTTTCTCTCGTTTCGCCAGTTTCTCTTTACTAGGGACTTCATTTCCCGGCGTTCACTGCGGCGCCCGACCCTTGGCGTTTGCGCGTTACCCTTTCCCCACCCTCCCCAATTTCCACTCCCCCCCCCCCCCCACTTCGGCTGCCGCGGTCGGGTCTGTGGCCTGCGTTGTAGCCCTCGCGGTTCCTTGGAAGCGGCAATTCCCCTCCCCCGCCCTGTTCCCGGTCCCCGTCCAGCCGGTGAGTCTGAAGTCGTCGCGGCGGCGAGTTCTCTGTCTTTAGGCGCGGCACATGGGGTCTCCGCGAGTTGATGTGGGGGTGGGGAAGGAAGTGACCCGGTCCGGCACTGGGGGAGGGAGGGATGGCCTGAGGGGCGGAGGCGGGTTGTGGGGACTCCTGTGAACGCAACCTCACGGCGACCCCCAGGCCGTGAGAGAAAAAGGGGCCCACCTTTGCTTGGAAAGGATAAACTTCGGAACCTTTGGGAAAGGCGCAGGGGACATGCAGAGACTTGTGGGGTAGGGATCTCGAGCCGACGGCCCTGCCCGAGTTGACGTGAAGAGGAGAGGGAGCAGGTCTTCGGCAGCGTTAGGGATATGGGTAGGACTGATGGTTAATACCTGTCCAAAGTGGTGGGACTTGAAGAGTGGTGGGACTCCAGAGAATCTGTAATTTCAGAAAAGGGGCTGAGGTGTGAATAACAGAAACTGGAGAGGGGTGCTCCAGAGTCTAGGATCCTTTAAGGAAAGGTGGCCCCAAATTCTTTCATTGTTGGAGAGCAAAGTGTGGGAAGAGGGAGGATACCAGAGGCAGGGTGGGAGAGCTTGGGCATTACTTAGACCCTTTTTTTTCCCCCCCAGCTGACGTGAAGATGAGCAGCTCAGAGGAGGTGTCCTGGATTTCCTGGTTCTGTGGGCTCCGTGGCAATGAATTTTTCTGTGAGGTGAGTTCTCCTCGGTCTCCCAGGCATCTCCACACAAAGTTTGGCTATGTATTTTCCCACATAGTTAGTTTCCATACACTTACAGGCTGCCATGGAAACTTTTTCCTGTCAAGGAAAAGTCCGTTCAGTAGCCCCCTTCACTAACTTGTGAAGTGGCAAGACTGTCCAAGTCCCAAGCCTATTATCTTCCAGCAATGTAACATTAGACAAGTCAACTTTATTATTATTATTAGATTGCTATTGGTAGTCCATATTTTGGGAGTCTGTTAGAATTAAAATGCTGTTTGTGAAAATGTTTTGTAATGTGCAAAGTTGTGTGCTGGTAATACAAAGGATTGTAACTGCCCACAGGACCCAAGCTGTTCAGTCTCCACTTTCCTTGGAAATCCGGTTTTCCCTAAGGAGAGGACAAAATAGATTTGTAAAGATGTGTGGCAGGAGTAGGAACCGGGATTTTGAAAGGAATGTTTCTTTAAGGAGGAAATTGTTACAGCTGTTTTAAAAAAAGTAAAAGCTTTTATGGAAAGGCAGTGTATGTGAACTGGGGAGAGAGACTCAAGTACTTCTGCTAAGTTGGAATTGGGTTATGAGGGGAAACAAGCAGTTGTGTTGAGAATAAGCCACAAGTTAGAGCAATGTGCCCAGGTCAAAACTGAGGATTCTGCTATGAGTTTCTTGACTTCCACATCCTGACAGGTGGATGAGGACTACATCCAGGACAAATTCAATCTCACTGGACTCAATGAGCAGGTGCCTCACTATCGACAAGCTCTAGACATGATCTTGGACCTGGAGCCTGGTGAGGCACCTTCGGGGTTGTTTTGTGTGTGTATGGGTTTTTGTTTCTGTTTTTGTTTTCATATTCTTATTTATTTGCTTCTTGAATTTACAAATTTTCTTTTGGTTCTCCGACTCCTTTTATCCAAAGTCCTGTCCTTCATTTTGGTCCCCCATCTGACTTTTGCCTGGTTTTGTGACTTACACCACCTGTTCCCACACTCTGATCCTGTAATTTGGCTCTATCCCCTGATGCTAGTTTCCCCATGGGTCTCATTTCCTGTTTCTTTGTTTTGCCTCTTACCTTTTAGTCTAGAGTGCCATCTTTTGCGTTGATATTTTTCATTTATTTGTTGAGAGTCGGGAGGGAAAGAAGAGAGAAAAGGCTAAAGAAGTGTAGAGAGAAGGCAGAGTTTTCTTGGGTTCGTGGAGTTTCTGGGTCAAATGCCCAGGTGATGGGTGGTGCAGAGATGAGTGCCAGGCAAACTGTAGCCAACAGCCCCTGGAGGTGGGTGGGACATCTAAGAAAGCTATAAGACAAGTGGTTTCAATTGGCTGGGGCCATGTTTCAGATGAAGAGCTGGAAGACAACCCCAACCAGAGCGACCTGATTGAGCAGGCAGCCGAGATGCTTTATGGATTGATCCACGCCCGCTATATCCTCACCAACCGTGGCATCGCCCAGATGGTGAGGCCTCTCTGCTCCCACTTGACTCCTCTGAGGCAGTAAGGGAAACAGAGGTTCCTGCAGCGAGGAGTCACGTGTTTTCAACCTTGTCAAGGAATGTAGCTGAGATGAGGGGAAGAACCCCAGATACAGGGACTGGGAATTAAATCCTAATTGGGGTTGTGCTGACTGAGGTGTTTACAGGGAGGGAGACGTGACCTTGGACAGGAAGTTGTTGCAGTCTGCCTCTTCCTCAGGGAACAAACAGCGAATGGCTCTGATGGTCTGTAACCTGCCTAACCTCCAGAGGAAGCAGGAAAGGGCCCTTTTGGGCAAGCTTGAAGGGGTCTCTGGACAGAAAGGCAGGAGTGGAGGACAGAGCAATGTGGGTTGGGCTGACGAAGGGATTGCCTCTTCTGTTCATACCTACCCACCAACCCCTTTCATTTTATTCGCCTCAGTTGGAAAAGTACCAGCAGGGAGACTTTGGCTACTGTCCCCGTGTTTACTGTGAGAACCAGCCAATGCTTCCCATCGGTGAGTGTTGGAGAAGGGAAAGGAGGCCACATCAAATGGCCGGTACTCCTGGGAAGGAGTTGGGGCTCAGCAAGTCTGGGCCTGAGTCTGGGAGGGAGGTGGGGCAGGCTTGGGGGTGCCTGGCCTGCTGAGTCTGGCTGTCTCCCAGGCCTTTCGGACATCCCAGGTGAGGCCATGGTGAAGCTCTACTGCCCCAAGTGCATGGACGTGTACACACCCAAGTCATCGAGGCACCATCACACGGACGGCGCCTACTTCGGCACCGGTTTCCCTCACATGCTCTTCATGGTGCACCCCGAGTACCGGCCCAAGCGGCCCGCCAACCAGTTTGTGCCCAGGTGGGGAGCAGGGATAGAATCAACCAGGGTCAAAGGAAAGGTTCGGGATTCCCTAGAGAGAAGGGAAGACAGGGCATGGTCCTTTCTTGAGGTTTGCCTTTCTCAGAGCACATAATCTTGAGAAAGGTATTTGCCTCTCTGTGCCTCGGTTCCCTTATCCGTGAAATGGGGATGATGATAGTACTTGACCGATAAGGTATATTTAAATAGTTGCTTTGAAAAACATTTGGCACCTGAAGTACCATTTAAATGGTAGCTGTTTTTGTCATCATCTTGGGTGTTCAACTTTTTGCTAGGAAAAAGTGTGGTTTATTTTTCCGGAGCATCATGTTTATTGGGAAGAACAGTTTGGTATTATAATGAAACAAGTACTGATCTGCACACACACAAACATGCAATCACATATGTACGTGTGTGTGTGTGTGTGTGTGTTTACATGTAGCCTAGAATTTGAGTTTTAATGGCTGTTTAAAGTACATTTCCCAGTATCCTGGAGGGAAGACATTTGGGAGCCACTGTCTTTAAGCACTGAGCAGACCCATGGAGAAGCTAGGGTGGGGAGGTGGAAACTCAGCCTACTGGCATGGCCAGGGTGGGGCTCACGCTGCTGCCTCTCTGACCTCTGCCCCCGCCCAGGCTCTACGGTTTCAAGATCCATCCAATGGCCTACCAACTGCAGCTCCAAGCCGCCAGCAACTTCAAGAGCCCAGTCAAGACGATTCGCTGATTCCCCATCCCACCTGACCCTCAGTCTTTGACACCTCCGATCCTTTGCTGCCACCCTTTCAGGATCCCTCTATGGTTTTTAGTTTAAATTAAAGGAGTCATTATTGTGGTGGGAATATGAAATAAAGTGGAAGAAAAGGCCATGAGCTGGTCTGCTGGTGCTTGGGGTTGGGGGACGGGAGGGTACTGCTGTGCCTGATTCCAGGGGTCCTCATGGCCCAGCCCACCCTCCTCAAGTTGAAAACCAGCACAGATTGGTGCCCAGTGGATTTGGGTGAGGTCTTTAGCAACAGAGCAGAATTTCTAGTACTGAATGTGGAGATGTGCAAGGCCACAGCCCGAGGGGAAAATCAGATTTCAAAGTCTAGAGACATATTTGTTCTTTTTCAGCCACCTAAGGGTGTTTATTTATTTGTACCGTAAGTAGTATAACCAACAACAAAATCTTCCGGTTTTGATTTTACAGGGCAAGTGGTCCTGAAGTAAAAAGAACTGTAAGGGGTGGAGAGGGACAAGGTCCACAATTGGTGCAGGGTGGTGTCTTTGCGCCCCCTGCTGGGGGAGCTGAGATATGCTCTTAGAAGGATGGGGACCCTGGGTGCCTGGCCAAAGTTTTTCCCAGCACAGTAGGGACTGTTCTGCAGTGGGAAGGACAGCATGTGGTACCAGAGACAGAAGCTGATCCATGGACCCTTGAGGTGTGGGAATAGATCTTTTCAGGGCATGAGAACAATAGACCGCTGGATAAAGGCCCAGGTGTTGTCTGGGCCATTGCTCCCACGTTCAGGAACCCGACCTTGTGGGTGAGGACATGCCGTTCTCCAGCCAAGTTAATAACTTCCTCCCCCAGCTGAGGAATATAGCTCTGCGTCTACAGCTCCTGCTCAAACTGTCTACCAAAACCACCCTGCAGCTCAGGATCAAAGAGCATGGTCACAGGAAGGTGGGGTTTCAGGATACCCCTCAGGGACTGCCCTTCTCCCCAGAATTCCATCATGAAGGCGCACATGCTTGTAGGTGTGCTGGTCATGGTGGGCTTCGCAGTGGGAAAAGGTAAGTGGGGCCCAGGGGTGAGGAGGGAGAAATGACGGTCCTGGGATGGGGTGGGGCTGTAGCCCTGGTTCACGGGCTCCCTGCAAGCAGAACTTGGAATGAGCCGACACTCCCATCCCACCTGTCTTCTGCTTCCCCAGCTCCTGTTCCTGAAGTCCGGACCTGCCACCTCTGCCTCTTAGAAGACCCTTCTGCAGGGTGTATTTCAGGCTCAGAGAAGTGCACCATCAGCACGCCGTCACCGTGTATGGTGATCACCATCTATTATGGTGAGTCAAGCCCCAAGAAGGGGCTGCTGGTGGGATAGCCCATGGCCTGGTCCCCTTTCCTCTCAGATGAGGGCTGCTTAGGGCCTGGGGTGCAAGAGGAAGATAGCAGGATCCTGGAAGGAGGAGTCTAGGGTTCCGGGGAGGTCTGCTGAGCCGGTTTTTCCTTCCTTCAGAGGGAAGGAGTCTGGGATGGAAGTCGGGTCTGGGTGAGGCATGGGGAGAGTCTAGGGTAAGGATAACAGGTTTGGGGACTGGGAGGCAGTGGGGGTTACTAGCTAGCTGTTCCCTCTTCTCCAGATACCAAGATTCGTTTCCTCATCCGAGGCTGTGGACAGTATAATTCTTACCGCTGCCAAGAAAAACGTAATACCTACTTCTCAGAATACTGGTACCAGGCCCAGTGCTGCCAGTATGATTACTGCAACTCCTGGTCTAGTCCCCAGCTCCACAGCTCCCTGCCTGATCCCCTGGCTGATTCCCCAGCTGGGGCCTGGGCCCTGCCCCTGTCCGAGTCCCAGATCCAGTGGTTCTACCAGGCCCTGAACCTCTCACTGCCCCTCCGCAGCTTCTATGCTGGGAAGGAGCCCAAAGGCCTGGACCCCCTGGCCATCCTGCCCCTGAACCTGAACTTGTCCATTGCTGACCTACGTCACATATATTTGTTCCTCAACAGTTCAGGACTTTTGGTTCTTCCTTGGGCTAGGCCCTGATGGCTTAGGCTTCCTGGATTTCACTCCATTCCAGCATCTTTTCTCTAACACCACAGCCCCCTGTGCTGCCCTCCTAGAACACCCATGTTCTCTGCTCTCTGATTTCTCTGACCTCCCTTCCACAGCAGGACTGTGGCTTTGGGATCTTTTCTTTCCCAGAAACTGGCAGTGCTGCCCCTCCTAGAAAATACTGAGTTCAGAATCTGCCCAGGCTGGCCTGGGGAAGGCACAGTGGCTTTCTCATCCCTTTCCTGTCACCGGAGCCGGTCATCCCCCCTCATCTTTTAAATCCTTTGTCAGTCTGGTCACCTGCCCCCATTTAGATCTGGTTGTAGATCACATCCTGTGTCTATCTTGAGACCCAGACTGAACTTGCAACAAGAAGAATGAAGGGTAGACTTCCCTGCACACTTCCTGACTAGGCACTGTGTTGTCCCTGCCTCATTGCTTCCACCTCCACCCTTGCTCTGGTCATCTGTTTCTCTCCTCTCTTGTTGCAGTCCCTGGCCTCCTCAGCCCCACTTGGCATCTCTGAGGCCTGACACCCACTTCAGTAGATGCCAGAGGAGAGGAGAGGTGAGGGTCTGGCCTGCTCTGCTCCACATCTCCTGCTTGCTGTCCACAACCTCCACAATAAATGGACTGGGCTGAGTCTGTGTCACACTGTTTATGGGGTCAGGCTCAGGTATGAGCAAAAAGAAGGTTGATTGGGTATGGGGATCAAACCATCTACAGCCTGGTCCACTCTACTTGGCCTTTGTGGCTTCCTCACGGCTTGTCCCCTAAAAGCCTATATCCATCCCACCTTCTGCTTAGCTAGAGATCTGTTTAGCTGTGAGGGTTATGATTTCTCAGCCTTTGACTTGCCTTATAGGGGCGCCTGGCTGGTTCAGTCAGTAGAGCATGCGCCTCTTGATCCTGGAGTTAAGTTTGAACCCCACATTGGGTGTAGAGATTATTTAAAAATAAAGTCTTTAATTTAAAAAGAGGTTGCCCTAGAAACAAAACATAGAAAGTTAAACTCCGGTCACATCAGGGTTTTCTGTCTAAGAGAGGTAGAAAAACCTTTGAACCAGGAAAACTCAGGAGCAAACCAAGGGGCCTAGGTCTATATCTCAGAGTTACCTGGTGCTAAGGGATCTGGGTTCTTGCCTGTTCTTTTTAGGATCCTGGAACTCAGGACCCCTCAGTAGGGAGCTATGTTGGGGCATGGGGGTGTTCAGAGATACATGGTTGGAGCTGCCATTGCTAGATCTTTAGTTTTAATACTCCATTTGAGAAACTACAAGCATACAGAAAGCAATAATGAATATTCACAACTTTTTCCATACGTGCAGTAAATACCCTGCTCTGGGCTTGGTGTTAATGAGTACAGCTCATTCTGAATCTCATAAACCGGTGCTGGGGTTGTGAAACCTTTATCTGAAAAGTAGTACAGCTTTATGGTTGGGGTACCCAATCCCAGCTCCTCTGCCATTTGGACAAGTTTGTCCCTACCTTACTTTGGTCACCTGTCAAGGAGGGGCTAGTACCTCATAGGCTTGAAAGAATGCATGTAAGTGTGTGTACAGGTGAAAATGAGAGCCTCCAAAATAGACACATGCCCTAGGGACAAAGGTACATACAGATTGTGACATTCATGTGTGTATGTATTACTACTGCTTTTTAAAACATTTAAAGATTTTATTTGAGAGAACACAAGCAGGGGCACCTGGATGGTTCAGTGGGTTAAGCCTCTGCCTTCAGCTTAGGTCATGATCTCAGGGTCCTGGGATTGAGCCCCACATCAGGCTCTCTGCTTAGCAAGGAGCCTGCTTACTCTTCTTTCTTGAGAGAACACAACAAGCAGGGAGGAGGGGGAGGGAGAAGCAGACCCCCAGCTAAGCAGGGAGCTTGATGCAGGGCCCAAAAGGCAGACACTTAACCAACTGAGCCACCAAGTGTGCCCCTGTTACTACTACTTTTTAAAGGAATCTCTATCCCCAATGTGGGGCTCGAACTCACAACCCAGAGATCAAAAGTGACACATTGTACCAACTAAGCCAACCAGGTGCCCCTCTGGCCTATTTTTAAACCTTTGGCAAAACATGCAGAAGCTTGCATACACCATAACTTGAGTTTTTGTAAACCACATGCCTGTGTCAACAGTCCTCGAGTCAGTATAAAGGCCTTTATCAGCACCCAAGGCTGCCTTTGTGCACCCTCCCAGGCATGTCTCCCAACTCAGCGGTAGCCACTGTCCTGAGTTGTAGCTGCTTAGAGGAATTCTGTCTGCTTGATACACATGGCATCCTATAGCATATATTTTCACTTACACATTTTGTCCAAATGTTAACAGAGCTCCATGGTCCCTTTAATGGTCTGTGCTCTGGTAGGAAGCACCGATATTAATATGTATTGTCAGGGAGCAGTTGGAGGTCCAAAAATAGGTCAAACCTTCTGTGTGCACCCGCCACGGTCTGGGCCCACTTTTCTCCATGCCTCTGATTTTGGTGTAAAAGTCTAGGTTTATACAGCTCTAGCAAGGCAAAGGGGAAGTCTCAGAGGCTGAGGAATGCGAGGCCCAAAATTCTGTAGTAACTTCACAGTCCTTGAAGAGGGAAGCTGAGCCTGGGATCAGGCCAGGTCTCCATGGGACCTAGAAACTCTTCCACAGAAGGCTTCCCCCACCCCGTCCCAGGCCTGGGCCTCTCACAGCTCCACTCCACCAGCACCCTGTCTTCCCCTTGTGAACCTCCCTTCTGGTTCTCACATGGCTCTGGATTTGACCCCACTGCCAAGGATGCCCCCTGCCCTTTCAGCCATCCCTGCAGGAGCACTTCCAGTTTCTCTTCACCTTTTTGTGCCGAGAGGTGAATCCAAGACCTGGAGTCTGGGCAGGAGCAGAGCTCAGCAGAGCTGGGAGCCCCTTACCCGCCCCCACAGGGGGGAAGTCAGGCAGGATCTCAGCCTCCACCACGACCAGAAGAGGCAGGCCATATAGTTTGCACACCAATTTATTTGGAACACCTGGGGACTTGAGGTGAGAGAGGCCTATAGTCAGAGAAGGGACAAAGCCAGGCAAAGAAGCAGCTGAGAGGTGGGAGAAGAGAGGAGGAAAGTTGTCAGACCGTGGGGACTTAAAGACAAAACCCAGAGACTTCTGGAGAGGGAGCCCAGTGGAGGGACAGAGTGGGAATAGGAGTGTTGAGGGGTGTCAACCAAGAGGAAGATAGGGCTGGGATCCTATTGAGGGAGGCCAGGAGGGCTGGTAGAAGGAACTGGAAGTTGTTCTGGCTGTGCCAGCCAGCTGGAAATCGGGAAGATGAAAGGCGACTGGCAGGATTTTATTCTAAAATTCTCTGCAGAAATTCTAAGGAATATAGAAGACTCTGTTCTGGGGGTTATTGCAGAACTCCCGGAAGCAGCATCGAGAAAATATCCAGAAGCCAAACACTGGAGAAGAGCGGGTGTATGAACAATCACTCATCTGCTCCTTGCGGCGGCAGTCACTCACCATGATGTCAGAACCACTGTCTGGGAAAGGATGGCAGCAACCAGTGATACATAGATCCCAGGTCCCAGGCACACCCCCAAACCCCTCCATCCCCTCACTCTATATGGAGTTAGCATCACTGCCCCCACACCCTTCCCTGGATCCCCAAAAGGCAACAATTCCTGAAACTGGCCAGGGGCAGGGATGGCAGGGGGAGTTACCAGCTATGGATTCTGTGGAAGGTTGGTGGGAAAGAGCCACTCAAAATATAGTAATGGTTGGAGGGGGCTGAGCTGGGTCTTGCTCCAGGGGAACCAGCACTTTGGCTGGGACCATATAAGAAAAAATTGGGAGAGGCATCTCTTTGATATGCTTGAGTACTCTGATATTGGGCCATATCTATTTTTAAGAAGTGTAATAAAAAGACGTGAATTTGAATTTGAAAGTAATTTCATGTAGTGGTTGTTAAGAGCACCATTTCTGGAATCACCACAAACTGACTCAGCTTCTAGGAGACTTGGGCAAATAATTGACTTTTCTGTGCCTCTGTTTCCTCATCTGTAAAATGGGGTGGGGTGTAGTAATAACAGTACGTATCTCAGAGGGTTGTGCTTGCACATAATATGTGTTTTGTGTTTTAAAAGATAAGGGAGGGGCCCCCAGGTGAAAGGGGGGGAGGGAGGGAAGAAAAGAGAGAAAGAAGGAAGGAAGGAAGGAAGGAAAGAAAAAGGGAGAGCAGAAAGAAAAGTGTGAAGGATTGTGTGGAAAAGCAGGCATAAGGAACAGGGAATATAGACAATTGTCAGCAAATTGAAAATGAGGTGAAGCTGTCCAGAGGGCCATTTGACATGACAGTTTGGCCTAACATTCAAACTGAGGAGGAATCCGAGCAAATCCTCTGGGAGGAGTGAAGTGGGAAGATAGCTAAGGCCCAAACTTTGGTGACCGTGAACCTTAAGGGTCAAGGAGAATAAGGCAAGACCCAGGGAAAGAGACCAGGAAGAAGCAGTGGACGAGGCAGAGAGGTCTGCAGGAACTGTGGCTCGCAGGCAGGGAGAAGGCAGTCTGAGGACAGACTGGGGGATTTGGTGATCACAGGGGTCCCCTACAAGGCTGGGTGCTGTAAGGAAGGCAGAATCTGGGCAATGGCAGGCTGAGGGAACAGGAGCATGGAAGTGGAGACCGAGAATGGCTCTGAAGGTAAGGAAAGAGACCAGGATGGGGAGCAGTGTCTAGAGGTTGCCGGAACCCAACATGGGGTGCAGCTGAGAGATGCATTTCGGGAATGGGCTGAGCCGAAGACCAGCCGCTCACTGTTCTTTATGAGGAGGGTCATGCAGCTGCTGCCAGGCGGGGCGAGGCAGATGTCAGACCCCAGAAGGCATCCCAACTCCTTGGTCTCCAAGAGGCATCGATAGCAGCGCAGGTATTTGGGGAGCTGAATCGAATCAGGATCAAAATCACCTAGAACACAGAGAAACACTGACTCCAAACCTACCTCATTTCCTGGTTGGTCAACCCCCTCCTCACCTCCCCATCTCAGAAAATCATAAGAACTCCATTTCTTGAAAACCATCTGGATTAATTCTCTATCAGAGGCCTTAAAGTCCTTGTTAAAATCTCCATTCTCTGCTCTTACATCTCCTGAAATAAGGAACTTATTAAGGAATTCATTCACTCGTTCAACACGTATTTGAGGGGCTAACGTGTGCCCAGC
This sequence comes from Lontra canadensis, assembly GCF_010015895.1. Classification (NCBI taxonomy): domain Eukaryota; kingdom Metazoa; phylum Chordata; class Mammalia; order Carnivora; family Mustelidae; genus Lontra; species Lontra canadensis. The sequence continues at coordinate 1,441,384 of NW_022631180.1, forward strand.
ACTCTGCAAGTTTCTAAGTTCAAAGGATGGGCAGGGGCCCCTCATTCCAGCTTTGGGGAGTTCAGTGAGGACAGTTCTTCCTCTGGGACTTGGTTTTACAGTCCCCCACCACTATGGACTCGCTTTTGAATATGCTTCCTTAAATCTGTAATGTTCAGAGGTGAAAACGAGACTGTATCATCACAGGATAGGAGGAGTCTGTGTTTTGTGTAGACAGACTTCAAGCAGCTCACCACTGCATTCTCTAATTTGGTGGTCTTTTCACTCATATTAAACGCTGTCACCAAAGCCCTCCCCAACCACGAGGATATACAGCTCCCTCTTCCTCTGGTCCCTGGCCCAGACCACATGTTAATGAGTCCCCAGACCCATGAGGAGTGCACTAAGGAGCACTTAGTGTGAGGCAGATACTGAACAAATACTTTGAATCCTATTTCTACATAGGTGGTGTTTTGCAGCCAAGTGAGAAGATTATCAGGCTGGACTGAGGCTTGTTCTATTCTGGGGATCCTAGTTCTGTCATTTAGCACGTTCCAGGGACCCTCCTTATTTTGCACTGCCCCAGATTTAAACGACATCCCTTCAGTGTCTCCATTCAGATCACTGCTGTTTAGACGGCCCTGGGGTAAAAACTAGAAATCTCCCTCAGAGTGAACATCAGTCTATTGCCAGTCCCTAGGCATTATTTCATCAAGCCAATCCATCCCACCTTTCGTCCTGCCGGGTTTACCTAAGCATCCTGGACAGATGTACCCATACACCTGCTATCTGTGGGTTTCTCCACTCAGCACAGACCAGGAGACCCTTCTGACCCCTTAGAGCCACTTACCAAACACGAAGCTCATCATGACCAGCGCTGTTAAAAGGACCATGTGTAGGACTTGGGGGATGCTGTGGAGGCCCAGGGACCCCATACTCCAGCGACCTGCAGGGCCTGTCATAAGATGCATGACTGCCCACCAGCCTCCAGTTGGGGCTTATATTGTTGGAAGAGAAATTGGCCAAGAGGAAGGGAACACCCATTTGGGGTGGAAATCAGTGCCAGGATAGCCAGAGAGACAGAGTGTCCTTACCCATGACCCCACTAAGGCCTAATATTCTACCTTGGGGACAGGACCCTGGCAAGAGGAAATGAGAGGGAAACTTTCATATTTAATCTACAGAAGTTTATTCAAAGTAACAGATGTTGGGGATACAACATGGCACAAAATCCCTGCCCTCACAGTCTAGTGGGGGAGGCAACAAGGAATAATTGGGGGTGGGGAGGGAGACGAGTGCTTCCCAGGAGCGCCTGGGCAGTCAAAGGCACTGACCAAAGGATCAAGATCAGATTTCTCTTTGTAAAAGATTGCCAAGGTGAGGAAACCAGTTAGAAAGCTATTCCTGAGTCTAGTCACAAGATGGCGGTATGGTCTAGCAGAAGAGAGGCAGGATACTGTATGAGTGAATCTGACCAACGTTTAGGAGAAAGACTGGACAGATCTGGAGTTAGACTGAATACGGAAAGAGGAAAAGTGGGGGGATAAGCTTGCACAAGGAGGTGATTGGTGATTACCACTTTCCAAGATGGAGAAAACGGGGAACGGTAAGAAATCCCAAAGCGAGGACATCTGGGTCCCCAGGGACCTATTCAGTCCAGTGGCCTCTGTGGGGGTTCCGGGTGGCCAGCACCTTTCCTTACGCCCCCCTTCCTCTGCCCGCCTAAGCTCAGCTGCAGGTCAGTGGTTCTGATCTCCGGCGCCCACGGGATCCGACGCCGTACCCTCGCTCTCCGAGCTTGACTGCACCTCAGGGCTCCCAGGAGGATGCGGGGGCCGCCCCCAGCCCAAGTTCTGTTCTCGGCGGGGAACGGCTGGGAAGAAAACCTGGGAGAGCCGTGCCCGCGTAGGACCCAGACATTCACGCCTGACAACCAGAGGACGAGGCGGCTTCCCCGGAAGGCGGCGCTGCCGGGCCACCAACCCTCCCAGGCCTGAGGCTACTCAGCAACCAATCAGCGGCGGTGGGCGTCCCAGGCGCCCCGCCCACCTCCTCTGCTGGGCCATGGGGCGGGGGCGTGGCCTGCTTGGCTCGAAGTGTTGGAGGACTCAGCTTGCTGCTTTCGAGGTCGGTCTCTCTAAGAGACCTGGGGTTTTCACTTTTTTTTTTTTTTTTTTTTTTTAGATTTTATTTATTTGTCAGAGTGAGCACAGGCAGACAGAGTGGCAGGCAGAGGCAGATGGAGAAGCAGGCTCCCGCTGAGCAAGGAGCCCGATGTAGGACTCCATCCCAGGACGCTGGGATCATGACCTGAGCCGAAGGCAGCGGCTTAACCAACTGAGCCACCCAGGCGTCCCTAGGGTTTTCACTTTATTATTATTATTATTTTAAAAAGATTTTATTTATCCATTTGTCAGAGAGAGCGTACAGGCAAGGGGAGCAGCAGAAAGAGGGAGAAGTAGGCTCCCCGCTGTGAGCAAGGATCCGGAGATCACGACCCGAACCAGAGGCAGACGCTTAACCAGCAGAGCCACCCAGGCGCCCCTTGGGGTTTTTACTTTATTTATTTTTTTTTTTTTTAAGATTTTATTTATTTATTTGACAGACAGAGATCACAAGTAGGCAGAGAAGCAGGCAGAGAGAGATAGGAGGAAGCAGACTCTCCGCTGAGCAGAGAGCCCGATGCGGGGCTCGATCCCAGGACCTGGGACCATGACCTGAGCCAAAGGCAGAGGCTTTAACCCACTGAGCCACCCAGGCGCCCCTGGGGTTTTTACTTTAAGTGTGGGTGGGCTATGGGAAGAGCTGGGCGTACAGAGCGGATCGCCTGCTCCAGCTTCGGGTCTGGAGGTTTGGGGTGCGGCCCTGCCGGAGGGCTCCCTGCTTAAAGTCCCGGACCTTCCAAAAATCATCCGTCCTCGGAGTGCTGACTGGGAAGATGGGAAGAAATGGACGGAGACTCGCGCAAAGAAGACGCATGGGAAAAAAGAATCACGAAAGGAAAGCGCACGCCGCTGCGCTCCCAAGAGCCTTGGGATGAATGAAAAAAGAAAAACGTGTTATTGAAAAAGAGTAATGAAGTTGGTGGGGGGGGGGGGGCCGCCAGGCACCAGCCGAAATGTCTGTTGAAGGAACGACAAAGTGGTAGAAGAGAATCAGAGAGCGGGGCTACTCTTGAAGCGAAGGGGACAAAAGGGCGTCCTCGAAACCCCTCTCTCGAATATAACCGTAGCGACAAGTCCAAGCACTAGGGAGTTATGGGTAGGTAAGGCTGGGCTCCCTGAAGGAGTCCGGGAAGACTCGCTGGGGACTAGAAGACCGCAGTGGGTGCGCTCGGCGGGAGGCAACACACCCAGGCTGGGCTGGGTGGGGCTGGAAAAGGTGTTGTTCTGGAAGGGCGTGGCCTCAGCGCCGGCGAAGGTGCCCTGTTTCATATTGTTACTCCCCAGTGTAAGCGACAGGGCGCGGCCAGCGCGCTGGCACAGCCTCGTGAGTTCGTTGCCACGGTGACGGGCTCCAAGGAGGTTCTCCAGGGTGAAGAGGCGGGGCGCTGCTGTAGTCGCCATAGTGACAGCAGCGAAGGGCCGAATCTGCGCTGAGTGCCCCTCCCTCGGGACGAGGGATTCCTGGGGGTAAGCCGCCGGGTGACGAAACAAAGGAGGTGGGGCCTGAGGACAGAATGCGGCCGTCGGGGGAATGGGGCGGGGCCAGCAAGGGACGGGGCTGGGGATGATTGGGCTGGGCGAGAGCCAAGTTCTGTTAGCGGAAAGGCTAGACCAGGCGGTCTGGAGAGGAACGGGGGAAGCGATCTTAAACCCGAATATAAATAAATGAAAAAAAAAAGAATGACTCGGTTCCTCCCTCAGGGAGTTGGGATAGCTTGTTGAGTGGCTGGATGATGAATGAATGGATAGGTACCTGACCCTCACTCACTTGTGACAGCCAGGAAGGAAACACCTGACCCTCCTGGGGAAGTGGAGCAAATCTTCACCCCAAACACGGAGCCCAGAGCTGACCCCTTCAGCTCACGCTGAAAGCAGTGCAGGGCAAGGCTGCATCTGTAAGATAGGGGGAAATGAGGGATGGCCTAGCCCAGGGACCCCCTCTCCTTCCCAGGTTTCCTGCCCAGGTGCTAATTCTTTGTCTCAGCCTCCATCCTCTCACCAAATGTGCCCAGCTCCTCGGGGATGCCTGGCCGTCTGGGCCTTACCTGGTGCCCAGTAGGCCAAGGTCCAGAGCCCCAGCAGATGAGGGATCTGCATCTCAGCTGTTCTGAGACCGTCCGAACCCTGCTATATAGGGTGAGGGGTGAACAGGGAGCTGGTCCCAACCACGGTGGGTGGTTGTTCTGAAAACGGACAGCTGATGTGAGCTTTACCAACCAGGAAGTAATCTAAGGAGGTAGACTAAAGCCCCTGCCTGTGTGGGGGGTGTCCAGAATTCAAATGTTAAACCTAACCCTCGCTATCCACTTCAAATATCCAAGGGCTCCTCATGACATCCACTGTTCTTTATAGTATGTCCAGGAAGAAGGGGGGAGGGGGAAGTGGTGATAGAGGCAGGTCAACAGAGTCCCTAGTTGCCATGGCCAAGAAGGGGGAGTCCTTTGCCTCCAGGGTGGGAAGGTGGGCCTAGGTACCCCCTATTTGCATTCAAGGAGGTTGTTAATTTAGCTGAACAGACTTGTTTTCCAGGGGATTAACTGTATTCATAGATGAGGGAGGCTGAGGTTCAGAACCTGGCAACTGGTCCTACAGCTTCTTGCTCCACACTTCCCACCGTGTTTGCCCCCTGGGACAGGACAGTGGAGCAGATCGCCAGCATCAATTCTCTAGTGTTTGCTCAAAGTGGTGAAGCTGTGGCCACTTCCTCTCTTTTAACCCCAAATACCAGGTGTCATATCACCTGAAAAGTCTGAGAGATCACCCTTCCAGTGGAGACTCAGTATGCTCCTGTCCCAGAGACTGCAGAAGGACCTTCATACCCCGGGGCCCAGGAGACACTGAAATTAGTCAGCAGCCATCCAGGACAAAACTTTATCGCTTGCCCATGTTAAGCTTGTTCAAAACAGTGGCCAAGGTGGTAAATCTGGGGGAGTGTCATCTAGAAAAGAGGTTCCCAAAGAAGGAAGTGGCCAGGGAACCTACTGATGGGTGGGAGAAGGACTTATTCTGTTCCATGAAATCCAAGGATTGGAATTAGGACAGAAGTTAGAGGAAACCAATTTCCTCAGGTTCAAACTAAGGATTTTCTTTTAATAGCTGTCCAGAACGGTGAAGTGTAGCTCTAGGAGAACATGAGCCCTTGGAGCTCTGGCCTCCGTCCCTGACAGGCCCTGTTGTTGAAAGAGACTTGATGACACAGTGAGGAGGTGTGCAGGGTTTGCTGCTTAAGACATGAGGAGTGGGCTGTTCCTCACTCCTCATGGGAATAGCAAGATCTTCGCAAGAAACACTGGGGGTACTGATGGTGAAGCCATGCGGGTTGAATCTGGAAATCCATAGAAGATCCCTGAGTAGGGGCAATCAGGTACTAGAACCCTTTGTAGGCGACAAAGCCGTGAGGTCCTGGGGAGGCTGCAGGGTTATGCAGGACGGACTGGGGCGCCGGCAGGGGAGGCTGTACTTGATGATACTATTAGACCAGCAAACGGGGAGGCTTGGGGACCCACTGTGTGAGGACAGTTCAGGTTGGGGGCTGAAGGCCTGGGGGAACAGCAAGGATGGGAAGGGTTAAATAGGCTGGCTGGGGTTGGGTTCCCCAAAACCCAGCCGTTTGGGGCTTCAGCCCCAGGCTCCTGAACATTCAGGAAGTCAAACACTTAACCCAGCTGTAGAAAAAATACCTTTTTATTAATTATTAGGAATAATTCATTCATCGAATGCAGGGTGCGTGTCGGGCAAGGTTAGGTACTGCCGGATGGATGAGGGGAAACGTGCAAGAGGGCAGTGAGAAGGGGGACAGTCCCCCACTTTCCACAAACTATAAACAGCAACATGAACACTGAGAATCACAAGTAAGAGGCTCCTTCCTCATGTCTCCTCCTGTCCCACTCTTTCAGAACGAGTCCCACTGTGGCCGCTAGAGGTGCCAGGGCATCTGGAAGTTCTGGGCCGGGAGCGGGGTGCAATGGGTGGCCTCAAAGTTGTACAGATGCTTCTGAGCCTGAAGAAAGAGGGCAGGACAGGTGGGGTGCAGAACACTGCAGTGAGCAGCAGCCACCAAACACCTCCACGGCCTGTGAAACCACCACCCACTCTCTACAAGCTGCCACTTCCAGTGCTGTCCCCAAGCCCTACACGTGTCCCCTGGCCATTCGGGCACCCCCTTCCTTCGCCACCCCTTAGCTCACCAGAAACAAGGCCAGCTGCTGCCTTCCGTCTGCATCCATGTCTTCCCCTGCAGAGAAGAGGCGCTCACACAGGGTCCATACATCCGGGTATTCATCCCCTTCCTGGACTCTTCCTGACACCCTCTCCTGCCCCAGGACACCCTTACCCACACTCCAGGGGAAGTCAGGCCCATGTTCTGTCTGGTAGGAGCGGAGGACAGACAGGCACCAGTCCTCTTCCACCTCCCAACGGCTGTAAATGGAGGCTGCTCAGGGAGAGAGAGGAGTGCCAGTCAGTGCCTGGCCTTGCCATGTCCCCACCCAAAGGCCTCACAGCATCTGTATGCACCTTCCTCCAGCTGTGAGGAGGCCTCCAGCCACTGCCTCACCACTCGAAGACCCTCCTCTGCCATCACACGGGGATACCTACAGAGAGAGCACGGGGATGGGAAGTCAGGACCCAGTTCCCTTCACTCCTCACCCCAAGCCCTCCTCCCCCGCTCCCCGCGGTGCCGTGTCAGTACACACACCCCTGGCTCACCGGTACTGCAGGAGCTTCAGCAGGAGGTCATTGCCTCGGTTGGACATGATGTCCTCAGGAACCCTGGGGGTGGGAAGAATGGACACTGAAGAGGCTAGAGCTTGGGGAGGGAGGGTTTAGACACCTTCCAGGGGCAGAGGTGGGAAGGGCAACTTCCTAGTTCCATCTGGGATCCAGGAGGGCAGAGGCTCCCCGGCACTCACGTGGTGGTGATGATCTCATCCTTGGTTCTGCGGATCAGCAGCACGGGGCCCTGGTACCTTCAGAGGAGATCGTTGTGGGGAGAGAGTGCTCAGAGGGAGACGGTAACACCCGGCCACTGCCCACCCCTGACCCCCAAAGGGCTGCCTTCTCATCCCCCACTATACAGGGCCCCATGGGCTAGCCCATCACCCAAGGATGAGAAAATATTAAAGAATGGGCCCCATTGCCCAAAGTCTGGCCTGGGAGATCTGCTCGAATACCAAGCAGAGCCTGTACAGCGGGGAGGCGGGGAAGGATGTTGCTGGCCGGCCCTCTCTCACCTGCACAACTGTTCTGCATTGTTCAGATTGAGGTGCTGCCTCACTGTCCTGGTCACCAGGCCCCCTGGAGTGGGATAAAAGTGAAGGGATGACAGAGACAAAGCCCTTGTCCAACATAAAAGTCCCCAGTGCTCACAGAGAAAACTGAGGCCCCAGACAGGGGAGTCCTCCTGCTTCTCAACAGTGGGGTGACCCACTCCCCACCCACAGCAAAAGGATCCATCTCCAGTTAGAATGAAGCTCCCAGTACCAGCCCACCCCCTCCCTGGAAGGGCAGGCTTGGGAGTTGTACTCACTCCAGCTATCTGGCATGACCTTCAAGGCCAAGGGCACCAGGTCATCAAAGGAGGCATCCAGGATCACAGCACTAATGTCTGGGTAGGACATGGCTGCCCACGTGGCTGGTACCAGGATAGGAAAGAAGGGTAAGGACTGAGAGGCTCCTGCCCACCACCCTACCCCTGTCCCACTGACCCTACAGGCTGACACCATCCTCCCTATTAGGTTAGCCCAAGGTCTCCCTTAACCCCTCACGTCACTTGGCCAGGGCACTCTCCAGAGAAGATCGAGAGAGAACATCAAAGTGCATCGAAGAAGATGTGCAGAGGAAAGATTCACTTCCCTGATGTGCTCCCTGCCCAGGACCCTGGTCTACTTCTTTTAATAATGGGCAAAAGAGGGCACCTGGGTGGCTCAGTCGGTTAGGCATCTGACTCTTGGTTTTGGCTTGGATCATGATCTTGGGGTGGGGAGACTGAGCCCTGTGTCAGGCTCCATGCTTGGCAGGGAGTCTGCCTGGAATTCTCTCTATCCCTCTACCTCTGCCCCTCCCCCTTGCGCGCGCGCTCTCTCTCTCTCTCTCTCTCTCTCTCAAACAAAATCTTTAAAAATAAATAAATAAGTAAATAAAATAATGGGCATAAGAGTGGAAGGAAATGTGAATGTATACAAACAGGATACCTTCTTCCAGACCCACACAGATATCCCACCTCCATCCTCTCCTCCCTTAAGCCTCGACCCCATTGCCAGGCCCCCCATGCATTTCCCTACCTCTCCTTGGGGTGGGGTAGGGGTGGCACAAATTGGGAGGGGGGCAGGAGGTAGGCTGGTACCAGTGAAGCCGCCGATGGACCAGGCATAGATGATGATGTCCTGGGGCTGGAAGCCCAGGCGGTGGATGGCAAACTGGACCACCACATCCATGGCGTTGGCCTCATTCTGAGGAAATGGCACCCCCTGCAGGAGGAAGGGCAAAGACTGGAGTGAGTCAGCACCAAAGGCCACCTGGGTCACTGGCAAGCTCCCAAAATGGACTTTTCTAGCAGCTCCGCTACAACAGACAGGGAGGGTGCAGAAGAAAAGGCTGGTGGGAAGGGCTGCACTCTCCAGAAACCAGCCTGCCTGCTGCTTCCCACCGCAGGAGGAGGGGTCTGGCTCCCTGCCCTTGGCACCCAGGTGACAGGTGAGTGGGAGCTCCCCTACCAGAAACAGCCACTCCTTTCCCTAACTCTAGTGGCTGACCAGGGGGAGACAGACTGTAATTCAGGAAAAGAATGGGATTTCAGAGAGGGTCTCACCGTGCTTCCAGCAAAGCCTGGATGGTTCCAGCCCAGGACTGAATATCCAGCTGCAAAGAAGGAGGGGGAGGGGCTAGGAGCGCATGGCCCACACCTCCCCCAAACCCCTCCAGCCCTGGGGGAAAGAGCAACCGAACCCTGGAGCTCTAAACACCCTCAAACTCAGAGACAAGTAACTCCAGCCTTCCCAGAATGGGGAGATGACACCAGAGGTTCTGAGGGAGCAGAAGGGAGAGGTAACGTGATGGTGTGGTGGGGACAGAACGAAGGCCATCCTGTTAGGAACACAGCCCAAGGGGAGGGATGTATGGTTAGCAAAGAGGGAGTATACTTTCCCCCAGATGTGAGTTTTAAACCTCACTGGGAACGCACGATCTGGCGCAGGGAGGTTCTATCAGTGTGGGAAGGTGGGGCCGTTCCATTCCAAAGGACAGGGACAAAGAGAGCCAAGCCACAGGCCTACCTTCCAGAGGCGTAGAAATGCAGCCCACCTCATAGAAGCCCGCGTTCCCCTCACAGCAGATCACCTGTGGAGGGAGGCAGGAAGGAGGGCTGGGAAGGAGCCAAGTTGGGACAGAAAACGCCCCATGTGGTAGGATGTAGGAAGAGGAAAGGGCCTGTTCTCTTCAAGGGGAATGGAAATTTCTCAACCCACAAGGTATCTAAGAAGAAAAGCAAAGTGGATGCAAACGCTTAGCAAACTGAGCCCTCAGAGGAAGAGGAAGTATTAATCACCCAGCACAGTGTCCACTTCTCCTTGGAAGACCAGCAGAGGGCCAGCCCTCAGAAATGGGTAGGGATACTTTTTTTCCTTTCTGGCTTTTGAGTCTATTTTTTCCCATGACACTTTGTCTTATGTGGTATGCCAATTGCTTTCCATCTCTGGGCTCCAAACACAGAGTCGGATAAACTCATTCCACGGTGCCCCATGCCAAAGCCCAGAGATGATGGGGCTCACATGGACTCGCATGGACAGCGCTGGGGAGAGCCAGGACCAGAAGCCAGCTCCCTAGACTGTTGGCTCAGGGGTCCTTCCGGGGCTGCTTCATGGAGGTAGGCCACTTGGGAGGCCAGGCTGCCCGGGTTCAAATCCCAGCTCTCTCACTTACTGTGTGATCTGGGAAAATTATCCCGGGCCTTAGTTTCATCATCTATAAAATAGGTTGACATAAAAAATTAGTTTCTCTTCCACAGGGTTGTAGAAATGCTGCCTAAGTGGTGACCGTTACAAGATTACTTTTTGGTCCTTGAATGTCAACTCCTCCTTGCTCCATTTTGCTATGGCAGGGTTTTCTGAGAGAAGAGGTCTTGAGGGTGGGGCTGGGAGACAGGGATTATTCCAGCTGTCTTTCCTCGGAGCTGCTGGAGGCCTGAGATCCCCAGAGCCTCTGCTGCCCCCCGCAACTGCCTCTGGGCTCCCTGCTCCCTCTCACCAGCTTCTGTCCCTGGGGCTCTGCTGTCCCCCGCCGGTCCACAAACATGGTGTCAATCTCGTTGCCATCACAGGCCAGCAGCTTCGCCCGGCGCCCATTACACTGAGTGAGGGAGACATGAGGGGCGGGAGGTCACATCCTTGGTTGGGGGAGGAGAATCGGGGCGCGGGGGCGGGGGTGCCTCACCTCTTCCACCAGCCGGGCCTGGCCCTGCAGCAGCACAGGCATGAGGGCCTTCTGGAGCAGGTACACAGAGCCTGGGTACAGCATTCGGCGCCCCAGGGTGTGTGCCACCAAGTAGCTGTGGGGAACACAGGGGTTAGCCGACCCTTGAGCTCAGGAGGGCCCAGGGCCCATCCCAGCCCTAGCACCCAGAGACCCTGGGGCCCGCTTCACCCTTGAACTTCAGTTTTGTTTTCTTGACCCTTATGTGTTTGTGTTCCTCCTTAAGGCTTTAATGAAATATTGTATGTACCAAGCTGATGTTTTTCAAACTTTTTTACTACAACCTTTATAAGGGGCACATTTTATTTGTGGCCCAGTACACACATCTGTACATATACTAAAAATGTAGGAGATGATATTTTCTATATATGGTAAGTAAAAGCAAAGTTATTACTAATTACGATTCTGTTAATGTGTAATTACTACTGAGGGGGCCTCGGTGGTGCAGTTGGTTAAATGTCCAACTCTTGGTTTCAGCTCAGGTCATGATCTCCGGGTTGAGGCTCAGCGTGAGTCTGCTTAAGATTCTCTCTCCCTCTGCTCCTCCTGCACTCCACCCCTTACTGTGGGCGTGCACTCTGGCTCTCTCTCTCTCTTAAATAAATACATTTTTATTTTTTAAAGATTTTATTTATTTATTTGACAGAGAGAAATCACAATAAATTTATTTATTTGACAGAAAGACGGAGAGGCAGGCAGAGACAGAGGGAAGCAGGCTCCCCGCTGAGCAGAGAGCCCGACGCAGGACTCGATCCCAGGACCCTGAGATCATGACCTGAGCCGAAGGCAGCGGCCCAACCCACTGAGCCACCCAGGTGCCCCTTAAATAAATAAATCTTAAAAATGAAACTTATTAAAAGTCCCCAGTTAAATAATACTTTAAAAACAATGATAGCTATAATTCACTCAATTGATTTCAAGATTCCTGAATGGGTCAAGATCCATCGTCTGGATTTTGTTTTAAGATGTGTTTACTTAGGGGCGCCTGGGTGGCTCAATGGGTTAAGGCTCTGCCTTCAGCTCAGGTCATGATTTCAGGGTCCTGGGATCGAGCCCCGTATCAGGCTCTCTGCTCAGCAGGGAGCCTGCTTCCCTCCCCCACCCCTCTAACTGCCTCTCTGCATACTTGTAATCTCTGTCAACTAAATAAATAAAATCTTTATTAAAAAAAGATTTACTTGTTTGAGAGAGAGAAAGAGAGATAGAGTGTGTATACATGAGCAGGGGGAGGGACAGGGGGAGAAGGAGAGGAAAGTAAACTCCCCAGGGGGCACAGCACTAGAGGTGGGCCAATCCCAAGACTCTGAGATCATGACCTTAGTCAAAATCAAGAGTTGGACGCCCAACCAACTGAGCCACCCAGGCGCCCCAAGATCCATTGTTTGAAAGACACCAAACCAGACTGCAGACTCCACGGGGGCAGAGACCTGACTGTTCCATTTACTGAGATGTGCCCTCTATCTGCCATGTGGCCGGTGGCCAGAGCCTGACACAGAGTAGGGGCTAAAAATATTTACTGAACCAACGGGCTACTTTCGACACATAGGTAGGTGCTGTTCCTAAAAAAGGCAATTAACCATTTCTAGTTAATCCTGAAATAGGATTTGTCCCCAAAAAACACTGTACCACTCCATCCAGCATCCCCTCAAAGCTGCAAATCTGGTTTTCCCCTCTGACAAGGGGGCACACTGTCCACACTGACCGCTAAACCCTCCCACTTCCTTGGTATCCCAGAACTTGCCTCCAGGCCCCAGCAACAGAAAATCCCCACAGCATCTGCACCACGGCAAGGTACCGATGCTTACTACTGTGACACTACAGCTATGACTTACTTGGGCTTTGCCATGTGCACTCAGGGCCCCACACAAGGTGGAAGCCCTTGTAAACAGGTTACCCTACCTAATCTCACCAATCCCGCGAGGTGGGCTATTTACAGATGCAGAAACTAGTTCGCTTAAGGTAGAATAGCCAAGGTGCAGAGGGTCCAGGACAAGGACACAGCTGCCACCAGACCCTGTTCCGGCTAGGGCTATGTGTCTCCACTGCATCCCCAACCTCATTCTTCCCTCCCAGCCTCATTAAAAGAGCTTTTGTAGGGCACCTGGCTGGCTCAGTTGGTAGAACATGTCACTCTTGTGCTCAGGGTCCTGAGTTCAAGGCCCATGTTGGGAGCAGAGCTTACTTAAATAAATTGAAAAAATAATAAAATGAAAGAGCTTTTGTCATCAGACAGAATCATGTTAATATCCTAATCCTTCATTCACCTTCATCCCAATCCTTCTGTGAGACTCTGGACCCCTCTGAGCCTCTTCTCTTCACATACAAATCGAGATTAGAAACTACCACAAACAGCTCGAGGCCTAGTAAATGACATCGAGAGCACCCAGTCCTGGACTGAACTGGAGCACCCAGTCCTGGAGTCCTCACTCCACATCCCCTCCACCCCAGTGGGCCTCTCTCCCTGTTGCTTCCCACCTGGTGATCTGACAAGGCAGCTTCTTGACCCGGTTGAGGAGAGTGTCTGCTGTCCCCCGGTGCAGGGGCTCCGGGCGAAGCAGGGCCACACCCTGGCGGGAAGGGCCCCCTCGAGACTCTTTCCTGAGGATGGAAAGATGCAGGGGAGGATGGAGTCAGGAGCAGCAAGCTGGACATCTGAGGTCCAGAGGGCAGGGATCTAGGAACGAGGAGATGGCACTGGAGAGCAGGCCCTGGGGCCCCAAATGGGGCTGGAGGTGTGGGACAGGACAGAGCAGGGAGGGAATGAAAGAACTGGGACCTCACCGGCTGCTGGGCTCTTCCCAGTGGAAGTCGACTGGCCAGCTCTTAAAGTCAAAGTTGTAGTTGGCGAGCTGCCTCTGCGGTGGGCAGGGAGAGAAAGAGGAGGGGGAGGAAAAGGGCGACTAAGAGGGTAGGCTTACCTACCCAACCTCATCTCACCCTCATCAACCACAAGACTTGCCCCTGCACATCAGGGGAAGGGGAGACAAGTCAACATCCCCACCCACCGACCCAGTTCACAGAGGGTAAGCTCTGTCATGGCCTGAAAAATCAGGCAAGAGAGGAGGCTCTATCCATTCTCAAGACTGGCCTGGCTGCTTCCAGAAGAGAAACTTAATAGTCTTTGCTTTTCCAAAATTTAAGACTGACCCACACCCAGAACGGGTGGCTAGAGATGCTGGTGCTTCTGAAGGAGGAAGTGTGGGTGTGGGAGGTCTGTTGGCTGGACATGCCCTTTCCCCCACTGGGTCTTTACCTGAAGCTTTCCTGGAGGCTGGGTGACAGGGAAGGAGGGAAGTCATGCCTACGGTGCTTCCTTTGCATTGGGACCACCTCCTGAATGAGGCCCTCTCCGGCAGTTCCATCCTCATGGCCACCTCCCTTCCTTCAACTTCTGCAACCAGGGGCTGGTGAGGCCACCCAGACCATCTACGCCTCTGGTCATCCCACTCAGTCTGCCCACATGCTTTTTGAGGGTGGCAGAAGCTGTGTCTTCTATTCTGCTGTACTCCCTCCCTCATCCCCAGAGTGCCCAGTGCTCTATTTTAAGAGCTGTTTTTTAATTTTCCATCACAGAAATTTTTTGACATTTTCAAAAATAACTTGACTAAGAAGGAACAATAGAAACACTGTATGAAAATGTAAATGGCAAAACAAAACAAAATGAAGAAAAGCAAATTTCAGGCAGACTCTGCTCAGACCTGGAGGCAAATCCAGACCCAGCCACTTCCTTTGTTCTGTGACTCTGCTGGTCACTGAACCTCTTTGTCTATTTCCTCAGAGGTATAATAATACCACCTAATGTGGTTGTTGTGAGGCCTGGGAAGGGTGTATGCAAAATGCCTCAGACAGCGGCGTGCCAGGACATCATTCCATAGCTCCGTAAATGACAGTGTGGAGCATGATGACGGTGGTCACAGCTGTTTGATCCCAGGAACCCCTTTGTAACAGGAAAGAGCTTTATAGGGCCCCAAAGCCCCTTCTGAAAGATAATCACACTCCAGCACCAGCTGGGCTGGCCCAACTCCAAGGACACTGTGCCCTAGCTTTTCTCCCTCCTGGCACCACGCTGTGCTTCCGGGCACAAGAGTGGACATACCTGTCCATCTTGTCCCATCTCTGAACCAAACTAGCATGGTGTTCAATGCACATGGCCAAAATTAACACCATTTACAGAACTGAGCTGCTGTGATAGAGAGAAGACCCCCTTCTAAGAAACACTGTGGAACACTCCATTAGGAGTGGTGGGGAGGAAGATTCCTTGGGTGGATAGTTCACTTGCACAGGGTGGGAGGGGATACAGAGATGGGCAAGCGAAAACCCAGTGAGGTCTGTGGCAAAACCCACCTTCTGCCCCGGGCAGAAGCTGGTGCCCAGTGCTCCAGGGAGGCAGCTGAGGAAGCAGCCGCCAGGGAACCCAGACGTCTGGCACCTCTCACCTTGTTTTCTGCAGACTGGTTCCTATGTGTTGCCTCCAAGATGGTGATGAACTGCCTGTACTGGGGGTTGGTCCAGCGGCCGATGCCTGGGAGAGAGTGGACAGGAAACAGCGTTAGGAAAAGTGGAAGAGCAAGCTGAGTAAGTTTCGGGAAGAAGCTTGGAGATGGGCAAGGAGAAGGCCCTGGAAAGAGAAGTGGGAGGAAAAGGAACAGATGGCCCAGAGTCTGGGGAAACAGGAGAGTTGAGCTGACCCCCTTCCTTCGTATATAGCTTTAATGTTCCCCTCCCACCCAGCTTCTTCAGTTTGTTTCTTGATAGGCTACCGATGCTCCACCCTCCAGAATGTTCACCTTCCCAGTCTTACCACAGCAACATGCAACCTTATTTTTCACCCCGGTGAGCACGGAGTTTCTCTTCTCCCTGCCAGCGTTCTCCGCTGCCTGCTTTCCCTCTCTTTTCTGTACAGTCTAACTCCCTGCCATCTGGCTTCCTTGCTCCTGCTCTCGCCCCACCATCACTTCCTCACTGAATGTTGAGTCCCCTTTCTCTGTCCCTGCTCTCTTCCAACTGTGCCTCTCAGCACTCTTCCTATTCCTCGAGACTCCTTCCTCCTCCGCTTCCTGGGTCCATCTTTGCCACCTTCTGATATCCAGACTGCTCCTCCCGGCCTCCCTTCCACTTCCCTCTCTGAAACAAGAGCCATCCTCAATGCTCAGCTCTTTCCTCTCTTCACTTGGCCCTTTGGCGGTCACATCTGCTCTCCCTTCACTGCCAAGGAATCTGAAGCACTGATTTCTCTGCTTTCACTGACCTGACAGGTGTCATGGGCCAGGCACCAATGACATGGGAGGCACCGGAAATGAGACACACAGGTTCCAGCACTGAGAGCTGGGGCTTTGGTTGGGGGTGGGGTGGGACTGGAGAAGGATGGTAAGCAAGTAAACAAGAACATTTCAGAGAGGGGTAAGTGCTACCAAGAAAATAAAACCAGAATGAACCAGAATGCTATTATCATCAGGGGTAGAGGCCCCAGACGATATGCAGAACAAAGCAAGGTGCAGAATGGTTTGTCCAGTGTGATGCCAGTTGTGCCAAAAATGTAAAATGAACAAAAGAAGGGCTATAGGGGTGCCTGGGTGGCTCAGTGGGTTAAAGCATCTGTCTTTGGCTCAGGTCATGATCCCAGGGTCCTGGGATTGAGCCCGACATCAGGCTCTCTGCTCAGCAGGGAGCCTGCTTCCCTTCCTCTATCTCTGCCTACCTCTCTGCCTACTTGTGATCTCTGTCAAATAAATAAATAAAACATTAAAAAAAAAAAAAAGGGCTATATACTGTTTTTAGTTACCGTATTTCATAGATTCTAAAACATCTATTTCCTTTCACATTTGAAAACTGAATCGAAATGCATTTTACAATTCATAACAGCTTAGATTTGATAAAGTGAGGCCTATCTTTCATAAAAGTATAAAAATGTGGACCAGGAAAGAAACCCCGCCAAATGGCAATGGTGACTTCTGGGGAAAGAGGAACACAGAACTGGGGAAGATTCCAATGGGAATGCCAGCTCGGAATGCAAAGCTTCAGTATTTTATTGACCAATTCAGATACCAAAGGTATCTGAAACAGTATCACAGAACATAAGTATTTCAGTTCTCTATGATATTGGGGCGCCTGGGTGGCTCAGCCGGTTAAGTATCTGCCTTTGGCTCAGGTCATGATCCCAGGATCCTGGGATAGAACCCCATGTCAGGCTCCACTTCTCTCTCTCCCTCTGCGCTTACCCTCTGCTTGTGTTTGCTTTCTCTTTCTGTCAAATAAATTAATAAAATCTTTTTAAAAATTATTATTATAATATTGTATTCTCTGAGCTCTTCTGTATTTAATTTTTGTGCCCAAATTAAAAAATAAATAAAATTTAAATGTAGGACAAAACCGAGGAGTGGGAGCTACTTTTAGATCGGGAGGTCAGGGAAGGACTCTCTGAGAAGGGAGCCCAACCCGGTGGAGATCGGGAGGCAGAACGCTGCAGGCAGAAGGTCTTCACCCCTGTCTGGGCCCAACTGCAGCCATCCAGCTCCTGACCCGCCATTCCCTCTCCAAGCATCCCCTTGCCCAGTATTTGTCATGTGCACCTGCCAAGGGACAATGATTTGGATCATCTCTTCACTATTAAACTGTGAGATATAACTACGTTTATACAACACACATTCAGTTTAAAAAAAAAAAAAAAAAAGCAAAGCAAACATTTATGTGACCACCACCTAAGTCAAGGAAGAGAACAAAGTCACATCCCTCCAAGAGTCCTCCCTGTCTTGTTCCCTCCCTCTCCCAGGTAATCACTCTCCTGATTCTCAAGATAACCATGCCTGTGTTTTGCCACTTATATATGCATCCTTTTTGAAATTCACGTAAGTGGAAATACACTGTGTATATTATCTGTAATGCTGAATGCTTTTTGCATTCAACATGACAATTTTGAGACTCAACTGTTACTAAGTGTAGCTTAAATCTGTTCACTTGCATTGCTCTGTTGTGTTCTGTTGTAGAACTAGAACACTCTAAAGTATTTATCCATCCTTGGCCATGGACTTGTTTCCAGTTTCGGATTATTACAAACATATATGTGGATATGTGCAGAATTATTGTAGGCTATATGCATCTTTTCCAGAAAATACCAAAGTTTTCTGCCAATTAGTTTGGCAAAGTTTCTTGCCAATTACTTACAACCAAATCCTTTAAGGAAAAGCTCATGTCTTCACCATTCACAATTATTCTCCCCTCAGCACCCAGCAAAAAATTATATTTGCAAAAGCTATATAATAAATATTTACCCAGTGAAGGAGAGATCCAAACCAGGCTCCCTCTGGACCTACCTCGGAGACAGGCCACGCCTGCCAAGAGTAGTAGTAACGTCCCAGCATAGTGAGAAAACGGCACCACTTTGGACAAGCTCAAGTAACCTAGGAGGGGAGAGGCATTATGTGAGAAGTTTTCCCCCCTGCCCCTTGGCATCTCTTCCCAGGTCAGCCCCCACCTCCACCCCATACCCTCTCTTTGGGACAGCCATGCCCTTGGAGGAAGAAGATGCCTGATGGAAGAGGGAAGCCAAGCCATCCTCACGGGTCCCCTTTCCTCTTTGGGGGTGGGTTGGCTCATTTGCCAACAACCTGCCCACCACCTTTGAAACCACACTGACCTTTCCTGTATAAGTAGAAGAAGGCGAAGGGAGAGGAGTAGTAAGAGATGGACCAGAAGACTGAAGCCTGCAGCAGAGAGACAGGGACAAGCAATCAATACACACACACAGGTTTGCCGTTTCCAGGCCTAGGCTCTGAGCAAAGTGGATAACCTGAGGGAGATCATATCAAGGACCTATTCTGTGCATAACACAGTAGGTGCTTAATATTTGTTGAAAGGTAACATATCAGAGCATATCAGAGGCTGGGGAGATTAGATATAGGTTCCCTTTTCTTCCTCTTGTCTCCAGACATAATTTCACCACATTTAAAGGCCAGTTTCTTTTTCTGCTCAAGTTAACCAAGCCTTTTCAATCAGCCCTGCTCAGGACAGTGCCTGGCCTGGTCCCCAAGAGATGCACAAACGTCACCATAGGAACTCTGCCAGAGAAAACAGCTGTCTTTGCAGCCAAGAGGTTAGTTGCCAGGGAGGACAGGTCACTGGGGACCACAGGACTCAGCACCTGCAGACGGTCCCAAGAATCAACACATTTTCCTCAGGGCTCAGGCTGCCCCACAGAAAGCAGTGCACACACCAAAGGGGAATGCCAAGTATGTGTGCTTGAGAGCGCATCCACACGTATGTTGGAGAGGTCGGCTGCAGAGCCCAGAGCATCCCCTCACCCCCCAGGGGCGCTGCCTTCCCCCAGGCTGGGGAGGAGAAAGTTTGGGAAGGCAACTGGATGGGAAAAGATGCAGTAGTCCCAGACGTCAGGGCAGACAGACATACCAGTGCCAGAATGCTGTCAGCATGCTTCTCCAGGGCACGGGGTTGGTAGTACGTATCCTGCCAAAACAGCCGAGTCAAGGACCATGTCCATTGACAAGTCCTTCCTCCTCCCTTTGAGAGCCCAGACATATGTCCCCTGGTTCTAGCCTCCAAAGTTATCCCTCCTGGGACATCCCTGGCTCCCAAAGAAGCCGCTCTTCCCAACCCCCACTCTAAACCCGATTTCCTACCTCAGACCATGAGAACATAGGGGCCTGGACTTGCGAGCAAAAGTGACAGCCTCACTGGACATTTCGTGATCCTTTTCCACAACCCAGTTTCAAATGCGTTGTGGGCATGTGTATATGGGGACAGGAGTTAGAGAAGAAAGGAGAGACACTGTGACAACTTGAAGAGGGAAAGAAGATCAGAAGTAACAGTGGGGTGATTAAGGAAGAGAATGTGGCTGAGGGCGGGCAGCTGTGGAGGGCAATAAACAGAGTCTGAGACTACCAATGAAAAGGTAGAGAACATGTAGGGGCACAGTCTACCACCACCCCCAGCTTTCACGGATGCGATGACCCTAGGGCCTACAAGATAGGGTGGGCGGTTGAGGGGGGGGGCAGCGGATACGTATGTAGAAATCATCTTGAAATTCAAGGCCAGGGTGGAAGGAAGATAAAACAGAACTGGGGAGGGAACCGAGGCAGAAGAAATCGAGAGTCTGACGGCAAAATCATCCAGGTCTCGAATCCGCGCAGGGTCTCTTCCAGGACTTAGAGTCAACTGGGACCAGCACGAACCACGAAAGACAGGGTGGGGGGCCGCGAGAGGAAAAAGCAAGGAATGGCAGTCAGAATGAGAAAGCGGTAGCAAACGGCGATAAAGGAGGCAGCCGGTCCGCAGGCGTGACTTTAACCCAGGAAGCACAAAGAGCACTTTGCAGACAACTGGCTTGACAAGGAGGCTCCCCCGATTTCCAATAATGGGCGCTGCTGGGGAGCAAAGGCCGCAAAGGGGTTTGGGCCGTACCATGTTTTTGACCAGGGGAGAACTCGACTCACCCAGGAGCTGGAAGGGGGGGTAGTGACTGAAGTTGGAGTCTCGGGGACGCTGGACGGGGCCCTTTCTGAGTCCCTTTCCCGGTAGATTTTGTAGAGCCGGGGGCCTAGGACGCAGCTCAGCAGCTTCGCCATGGCCCCCGCTCCGGCCGCTACTCTCCCAGTAGCAGGTCCTCTTGCTGGCCCCGCCCTTTCCCGGCCTCTAAGGTATTGCGTGCCCTTGACGTCAGCACGTACCGGTTCCGCCTCGAGCCCTGGGGAGACATTTTCCGCGCTCCTTGGGACGGTTTTCGTGCAGATGGACCTACGGATAGAGCAATGGTCAGAAATTAGTTGGAGGCGTTTGGAACGCGGAGAGTTAGAACGTATCAGGCGTAGTTAAGTTCCCCCCCGCCTTTTTAAAAAAATTCCTTAATATTGGCAGACTCTCGAGCGACAGTGGGAATGAAGGGTAATGATTAGGAGCACTTGGCAAGAGCAACAAAAAAGAAAAGGTCTTTAGGAATACATCTAACCAAAGAAATGCAAGATTTCATGAAGAAAATTACGAATGTTTTTGAAAGAGCTAAACAAAGGCTTGAATAAACAGAGCTGCATCGCAGTCATGGATAGGAGGATTCAGTATTGTTAAGGGGTGTGAAATACGGAAAAAAAAGAAAAGAAAAGATGAATTATCGCTCTCAAGCGTGGACGAATCTCAAAACCTCAAAACTCAACAAAAATGTTGAGGGGAAAAAAGAAAGCCATAGGTCACATACAACCTGACACCATTTGGACATATAACGTCCAAAAAGAAAATTTAATGATCAAGAGAGTGAAAGACAAAGAGCAAATTTAGAATAGTGTAACACAGCGTAGAGAACCTTTGAAATAGTAATACTGTTTCTTATTAGAGATTCAGGTTTGTTTTCTTTTTCCTTGTACCTTACACTCACATAAAATATACATTCTTTAGCTTTTTATTGCAGTAAACACCTATACAGAAAAGTGCACCATTTCAATATATCCATGTACTCAGCCTCCAGATCAAGAATACATTATACCACATCTACAAGATCTTCCTCAAATCACTACCTGCCCCACCAAGGGTAACCACTATCTTTATTTCTAAACTCATAGATTAGTTTTGCCTAATTTCGTACTTTACGGAAATGGAATCATACAAATCATGCCCTTTGTTTCTTGCTTCTTTTACTTATTATGTTACTTTTTTAAAAGATTTTATTTATTTATTTGACAGAGAGAGATCACAAGTAGGCAGAGAGGCAGAGAGAGAGAAGGGGAAGCAGGCTCCCTGCTGAGCAGAGAGCCGGATGCGGGGCTCGATCCCAGGATCGAGATCATGACCTGAGCCGAAGGCAGAGGCTTAACCCACTGAGCCATCCAGGCACCCCTATGTTACGTTTTGATATAGTCTTTGGTATGCATAGAATATTTAATCAGAAACAATTTTAAAGGGGCACCTAGGTGGCTCAGGTGATTAAGCATCTGCTTTCAGCTCAGGTCAAGTTGGGCTTTCAGTGGGGAGCCTGCTTCTCCCTCTCCCACTGTCCCTATCCATCCATCCCCACCCGCTTGTGTTCTCTCTCTCTCTCTCAAATAAATAAGATCTTAAAAAAAAAAAAAAAAGGAAAAGAATTTTAGAGTTAAAAAAACACCCAATTCAGGGACACCTGGGTGGCTCAGTGGGTTAAAGCCTCTGCCTTCGGCTCGGGTCATGGTCCCAGGGTCCTGGGATCGAGCCCCGCATCAGGCTGTCATCAGCAGGGAGCCTGCTTCCCTTCTTCGCTCTCTGCCTACTTATGATCTGTCTGTCAAATAAATAAATAAAATATTTTAAAACAACAACAACAACACCCAATTCAAAGAGATACAGGCATCCTTATGTTTATAGCAGTATTATTTACAATAGTCAATATACGGAAACAGGCCATGTGTCCATTGATTGATGAACGGAGAAAGAAGATGTGAGATACGTGTGTGTATACACACACACACGCGCGCACACATATCTCTATAAAATATTATGCAGCCATAAAAAAGAATGAAGTCTTGCCATTTGCAATGATATGGATGGAGCTAGAGAGTATAATCTTAAGCAAGATAAGTCAGCCAGAAAAAGACAAATACCATATGATTTCAGTCATATGTGGAATTTTTAGAAGATTTTATTTATTTATTTAACACAGAGAGAGCATGCACAAGAGAGCACACACTGGGGGAGCGGCAGAGGGAGAAGGAGAAGCAGGCTCCCTGCTGACCAGGGAGCCCAATGTGGGGCTCCATCGCAGAACCCCGAAATCATGACCTGAGCTAAAGGCAGATGCTTAACTGACTGAGCCACCCAGGCGTCCCCATATGTGGAATTTAAGAAGCAAAACAAACAAGCAAAGGGAAAAAAGAGAGAAAGAAACAGATTCTTAATTATAGAGAACAATCTGATGGTTGGGGGAGTGGGCGATGGGTGGAAAAGGTGATGGGAATGAAGGAGGGCACTTGTCATGAGCACCAGGTGATGTTTAGAAGTGTTGAAGCATTATATTGTACACCTGAAACTAATAAAACACTGTATGTTAACTAACTGGAATTAAAATAAAAACTTAAAGGGTCTCCTGGGTGGCTCAATCAGTTAAGTGTCTGCCTTTTGGCTCAGGTCATGATCCTAGTCAGGATCCCCCGGGGGTCCTGGGATTGAGCTCTGCATTGGGCAGAGTTCGTGTGGGGAGTCTGCTGCTCCCTCTCCTTCTGTGGCACACCCCCCTCACGTTCCCGCACTCTCTCTCCAATAAATAAATTTTTTAAAAAATAAATAGAAACTTAAAAATAGATCAACCATACATTTTTTTTAGAAACTAACCTTTAAAAATAAATAACACATTTGGGGCGCCTGAGTGGCTCAGTGGGTTAAAGCCTCTGCTTTCTGCTCAGGTCATGATCCCAGGGTCCTGGGATCGAGCCCCACATCGGGCTCTCTGCTCAGCAGAGAGCCTGCTTCCCTTCCTCTCTCTCTGCCTGCCTCTGCCTACTTGTGATCTCTCGCTGTCAAATAAATAAAATCTTTAAAAAAATAAAAGTAAATAACACATTAAAAACTATTAGAGCTATATGAAGCTCTGCTTTGAGAATCCTGCCCGGGGTAAAGGGATTTGGTGTCCAGGCCCCTGTTATCCTGTTCCTTCAGTAGTAACTTAATACACTCATCAGGAGCTCAGAAGAGGTCAATGGTATGCCAGGGAGCCACAGGGAAAGTCATTCCAGATTATTTATGGAGTATTGACTAGGTATGCAGTCTTATGCCGGGTTCTGTGGAGACCAACATGAAGACTCAGGTTCTTCGCTCATGGTTGGCATCTCTCCTAGGGTGGAGGAAAAAGAGCACAGAATGTACTTCCAGACTGAATGAAGGTAGACAGCTGTGCCCCCTTCTGCAGAGGCTTTTTAGCACAAAGTCTTTGATCTGTCTCTTTCAGCTGATGTGGAGTCCGAAGTGTGAGGAGATCCTCTTCAGAACACCCTGGACTGGGTCTTTTCCCCCTCAGAACTGAAAGGTGGTGGTCACTTTTTCCCCAGTAAACATGAAGCTGGGCTTTATCTCCCCAGCATTCCCATCCCCTCAGAGGCCCATGTCACTCTAGACCAGGGAGCGTGGGACTGTATCTGGGTTTTGTTTCCTCTACAGGACACCAGGTCCTGGGCAAGAGAACTTGGAAGCCTCTCCCCATGGCGGTCTTACTCCTCCTCCTTCGGTTCCTATGTGGAGCCCCCTGGGCTGCTGCAGGTAAGGAGGAGGAAGTGGGGGATTCTTTGATTATTCGGAAGGTTGTAAGGAACTACTGCTGTTTCTCCTCAGAGGCCTGGGGAAGGCATTTGACTCAAGGAGATAGATTTACCCCAACTGATTCCCCCCTTCCTTTAATTCTGGGGAAGACCCAGAGACAATGAGGGTCCAGGTTATGTACAGTTTTTCTTTTTTTAATGTTTAATCTTTTGAAAATTATTTATTAATTTATCAGAGAGAGAGAGAGTGTGAGTGAGCACAAGCAGGGGGAACAGCAGGCCGAGGGAGAAGGAGGCTCCCCACTGAACAGGGAGCCTGATGCGGGCTGGATCCCAGGACCCTGAGATCATGACCTGAACCCAAGGCAGACGCTTAACCGACTGAGCCACTGAGGTGTCCCTAATGTTTAATTTTCTAATTTGGGGGCTTTTGTTTTGTTGTCTTTTTTTTTTTTTTTTTGGTTATGTACAGTTTCCTTTAGAAAATAAGAATAGATGAGAAAATGCGTCCAGAAAAGGAGAAAGGAGAGGAAGAGAAAGGGTCTTTGCCAACTATTCTAGCCTTT
Organism: Lontra canadensis; assembly: GCF_010015895.1. Lineage (NCBI taxonomy): Eukaryota > Metazoa > Chordata > Mammalia > Carnivora > Mustelidae > Lontra > Lontra canadensis. The sequence goes on from NW_022631180.1 coordinate 1,465,780, forward strand.
TTTCTCTTGCCTTCAGATTCCTTCATCCACTGGAGGAGAGGGAGGAAGGCCCTACCTTCTCCTCCCCTCCTCACTTTTTCGTAGCTGTCACTTGAGAAAGTGCTCATAGCCAGACCCATGCTGGGGGAGTCCCCAGGAGGGGCAGAAGCTGGGGGTTGGAGGTCAAGTGGGAGCTGTTGATCTGATGGCAGTTTCTAGTCTCATACAATCTCCTCCCCACAGACAACATCCAGACCATCTATGTAGCCTCGGGGGAGGCATTGGAGCTGCCATGTCCCTTACCGCCCACCCTGAGTGGAGACGAACTCCTATCCTGGTTCCACAGCCCAGCAGCAGGTTCCTCCACTGCCCTGGTGGCCCAAGTCCAAGTGGTCAGGCCAGCCCCAGACCTCGGGAGGCCCACCAGGCCATCCAGGCTCAAACTACTGGGGAACTTCTCACTGTGGCTGGAAGGGTCCAAGGAGGGAGATGCTGGTCGGTACTGGTGTGCTGTGCTGGGTCAGCACCACAGGTACCAGAACTGGAGGATGTATGATGTCTCCGTGCTCAGAGGTGAGTGAAGGCGTGTAAATCGGGGGCCACTGGGGGTCAGGAAGCCCAGCAGAGAACTAAGGTCCCTCTCTCCCCACAGGATCCCAGCTATCTGCAAGGGCTGCCGACGGATCCCCCTGCTCTGTCCTTGTGTGCTCTGTGGCCCCTGCCAGACGCCTAGACTCTGTGACCTGGCTAGAGGGAAAGGGTCCTGTGAGGGGCCGTGTACTGTCATTTTGGGGCGATGGGGCTGCCCTGCTCTTGGTGTGTCCTGGGGAGGGGCTCTCTGAGTCGGGGGAACATAGACCAAGAATCATCCGCTGCCTCATGCCTCACAACAAAGGGGTCAGCTTTAGCCTGACAGGTAAACTGAGGGAGGATTTGGGAGAGGATATTGCCTCTGGCACATTCTGCACCTGCTGACTAGGGGAGGTGGACATGACTTTGTAATTGGCCAGATTTGGGTGGGTGGGGGTGATTTCTGGTGGAGCAGACCATCACCTGTAGGAAGAGGGCCCTTTTTCTCATTGATAACTCCCTAATAGAGAAGGGGGTTGTTTAAGCCAACTCTCTGGTGGAAGAGACCATTGGCCAAAAGGGATGAGAAGGATTCTGGTGGAATACACCATTAATTACAAATAGGGTGATCTATGACTTTTATGGAATATCTCATAGCAGACATGAAGAAAAGAATTATTGATGCGGGAATTGTCTTTTGAAGTAAAGATACATGTGCTAATGTTATAATGGACTGCTGTGAGTGAAAATAGAAGGGGAAAAATATATATAATTGTTTTAACAATTAGAAGTCCATTACCCACAGAAGGAATGCTACTGAATGTAGAATGACCCATTTATGAGGCAGGAGGGAGGAGCAAACGGACATTATTTTGGTAAGCAAAGGCCAATTAATGTGTCTTACTTCCCTCTACATCCTCAGCACCTAATATGGTGCCTGGCATTTGGTGGGCACTCAGGGAATGCTTATGGACTAAAAGAATGAATTGGAAGGCACTACTTTTTCCTGAAAGTTTGGATTACTATTAAGGATATGAGGAAGAATTGCAGTTATGGCTGATGGTCTGTTCTGGAGTTAGCTGTCCATAGGTGGGTACAGGTGTGTTGATATTTGCTACCAACAGAGGTTGACGGTGTCAACATGAAAGGCTTGAAAATGGGCAAAGTGGGATGGTGGAAACTAGGGACAAAGAAGCTTATGAAGTCTTTTGGTGGTAAGAGCCTGCTGGACTACAGGGGGAAAACCTCTCTCTGGGGCATGGGAACAAACCCCTCACTGCCTCCCTCCTTATCCCTGTTGTCTTGCCCTTACTGTAGCCTCCACGGATGCCTCCCCTGCCCTCTGTGCCCCTTCCACGGGCTGGGATGTGTCCTGGATCGTGATGCTCTTGCTCACAGTGGGTCAGGGGTTCACCATCCTAGCTGTCAGCATCGTGCTCTGCAGACAGAGGGCCCAGGGGGCTCAGTGCAGAGGTGAGTCCCTCCCTCCCAGGGGGAAAGAAGAGAGCATGGTGTGAGTGGGCGGATGGCAGAGGGTTGGGCTCACATCTTGCCTCTATACCCTACCTTCTCTAGGGGAGGAGGTAGTAAGGAATATAGGTCTGAATTATCTGGTGATTTCTCTGCTGCACCCCGTGTGGCTCCTTCTTCCCAGGTGCCTCAATTCCTCAGTTCAAACCTGAAATCCAGGTCTATGAGAACATCCATTTGGCCCGTCTCAGGTGAGGAACACTCCGGGGTGCGGGCTTAAATCCCAGAGGAGACTGGGGTTGGGGTGGGTATGGGGGCCCCTGTTCCTGAGGAGGTAGAGAATGAAAGTATCTTTAATCTGTCTTTCTGCTTCACAAAACCCATAGCCCACCTGCCCCCAAGATCAGATGATCTCCATGACATCTGCTGGAAGTGTGACCTGCTGTCCCCCTGGCCATCTGGCACCTGAGGCTTCGCCTGAAAACCTTGGCAAGGGGGGGAAGGGCTGCGAGTGCTGCCCTACAGTCCAGCTGGTCACCAGCAGTCACGCTGTGTGTGTGTGTGTGTGTGTGTGTGTGTGTGTGTGTATGTTCAGGGGCACTGAAGGAAAGCAAAGTATTATTCTGCGATGTCACCTGTGAGATCACAGGTGTGATTTCCTGTTTCATAGCAGCCAGTAAAGGGGTGGTCCTGAGCCCTCAGTACCATGGGACTGAGGGGAGCCCAGGGTGGCTGCCAGGGGGTGAGGAGGGGTGGGGATGGGCAGAGATGAGACAGGAGAATCCAGAGATTTGAGCAATTTTGGAGAGTCAGTCTCAGGGAAACCACTGGACAAATGGAGGCAACTAAAGAGGGAAGGGAAGGGACTCAAGTTAGAGGAAAGAGACAGGCAGGGAGAGAAGACAACAGAAGCACTAGGTGGGAGGACTGAATGACAGAGAATTGGAAGAAGACTGGGTTGCCCTGAAATTAAGCCCGACCATCCCCCACCCCCATCCCCTCATCCCTGCTCACAGAGAAGTGGAAGGAGAACACGCACCTTTAATCAGACCTCAGACTTCCTCACACGGACAGGGAGGGCACTGAGTCAGGACGGGGTGTGTGGGGGGGTTGCACTCCCAGCCGCCCTCCTTATCCTAGCACTTCCTGTGGCATCCGGAGCGAGCAATGAGAGGCTTATCAACATCCTGACACCCTGGGAGGCCCTAGAGTCACATGCTATCTCTGGGGGTAGAGGGAGTGTCCACAGGGGCGGTGGGTGGATTCCCTAGTGGGGTGTGTGCTGGGCTATCTTTGAGCCATGGACAAGCCTGAGCTGGTGGAGCGGGGAAGGGCACCGGTGCTCCTAACTGGTCTGTTCCCAGTCTCAGGCAGAAAGGAGCCAGTTTTCCCGACACACCATCACAAGCAACTCTACCAGACACCCTTTTGTGTGTCTGCTCAAATTTGGGCCTCACTGGAGGAAATCTTTCTCAGAAGCGTCATCGAAAGCCTCCATGCTACAGGGGCTCAAGCTAAGCTATTAGCAAGAAGGAGGAGGGAAATGACACAGAAGGAGAATGAGGTGAAAGTTACAGTTCAGGTCCCAGCAGCCCAGCCCAACCCACTAGGCAGCTCTAGTTTGCTTTTAAAAGAGAGAGATAGAGAGGGAGGGGGGGAGAGTGAAAGAGAACGCGCACACACACACACACACACACACACACACACACACACACGGCAGTGTCCTAGACTCCCAGATAGCACTTTTATTAAATTTACTTTTCACAATTCTCCCAAGAACCTCCTTCCTGAGTTCCTGAACTGCCAAATTAATCTTTCCTAGCAAGACTGTCCTCCTCACCATTCCTGATGCCCCTTCAATCCCCTTGCCTGGGACCCCCAGCTTCAACAAACCACCTGCCTTGACCAAGACCTGGAGCTGAGATAGGGCATCAGCCGTGGGCATCTAGAAAAGACAAAAGACCTAGAACAGGTACTGTTTATGAGGCGGGGCTCTGGGCAGGTGCCTATCCAGGCTAGAGTGGTGCCCGCAGGAACCAGACCTTGGGAGGGGTCTGGGAAGGTGTGAGGCTGGGAATCAGAGTTCTCTACAGAATCAGGTTCTTGGGCATATCTCAGATGCAGGGGTCTCGAAGGCGGTGAGGAGGGGGGCAGAATCCTGGGTTGAAGGCTGCAGATTGGCTTGAAGCCAGCGGAGGAGGGGACCTCCCCAGGTGAAGCTGGCTGCAAGGAGGAGCAGGGAGGCGAGTAGGGGGCTGGGGAGCGGCTGCAGCGTGGTGGCTGTGTTGCACAGGTCCTGCTCACAGCAGTGGTGCCGCAGGGCGTAGGAGCGCGACCAGTAGGTGGCATGGCCCTGCAGAGGGCACTGGGCCCGTGGGAGGCAGCCCTTCCGCTCGATGATCTCATTCTGCTCTGTGGAACAGAATGAGAGAATGCTGAGGTCCAGGCAGGAAGGAGGTAAGGGCAGTGGGGCAGCAGGAAAAGCAAGATGGATGGATGGAGACTGGCCTAGAGAAGGGTCATTGGGCCAGAGTCCTACCTGAGGTGCCAATACTGATGCCACAAGCTTCGTCGTCCTGACACTCGGTGGGAACCGGGTAGCAGGGTTTGGCAAAGCTGCAGGTGTAGCAGCGGAGCCGACCTCGGGCAGGGGGCGGGGGCGTGGTGAGACCTGCGGGGAGGTGGGGGGTTGTCGGCAGAGAACAGGAGAGACAAAGAGGCCTGTGAGAGGCTGGAGCCCAGATAAGGGAGAGAGATTCACGCAGAGAGGTGACACACAAAGTGGGGAGAGGGAAGTGGGGAAAGGGAAGGAGAAGGGCAGACAGAGGTCGCGGAAGAGACACAGGGAAGGGAGGGGAGACAACTCAGGAAAAGAAAAATCGCAGAGGCAAGAGGGATCCAGAGGTTGGGAGAAACACACAGATATGACAGAAGCCAAGAGAGTCAGAGGCGAAGGCAGAGAGTGACACCAAAAGCCAGACCCAGGAAGGCAGGGTGGCAGTGAAAAAGTTAAGCAGATGGTGCCCCAGACAGAGAGCAAATAAGAATTGACACTGACCGCAAGGCCCCGCAAAGAAGCAAGAGGTGAGATAAGGAATAGGGGAGACAGAGGACAGAGGCAGGTCAAGATGCTGCAAGGAAGAGAGTTATTCATTCTCAAATGCCTTGGAAAAGAAACTTCTGGTTCCACCTTCTCCTGGCCTGAGGCCATTCCCAGGAGCTCTTCTTTCTGAAGCCCATGCAAATCTCTGCTCAGCATTCCCGCTTCTCCCACCTGCCCCCCCCTTACCCAGTGCCCCACAGAGGAACAGGATGCACAGGAAGATGCTGGAGGGGCCCATGGCTGGACCCAGGGCTCAGGAGTCTGGGAGAATGTGATCTGCACCCAGAGATCCCGAGAGCTGGAGCATCTGAGCGAGACAGGGAGGGACCAGTAAACAAACACACCTAGGGAGTGAATCTGGGGGGTGGAACCGGGACCAGATTCACCAGCCTGACGCAGTAGGGGCCCTGGTCCCGCAGCTCCTATGTCCCACACCTCTCACATCCTCCCCGCCCCCTACTCGAGTGGGCTAGAGCCCTCAGGGTCTTCTCTGTGCTGTGCTTTCTGCTCTCAGCTGTGTCTGCCGCTCCAGAGTTCTGTCTGTCACCTTCCCCCTCATTCCTCCCCACCTCCCCTTGTCTCAAGCTGTTCTCGGCTCTGTCAGCTCAGTTCCCTGTCTTTGTTTGCTCCATCCTTCCCCTCTCCATGCTTTGGAGTCTTTCAAGGTCACCCTCCTAGAAGGCCTGGCCCAGAATTGTTCCAGCGTGGTGTCTGTATGTGGAACCAACAATGCCCTCTCCCACCCTTCCCTCCACACAAAGCTCAGTTGCATAAGTGGGACCCCACCCAGCTTCACATCCCTTTGATCCCCCCAAGCCTCAACATTTGTACCCTATAATTATCTCTCCCAGTTTTACTACTGTGGAGGAAGGAATTAATCATGGGTGGGGCCAGAGGGACAGACGTGTTTCCACTGGCGGGGGTGGGGGGGTGTTTCAGAAAGACTGGGAAGGAATGCAGGGAAAAGATTCAGGAGGTGATGGTAGATTCTGGAAAACTGAGGTTTATGACCTTGAGGGAGGAGAGCCTGATCTGGGGAATCAGAGCAGGGATGTATCAGGAGTAAGAAAGGGGAGGGAGGAGGGCAGAGGAGACAGATATCCTTTTTTTTTTTTTTTTTCTTTTAATCTCAGGACCTCTTTATACTCATAAAAATTACTGAAGGCCCGAAAGAGTTTTTCTCTGTGTGGGTTAATATTGGTATTTACTGTAGTATTTACTACATTCAAAATCAACACAGAGCATTTTAAGTAGGTTTATTTAAAAATAAAAATAATAAATCTATCACATGTTAACGAAACACAGTTTTGTGAAAAGTAACTTCTTTCCCAACAACACAGGAAAGGAGGGTTGCTCTCCACTTTGGGGAATTACATAAAAGGCTGAATAGAAGATGGCCCAGTTGTCACATGGCTTCTGCCCTTAGGCAGTTGCGACCTGTTGTTTTGGTGATAGTACGTGGAGAAAAGCCAATCTCCTGTAGGTATGCAAGTGGGAAAGGAAGACCATTGAGGACCCTCTGGCCAGGAGTTCTGGGGCCACAGCCTGAGAACCGCTGCTGAGGATGGAGCCATCTGGGGACTCCGGAGAACGCCAGGAGCTCTTTCTGCCGCGGCGGGGGGGAGGGGGGCCTCCCTGTCGCTAGTGGGGCCCCAGTGCCTGCTGGGGGAGATTCTTTACTCCCTTTTTATTGCCCTATAAAGCCCAAGGCAAGGGGGATATAAGGCTGGCGGATCAGGGCCAGGGAGGGGGGTGGGAGAGAGGTGATACTGACATTGCTGGCAGACACAATGAACTCTCTACTGGTCAGGGTCCTGCTCAGCACCCTGTTGGGGTCTGCCCTGGGTAAGGAGGCAGCCAAGCCCTGTCCGCCTCTGCCAGCTGGCTCCCGGTCAGCCCAGGTCAAGCGCCTCTTCTCTTCTGCCAGGAACCCGCATGCGGTGCTTTGAGTGCAAAGGAGATTCCAGCAACTCCTGCAAAGAGACGGTGGCCACCTGCGGGGAGGGGGAGCACTGTGGCTTCCTGGAACGCAAGCCCCAGCCTGGCCCTGGGCAGAACAAGCTGTCTGGAAACCGTGAGTCCTCAGCTTCTCCCCCTTCCCCCAGCCCTCCCCTGCCCCCAGGCTCAGTCTGGCTCCAGGCAGATGGTGCCATGGCAGAGTAGAGAGATCTGGAGCCCCTTCTGGCTCTGGCACTGAGCCCCTCAGCAGCCCACTATCCCTGTCACCTCCTCCTCTTAACTCCCCAGAGTCTCAGAGGCCCATTCACTCCTAAGTCGTTGAAAAAGTTCTGTCCCTTGAACGCAGGGACCAAAATGTTAAACCAAACTTGCAGGTATTAGCTAAGGACTGGGGTGTGTGTGTGTGTGTGTGTGTGTGTGTGTGTGTATGTTTGTGTGTGCGCGCACATGTATATGATTTTGAAATAATTTTTGATTGACAGAAAAGTTCCAAAAATAGTAGAGTTCCTGTATGTCCTTCACCTCTCTTCCTCTAATGCTAACATCTAATATAACCATAGTACAATGATCACAATCAGAAAATAACACTGGTACGATACTGTTAACTAGGGGCACTTGGGTGGCTGAGTGGGTTAAGCTTCTGACTCTTGATTTCGGCTCAGGTCATGATCTCAGGGTCCTGAGATCAAGCCCTGAGTTAAGCTCCTGGCTCAGCAGGGAGTCTGCTTCAGGATTCTCTCTCCCTCTTCCTCTGCCCCTCCCCCTGCTCGCTCACTCTCAAATAAATAACTCTTTCAAAAAACACCAACTAATCTTCAGTGTAGCCAGATGATCTAGTCATGTCTTTTTTTCTGGTCCTATAGCCAAACCAAATGAGAGTTCATCAACCACTTGCAACAGCAAGCCAATAAAATCTGACACAGAGCTTCTGCAGTGAAGAAAAGTAGGCTATTTATTTGTGTGGTGTCACCCAGGAGAACAGGGAGCTGATGCTCAAAAGCCCCACCCCTTGCTCCTGACAGCTGGCAAGTGAGAGATTTTGAGGGCAAAATTGAGGCTAGGGGTCTTCTGAGAAGGTGGGCTCTGCTGACTGGACCCCCATGAGGTCGTGCTAGCAGGCGCTGTGGTGCCACTTTGGTCCCCCAGAAATCTTTTCCATCTCAACAGCCTTGGAATCTAAAAAATCTCTTTATTCTCCATGTTAGACATTTCATTAGGCCCAACCAATGATTATGTCTTTAGAATAGTGCTGATTAACTACTTGTCTGCAGGTTTCTTTGAGTGATAAGCCATCATTCCTGTCCCTTGAGCCTAGGCTTGTGTGTTCGTTGACTGGTCCAGCTGTGCCTGAGGGTGACAGGACATGGAGTATTCATTTTCCACCTGAACTGACAAGAGAGATGTTGGCTTCAGTCCAAACCAGGATCCCGCCTTGCATTTAGTGCTCACAACGTCTTAGTCTCCTCTGATCTGGGACAGTTCAAACCAGGATCCCGCCTTGCATTTAGTGCTCACGACGTCTTAGTCTCCTCTGATCTGGGACGATTCTGCTTCTTTGTCTTCCATGACCTTGACACTTTTCAAGAGTCCCCATAAGTTATTTTAGAGACCATCCCTCAATTTACATTTATTTGCTATTTTCTCATAATTAGATTGCAGTCATGGATTTTTGGCCAGAACAGCACAGAGAAGGGAGATCGGGCCTTTTCAGCACCTTTGAATCAGAGCGCTAGCAATGTCAGTGTTCATTTTGGTTACTTGGTTTCATGGAGGTGTTTTCTGGAGGGGACAGAGAATCCCTCCGGGCTCCTGGAAGTCACATCCGCTCTACCCTAGAAGGCAAGTCCTCAAGCCAAGAGTCCAACACTGCAGTCTTGTTTTTTCTCTCAGCCTCAGTGACCTTGATTCATCACTATCGAGCCTGTGTGGCGGCCCATCATTGCAATCAAGTGGAAACGGAGTTGGTGGGAGACGTGACTTACACAACCCACAGGGAATGCTGCGTCGGAGACCTGTGTAACAGCGCCGTGGCAAGCACCGTGGCCCCGCCATGTGTCTTGGCTGCAGCAGCCGCCGCCCTGGCCTGGCTCTTGCCAGCACTGTGGAGAGACTAGTAGGCTGGGGCGGGAGGAGCAAGGGAGCAAGGGAACAAAGGAGAGCTGAGGTGAGAAGACAACCCTCTGTGAGCCATTAAAATCTCTCCACCACTCTAGAGCTGACTGGAAAATGCCATCTATCTTTTGCTGATGGGAGAATTGCAGGAGTATTATGCGGCCTCCATGCTCTAGTTACCAAGTGTCAGCGGACTTAGTTACAACAGTGCACTCCTTTACCAACAAACCCCCAAAGGACAATGGAGAATCTGCCCTAAGTGACCCCTGGGGCCTATTGCTAGGGAGAATCTTCCTTAGCAGTGAGGACCACTGAGCAGGGGGAGTGGGCTCTGGGCTGAATGGGGGTCACCAGGAACCAAAGAACATGGTTGGGTTTCTTCCCCTTTCTCCCATTTGCAACTTGGTTCTCAATGTGACTCTATAGGATTGAGAAAGGAAGTGGAAACACCGTGTTGGGAGGGTGGCTTGCTGCCCTGCTTAGGAATGGGGCCAAGTGAGGCCCTTGACTCTAACCTGCTAAGAGGGTCCTGTGTTCCATCCCCATGCAGCTCTTCTACCGTTTTGGGGGAGCCCTCAAGTCAGGCCGCACCTCCTTCTTGGCAGTACACAGAGGTGTGGCCTAAATTTGGGATAAGGATTGTTGCTCCAAACACTGGACGCGTATGTCAACCCCAGACACAGGAAGGAAGAAGGATGGAGGCCTGAAAAACCCGTTTCTCCATTTGCCCCAGCCCAGCCTCCCAGGGAAAGTCCCTGGAGGATTCTTGAGGAAGGGCAGGAGCTGAGAGTGTTATCTCCCAAGAGGGGGGCCTCTGACAACAGGTCTTTTGACAAAAAAACACACAGTTTATCAGACATAGATATTTATTACTCAAAATGCAAAGAGGCGAGCATGGAGATGAGGTACGTATGGAGCAAGGGTTTGGGGAATCAACCCCATACAGTGAGGTCATCAGGTCCTTCCTGGGAGCCTTTGCGGGGGACTGGACAGAAGTCCCATTTCAGGCCCAGATCTCCATCCCTCTCTGAGCTGGGCATGGTAGAGTGCAGGACGCAAAGTGCGGAGCTATTCTGGGACCACTGGAGGATCTGGGATGGTCTAGAGGGATATAGGAAGGGACTCGGGAGAAGGTCAGTGGAGGATGTAAGGTGGAAGGATGGGTGGGGAGACCGCTGTCTAATTACAGAAATGTGAAGAGCCTGGAGAAATGCTATTCTGAGTGAAGGGAGTTAAGGAGAGACCAGTGTAGGGAGCCAGGGGACAAGGAGACCTAAGGCTAAACTCAGGCTAAGATAGGTGGGAGGAGGGACAGCTATGGAGTGAGTCTCAGTGCAGCAGCCAGAGGCCAAGGCCAGCCACAGAGGTGAGGAGGACGAGGGCCAGGGCTGGGGTGGGCCGAGGAGCTGGGCTATTGCAGTTGTCCTTGTTGCAACAGGTGGTGTTATAGGTCAGGCCCAGCTTGTGGTTGGTTTGGTTGAAGGTCTCCCGACAAGGCTCTTCCGGTGTGCCACATCGAAGATTGGAGAAAACCCACATCTTACCTGAGGGTAGGAGTGGACCGTGGGGTCAGCCAGCACAGGTGCCTGGCGTGCCTGTGTCCCCCCCGCCCATGCACCCGCCCAGGCTTCCTTCCCCACTCTGCCCCTGCCCCTCCCCTCCTTATCTCTTCTCAGTAAGTCTGACTGTCCTTCTGCACTTCCGTCCCCCACCCCCTCACCCCAGTCTTGGTCCTCGGACTTGTTGCTGCCCACAATCCGTGTAAAGTCATAGAATGGTGACTGGCACTTAAGAATACTTGGCCAAATATTGTCCTTGCTGGGACTGTGTGTCCCATTGCAGTCTGAGCCACATTTGGGCCTTGGCCCTTGCCATAGAGTCTCCCACCAGCCCCCTGTCCCTACTAAAGAGGGGCATGTTACCGAGGTACACATTTGTTGTCAGGCACTGCTGTCCTGGATCCAGGCGGCAGGACTGCCGGTCGACACAGCCCAGCACGGGGACCTTGTAGCAGGAGTGACAGCGAATGTCAGCTGGGAAGACACAAGTCAGGCTGAGGGGATGGGGTGTCTGACTCACCTGGGGACCAGCCGAGCTGTGGGGTAGGGTGGAGAAGAGCCAGTCAAGTAAGTGTTCTGACCTGTTTGGTTTGACAGTGACCGAGCAGGTGAGTGAAACAGAAATAGTGGAAGTGGGTGAGGGTGGAATTGTTGCTCTGTGAATGCCTACACCTTAAATATCGTCCTGCACCCCACCCCATTCGGGGATGAGTCAAGAGGGGCAGAGCTACCAACAAAAACACAGGGCCAGGGATAGATGGAATGTGAGACTACCGTGGGCAAGGAATGGAGGAGGTGGGGGAAAAGATGAAGGAATTCAGAAGATGTCACAGACGGAGACTTTGAAATGAGAAGAAATACTACAAATAAAAAATCATGGCTCTTGGGGTGCCTGGGTGGCTCAGTTGGTTAAGCGTCTGCCTTCAGCTCAGGTCAAGATCTCAGGGTTCAGGGATCCAGCCCCACAGGCTCTCTGCTCAGCAGGGAGCCTGCTTCCCCCTTTCTCTCTGCAGCTTCCCCTGCTTGTGCTCGGCTTGATCTCTCTCAAATAAATAAATAAAATCTTAAAAAATAAATAAATAAAAGTCATGGTTGCAACACTTGTATCAGTGGCTTAGGACTTGAGGCTGGCAACAAAACCACCTGTGGCCAGCTTTAGCGATTTACTCTCCCCACCTGGTACCACCATGAGGGTGGGAAGAGGAACCAGACCTGAGGGATCCTCTCCAGCAGCTCTCAGACAGAAAAGAATAATATCTGAGAAGCAGATGGTCAGGTGCTCTCTGAGCACCATTCCATGATGGAGAGGGGATGGATGCAAAAAGTGTCACCCTCCAGGCTCCCACCTCAGCTAATTCTAGGCTTGCGTGAGCAAAGTTTGGTGAAGGAAGGGTTCAGTCCGAGGGCAGAGGAGCCCAGTGACTGCACCTCTGTGAAATAAATCCACTTCACCCTGGGGGTGAGCAGCCCTGGCATCCCCTCCCTAGAACCAGGCTATCTCCCCAGTTCCTCAGGAGGTTCTAGATCATCACTGGGACCCTCCGGAAAGCTGGTGTCCCTGTGAGTATGCTCTCCGGGGAAGAGCAGGGGTGAACTAAGAAAGGCTATTGCTTGAATGACTGAGAACAGAATCTGGAGGAGGAGGTGGGGAGTGTGGGGTGTACAAGAAGCCCCAGGATGGACACCTAGGTTTCTGGGAGGACTCCGCTGAGTGCAGGTAATGAGAGGACAAAGCAGTAAGCTGGGTTTGGTCGTGGAGTGGGGGACAGGGGACCTGGAGCTCTGGCAGGTTAGAAGGGTAGGTCTTGGAGGTGGGGAGAAGCGTGAAGGAGATATGGGTCATTGAGAAATGGAGCAAGGACCCCGTCACAGGAGAGCTGCGCCAGTTGGAGCTAAGGGTACTTGAGATCCCAAGCAGTGGGCAATGGAGCACAGTGGGTGGGAGAAGGTGCAGAAGTCCCTGGGGGTCCCCCAGTGCTCACCTGAGACCCAGCAGAGCAGAGCAGACAGGATGAGCAGCAGAAAGCCTTTCATGATGAGGGTCCCCGGGGATGGTAGCAAGTGCAGCAGCTGACAGAGTAGAGTTTCAGGGATCCAGCTCTGGGAGTTGAGTGGCCTTTTTGGAATTTATAATCCCAAAGGTCCCTCCCTTCCCTGCCTCTGATGGCCCCTCCTTCCCCATTTATACCCTGATGACCAGGGGTGGGGAGGGACTAAGCAGAACTGGGTGAGGGAGTAGGGATGGGAGAGAGAGGTACTGGAAGGTAGGCACACTCATGGCCAACTCCATTTTGGTTCTTGGTTTCAGGCCAAGACACCCTTCCTGGTTCCCAGCGGACAGCCCTGCCCGCACAGTCCTCTGAAAAGGCATCACCGAAGCCCCTGTGACATTACAGCGGCTATGGTGGCAGCACCTACTGGTTCCGGGAAACGGATAATGGGTGTAGCCTACACTCACTGCCCAATTTGGGTCCTTGGGGGGCATTGGTAGGGGCGCGTGAGCAGAAACTGAGGACAGAAGGGGCTAACTTCATCTGGATTCAGCCTTGACATGGTCTTCCCAACCCCTGCTCAGCCGCAGGATGAAAGATGAAAGATTCGTGATGTCACCAAGGGCCTCTGTGATGTCACAACAGCAAGGACCTAGGCTGGGGCTGCCTGCTGAGGTGCTGCCTTAGGCCCTCAGAAGGTTCTGGGAACCTGCCTTGGCTAAACCAGGGCTTGGCCTGGCCTGGGCGAGGGCCGATGAAGTCCAGGGTGTGGGGCATGTGGCCTGTTCCAAAGTGTCTCCCAGACCAAAACCTGCCAGTTTGGGTGGGGCACCATTGGCCAGGAGGGACAGCGTGGGCACAGAGAGGTGAAGGAGAAGCTAGAATAAGAAGTTGCAGTAATAACAATAATGATGAGCACCCAGTGCTCCTATATGTCAAGCATTGTTCTAGGCATTGTATGTGTATTACTTTTTTAAATTTCTCAGTACTCTAGAAGGTAGGTGCTTTTTTTTTTTTTTTTTAAGATTTTACTTATTTATTTGACAGAGACACAGCGTGAGAGGGAACACAAACAGGGGGCGTGGGAGAGGGAGAAGCAGGCTTCCCTCAGAGTGGAGAGCCCAAAGTTGGGCTAGATCCCAGGACCCCGGGATCATGCCCGAGCCAAAGGCAGACGCTTAACCACTGAGCCACCCAGGCGCCCCAGGTAGGTGCTTTTTATCCCTGTTTTACAGATGAATGAACAGGCCCAGAGAAGTTGATAAAAAGTTGCTTTTTATCCCTGTTTTACAGATGAATGAACAGGCCCAGAGAAGTTGAACGACTCTCCCACATCACTCAGCTAGTAGATGGCTAAGGAAGAACTCAGACAGCCAGGATGCTCCGGGCCACCGCTACCCCGCGGGAGTTAAAGTACAGAAAAGTGCTTCCGTAACCAGCAGAGCACCACTTTCAACTGAGTATTGTCTGAGGGCTGAAAGCGAGCCAGCGAGGGCTCGCAGAGGGATCCGGCGGCTGGTAGCCCCGCCCCGCTCTTATCAGAGCCCCCAACCCGTGCCCCCCCCCAACCGCCTCTTCCCGAGTTTCCCTCTGGTCTCCTCCGCTGATACACTTGCCTCCTATCCCCACCACATACATCCCAGCCATGGCTCTGGTTCTGCAGCTACTGCTGCTGCTGCTGTCAAGGGCCCAGGGAGACCCCGGGGGTAAGCCATCTTCCCCCAGGAAAGTTGGGAGTGGGCGCAAGGAAAGACTGAAGGGCGGGGGGTGCTGGGGAGGGGAGGGTTGATGTGTGGGGGATGATCCAGGCTGGCGGGAGCTCAGAAGAGAGGGGAGAGAGAGGAGACGGGAATGGGGTTCGGGAGTGGGGTTAGTCTAGCCCTGTGGACTTGCCCTAACCTCTGTCCCCTCCAACCCCAGCTTCACTGGACGGCCGTCCCGGAGACCGGGTGAATTTCTCCTGCGTAGGGGTCTCGCATCCCATCCGCTGGGCCTGGGCGCCTAGCTTCCCTGCCTGCAAGGGCCTGTCCAAAGGACGCCGCCCAATCCTGTGGGCCTCCTCGAGCGGGACCCCTACTGTGTCTCCAGTCCAGCCCTTTGCTGGTCGCCTACGTGCCCTGGACCCCAGTATCCGGCGGCTGGAGCTGCTCCTGAGCGCGGGGGACTCAGGCACCTTTTTCTGCAGGGGCCGCCACGAAGAAGAAAGCCGTACAGTGCTTCACGTGCTAGGGGACGGGGCTGATTGCAGGGCACCGGGGTCTACCCACGGTAGGTCCAGGCCTTTGCGCCTGGGACTTCACTCACACACCCTCGGGAGGGAGAGAGGCCTTAGCGGGAGGTTTCCTGGACGGGAGATCTAGTTCTCTGTCCTCGCACCCCTGACCTCAGTATCCGTCACACCCTGTCCTCCGTTCACCCAGGGTCGGTGAATCCCCAGCTCCTGATCCCCCTGCTGGGCGCTGGGCTGGTGCTGGGAGTCGGGGCGTTGGGCGTGGTCTGGTGGTGGCGCAGGTGAGCACAATGGGCGGGGCCTGGTTACATGGGTCGGGACCGGAGGCGGGAGGGATAGGACCAGAACCTTCGCAGACAGAAGCTAGACCTAGAGCTCGGGCGTGTGGTTTATAGAGGAAGGGGGCGGAGGAGGGAGGTCACCCCTTGGGCCGAGGCCACAGGCTGGTAGGCGGAGCCCTGGCTAAGGAGGCGACGCTAGAGCCGGAGCAGGATCAGAGCGTGGGCGGAACTATCTGTGGGGGTGGAGCCTAAATTGTTTTGCGGGTCTGAGCCTTTGAGTTGCTGGGTTGCTGTTGGCCCCGAGGAAGACGAGATAAAACTGGTGGCTCTCAAAGACTTATACATCCGTTACAGACGATCACCCCCGCACCCGCCTCGACCACTCCCCAGATTTGGTGAGACTAACCACCCCATTTTTCTACTGCTCCCACACTTCCCGCCTCTCAATTCCTGAGTCTGAGCCCTTGCTGGAAGCAGAATGTTGGTCCCTTTCTCTCCATTTTTCAGCTCTGTTCACCACTTCCCCTCATATAGATCCACTCGCGAAAGTCAAGCCCCAGAGGCCAGTAAAGGAGGAGGAGCCCAAGACTGCAGGGGACCTGGACCAGGAGGCGGTAAGGGCCTGGCGATTGGAAGGGGGTTGGACAGAATCCCTGAGAAGAGTGGACTGAGAAAGAGAGAGGCCTGAATCCCCCAGCGAGTCAGACTTCTGAGACTCTCCTGCCTTCCTCCTCACCTTTCAGAGCCTGCTCTACGCAGACCTGGATCATCTGGCCCTCAGAAGGCCCCTCCGGTTGTCCCCCATGGTCCCAGCTGATGCCTCGACCATCTATGCGGTTGTAGTTTGAAGGGAAGCCCTTATTTCCAACCTCACAAGCTGAAGGTTCCCAGCTCTCCACAGCTCCCCTCTCCTTCTCGGCCCCTCACCTGGCAATGGATGCACCATGGGACAGAAATGAGCACTAGTATGGGAGTCAGGAGCCCTGGGTTCTCTGCTCTGCCACTGATCTTGCTCCTTCAGTTACCCCATCTCTCCTATAACTTTCACATCTTCTTCACCACTGGGGCCCTCTCTAAACCTGATCAAGCCCTGTCTCCCTATCTTAAGACATCAACAAGTCCTAGATAGTTGTCCTGTCTCTTCCCTCCCCTGCACAGTCCAGCTCTTTGAACCAGGGGCCTACACTTTGTCTTCTCCTTGACTCCACTCACACTGCTCCTCATCTCTCCATGAGGTTGCCAGTGATGTCCTAATGGCCATGCCAGTAGCGTTTTTAGTTGGTCTTTGGTTACTTCCTTCTTTAATGCTGGCATCTTCCCTTTGGACTCCTCTGCCCTCCTCCCTATTCCCATGGTATCCCCCACCATTCTAGGTTCGTCCCTTTATCTGACTTCCCTCTCTTCTGGGAATCTGGCATCCACAGCCAGTCCTTAAGCCTCACCTCTGCAAACAACACTCAGAACTCTCTCCAGCTCAGATCTCAAGTAATGAGATTTCCCATCTATCCCTGGGACAGCCCTGCCTGGTCAGCCATAGACATTCTTCACACAGCATATCCCAAACCCAACTCACTGTCACTCACTTCATCCTCCTCTGTAGTCTCTCTTGATCAACCAGTTGCCTAAGCCAGAATCTGGGAGTCATGCAGACCTCGTTCTGCTCACTCCCACACAACGAACCAAGTCCTGTCTTTCTATTTTAATGTCAAGGTGAAATCCATACCCTTCTTCATGCCCAGGGCTGCCACCTGAATATACTCTCCTCATTTCCTCCCTGGGTGACTCATAGCCCCACCTCATCCTCTTGCCCCTGCCCTCCTCCCTGAAGCCAGAGGGGTCCTCCCCAATGCAAACCTCCTCCTCACAACCTGTATTCCAGAGTTGCAGGATGTCTTTCCAGGACCTTTTCTTGGACCCATGGGCCTTGGCTTTGGGTATAAGGTGCTGGCAGCACTCTGCCTACCTTCCAGACTTGTCTCTGGCACTCCACATGTGCACAGCCTGCCAGCCTGGGAGAGATTCTCCCCAGCCTCCAAATACGTTTTTGTGCCAGGCAAGTCCTTCTTTCCGGATCACCCTTTTTTCCTTCTCCCCACTACCTTCCTGCCTAATAATTCATCCCCAAGACTCAGCTGAAATGTAGCCATTTCTGGGAAGCCATTCCTGACCCTCTTTGCCTACCCCTGCATACATTTTGATTTTGATGCTGTAGGCAGTCTCCTTATTTATCTCTTAGCAATCACACCCTGTAAATTGTTCCATCACAACCTGTATTTCAGTTTCAATGTACTGTGAGTTCCCTGCTCTCAGGAGACTGACCCTTTTTATATTACTGCTAAGCCTCAGTAAATGAGTGAATGAAAATGAATGTCCCTGGAAGCGTTACTTCTTCCTTTCTATCAACTAGGAGTGGGTTGGTAATCTACCACTCTCTGAATCATCTGACATTTAGATAATGAGTGATCCACCCTACTCTTTCTTCTCTATGTCACATATGCTCCCCACAATAGAAATTCTATCCTGTCCATCTTGCACCCAAACACCTATAATAGGGCTGGGCAATGACTCAGTAAGTGCCTAATGAGGGTTTGATGAATGAAAGACTAACCTCAACCTCAGATTTCAGCCCTGCCCCTATCCCAGTTAAGACACCAGCCACAGCCCAGTCTAAAAGGTCAGTTCTGTTTTATTAGTTCTGTGGGAGAAGACTCACCCAGTGGACTCTATCATTTTTCCCACACTAAGCCCCCCCCCCATCTTGGGGCCCTCTCCCCACTACTATACCTATTCACCGTCCTCTATCTAAGCCTCCTTCCGCTTCTACTCCCTATGCTGCCCAAACATTGGCCAGCCAGAACCCTAAGGCCAGGAGCTCAGCTGTGGGGACGCGTGCTGAGCACCAGGCAGAGGGAGCTGAGCCCGGCGCCTGCCTTCTCCAGTTCTGAGCAGGACACAGGTACCAGGGTGACATCAGAGAGCTTCTGCAATGCCTGCAGGAAGAACACGAAATGGGAGAGGGGAGTAAGACTCTGAGGCCACAGCCAGGCCCTTCTTGGAGCCGGCCATGCTTCTAGAGAAGGTACCCCTTCTTTGTCCCACTAGGAAGGCTCGAGACTCCTTCCTCTGGTTGTTGTTAGTAGTGGAGCTCTTGCCTCCTCTCACCTCCTGGCTATTGGGCAGGTCCCCGCCTCCACGGTGCAGGAGAAAAGGGTGCACACCAGGCAGCCCAGGTCGCAAAAAGAGACAGTCAGCAGCTGCATCATCTGGGAGAGTCAGGGACGCATAGGGGTGGTCTGTCAACACTGCCATCGCCTGAGGAAGGGAAAAAGAAGAAGTGGTCAAGTCTCAGAGCCTCCCCACAACTGAGTCTGGTGGCCCTACCACCACTAAGGGCTGGGAACACAGTTACATTTGTTGCATGATAATGATAGCAAGTACTTGCCCTTAGTATGTGTCAGGCACTGTTCTAAGCATTTTAGAGACTTTTGTTAAGTTCCACCTCAGACCCACATGCAGTTCTTACTACCTGCGGCCCTCTTCTCCCCTTCTTCAGCCCCCACCAGTCCATGTCATCCATCCTTCCTCATTGCTTAGATGCCACCTTTGAGAAGTTTCTTGAAACTCGGGAAGACGATGTTAATCGACTGTGTTTCCTGTCCTGCCATAGTAACTTCTTGCTTTCTGACGTGTTTTCATACCAGATGGACAGCTCCATGAGGGCAGGGGTTGGAATTAAGTCTCTGAACCTCCCCGCTTTCAGCCTTACAGGACAAGAGCCACGCCCACTTTTGTTGGCCCCACCCTCCTCACCCTGACAGCCTTTTGGGCAGCCTCGCTGCTACCAGCCACGACCGTGCGGGGTCCCCCCATGCCGCAAAGACCGCGCAGATGGGAGGTGCTCGAGACCGGCACTGTGGAGACAGCGAAGTCCTAGGGGCAGCAAAAGAAATTACTCAGGGACGCGGGAGGGATGGGGGATTCCCTCAAACACAGGTTGCTCTGGGCTCCTTTCTACTCCGCGCCCCCTCCGTGCGCCCCTCCCACCCAATCCGCTCCCCGCTTCCCCAGCAAGAAGCTGGTCCCGCTCCTCACTCGGAACGTGTCTGCCACGATCTCAGCTCCTCGGTGATTGGTCCACTTGGAGAGGCCTACGAAAAACTCCCGGCCTGAGCCCAGGGAGGCCGCGGAGGTTTGAGAGCCAGAGTGAGTTGGAAACAAGGCCCAAAATGGCCTAGTCTCCCCAGCTCTGCTTCCCAATGCAAAGCCCAGGGATGCAGGCACCTCAACCTCACCCGTAAAGAGAACATCAGTGCCATCCAACGTCGCGTTCTCATCCCCCATCTCCACAATCCGGAGCCCAAGGTCCTGAAGGGCTTTGCGGACTCCATCGACCTTAGGGCAGGAAAGAGGGCGCGGGGCAGAGACATTCCCAACCATAACTCTTAAAGCCCCGCACGTCCAGCTCCTCCTTTCCCCTTACCCCCAAACCGCGCCGCGGCGCTCACCTCCGGCCTGCGGGAGGGGCTCCAGGGACGCGTAATTAGGGCCGTGTCCCCTTGGATCACGGCGGTGTCACCGAGGAGCGGTCCCAGCGGCAGCGACTCTTCAGGAGGCAGTTCTAGCAGCTGCAGCCCCAACCGCTGCCTCAGTTTACCCCCCAGTACCCCGTGCTCCCTCTGAGCTTTAGCCAGGTCCAGAGCCGGGAGGCCAGCCCCCGCACCCTCCCCCGAAGCCAGGCTCTCCGGGACCCCCCGGATCAGGGCATGGGAGCAGCGGCCCAGCCCCTCCCCTGGCGTCCCCATCCCATCCACACAGTCTCCCCCTCCGGCCGCGCTGATTTCTTAGTTTTCTCTTTTTACTTCACCTGTCTGGGATAAGAGAAAAGGGGAGTGGGGTTGGCAGAGAAAGAGACATGCACAGAAGGGCGTAGGGGGGTGGTTAAGAGCGCCCGGGTCTTCCTTCTGCCATCTCCGGGCGCCCCTCCCACTTCGCCCCACCCCCTCCAGACCTTCCTCTCCTGCCGACCCCATTCCACCCCGCACCCTTCTGGGTCTGGTCTGCTTCTTTGGAAGGAGTCCGAGGAACAAGACCCCTAATTTTCACAACACCTGTTGCCCCAGTTAGGGGGCTTTGCGAGGTCCCTGCTAGGCGCCCCTCTTGGCAGCCGCTAGGATGCGCTCACTCCCCAAAAATGCAACGGTCCCGCCCCCTTAACCCTCAGCTGCTCGCTGCCATAGGGACCCGAAGTGCGGCGAGGGACCCAAAGGGGTTATGGGACAGGAGGAGGCAGCTGGGGAGAGAGTCAAGGCCTGGAAGATGGAAGTCCTGAATGCCCAAACGAGAAAAGAGAAGAGGGGTAACGAGGGAGAAATTAGAATCTAAGGAGTTAAGTCCCTCCACCCGGGCCGGTCCCGCTGCCCCTAGCGCGACCCAGTATAAACCAGACCGAGTCCCCGAGGACTGGGAGAGGTCTAAAACGAAATCCAAGGGGCGGGGAAACCGGGGGCGTGGTCCCAGGGAGCGGCTGCCACTCCCGGCTCCAGGACCCCGTCTCCTGGTCCATCTTCCCCAAAGTCTACCCCGCTCAGCAACGCACCCAAATTTCGGCCTCCTGCACTCTGTCCGTTGCAGGCACGGACCCGGCATCCTCAAGCTCCAGCCTGCGCACGGTCCAGAGGACATCTCCAACCCCTAGGCTTACCTCCAGTGGCCACCCCGACTCCTGCGTTCTGTGATCTTGGCTGGGGCCCCACCCCCCTGAGGACAGAGTTGGAGAAGGGAGTCCTAGTCTTCAAGCCTCGGGGACTGGAGCTCTTTGCTTTTGAGGGGTCCCCGGGTAGGCGAGCTCAAGAACTACGGTGGGGCGGGGGCGCGACGGTCTGGCGGCTCCGGGGCATTGTCTAAGCGGGACGGGGCGGGGCTCCTAGAGACCACGCCCATTCCGCCCTGCTACGCCGCGCCCACTCCAGGGGGACTTCGTTCCCCTCCTCAGAACTTGGCCCCGCCCCGTGAGTGCTGCCCAGGCCCACCCAGATCTGGCTGGCCCCGGCGGCTGGGCTGCAAACGCGACATGGACCACAAGACAGCGTTACGGTGGACCGGCATGAGGAATGGAAGCCTGACCACCAATACCCCTCTTCTAAATTCCTCGCTTCTGCCTTGAGCTCAAGGTCACTGACCCACCTCTCATTCCCGTGTTAGCCACACTCAAGACCCCTTTGTGTAAAACGACACTGTATTTTCATTCTGTATTTTATTACTGAAATACATTGTCCTACCCGCACCACCCCACAATAAAAATCTTACCTAGATTCCCCATCTTTCCCCTCAGCCCCCCAGCCAGCCCTGCACAAGTGCTCCAGGATTCTCTGCCCACTGGCTGTTTTGGAGTGTGTCCCTTGGATAGCCACGTGGAAACCAGCTGCTGCCTTTGTGCAGAGGGAGACGGAGCCTCAGAAAGCACTTATTTGAGGGCCTTGGCCACTTGCTCATAAGCCAGCTCGATCTCCTCATCATCTGGACAGGTGGAGGCAAACTCTTCCCGAGCATAGGCATTGCGCAGGTACCGATGGACTCCTCGGAACACCTCTGGGATGGAGAATCCCCTGTACTTCTTACATACAACCTGGGGGTGGGGAGAGGAGAGGGATCAATGAGATCAACATGTTAGCCTCAGGGGAGCAGCCCTGGCAGCTAGGCTCTTGGGTCTTTCCCTTCTCCCAAGACTTCCAGGATGAAATCTAGCCTTCCTGACCAGGCATTCAAGAACTCCCGCTATCTGGCTTCTCTTCCTGTGATTCTTCTCTCCTCTATGAATCATCCAACTGGCTTTCTTAACTCCTCACGATCTTCTGTCTTCACCCTTCCTCTCCACTCACTGAAATCCTGGCCATTTTTAACCAGCTCCTTTTTAGACCACCCGGTTCCATGGTGCCATTGCTCTCTTCTTGATTTTACTGAGATGTAATTCACACATCAGAAAATTCTCCACTTGAATTTCCACAGTGACTTTTGTCCCTATTTTTCATTTGGCTTTTAATCATGTTTTGTTACTTAACTTTCATGTGACTGTTCTATCTTCCTGGCTAGATTTCAAATCCTTTGAGGGGAAGGACCAATTGTCAGTCATCCATCTTTATTGTCTTTCAGTGCTTAGTACACAGATGTTCAATACAGAGGTCTGTGCAGACTGACATTAGGCCCATGTTTCACAAACTAAACCATAGCTTTGAGGCTGAGTAAAAAACATGGGAACCAGCAGTTTTCATCTTTCATCACAAGACAGAGTGGAGACCAATGCTATAAAAAGAGTTAAAGCTCTGATTTTAGGAAAAGCCTGCTTTGTGTGATGTGGGGATTTGGCAGTGATAGAGACAGGAAGAGCACTCTTGACAACAACATTGGGATATGTTACTCCCGGCCAGTCTGCACCCACAGCCTGTATCACCGAATGTTAATTCTCTAAAGCAACAGCCTTGAAGCAATGACTGGTGAGAAGGAATGGGGTGTGTCTGCTATTGGTGGCAATCCATGGAAACCATCCTAAGAAAGAAATCACCTTTGGAGCCGTTGTCATAGGGAACCTGTGTGGGAGCTTCTTCAAGAGTCATCCCAGAGGCCACCCTCTGCTCATACAATGACCACCCACCTGTACTATGTGGAGCTTTGGCAACAGGTTGCAGTCAGCGAGAGTGAGCTCATTGCCATCCAGAAACTTCCTCTGAGAGATACCCTCATCCTCAGCACTGGTCTCATCCACTTCTTCTGGGAGGGGTGATGTCAAGTAATTGTCTAAAACTTTCAGGGCTTTCAGGAGCCCCTTCTCCAGATCTGTGCAAGAAAGGGGAATTGGTAAGAACATCAGGAGAGCAACACAGTCCAGGAGGGCCTGGGGAGTGGGGCCAGTCCAAATAATAGTATCTGACACGAATGTAGTTCATTTTCCATGTGTTATTTTAAGCACTTTACACACAAAAACTCTTAATTCTCACATCAACCCATGAAACAGGCATTGTTAGCCTCATTTTATGGATCTGGAAATGGATTTACAGAGAAATTAAATGAACTGCCCAAATTCACCCAGCTAGTAGGGTTTAATCTAGCTAGGGAAGGTGTAGGTTGTCTGGATCTAGAGTCATTGTTGTTGCTGTTGTTTTTAAGATTTTATTTATTTGACAGAGAGCACAAGCCCAGGGAGAGGGAGAGGGAGGAACAGACTCCCTGCTGAGCAGGGAGCCAGATGGGATGTGGGGCAGATTCCAGGACTTTGGGATCATGACGTGAGCCGAAGGCAGACCCTTAACGGACTTAGCCATCCTGGTGCCCCCCCCTTTAAGATTTTATGTATTTATCTGACAGACAGAGATCACAAGTAGGCAGAGAGGCAGGCAGAGAGAGAGGAGGAAGCAGCCTCCCTGCTGAGAAGAGAGCCCCAATGTAGGGCTCCATCCCAGGACCCTGGGATCATGACCTGAGCTGAAAGCAGAGGCTTTAACCCACTGAGCCACCCAGGTGCCCCACCCCCCTTTTTTAAAGATTTATTTATTTGAGAAAGAGAGCACAAGCCGGAGGGAAAAGGAGAAGCAGACTCCCCACCAAGCAGGGATCCCATGACCCCAAGACAGCGACCTGAGCTAAAGGCAGACACCCAACCAACTGAGCCACCCAGGTGTCCAGAGAGTCACTGTTTTTAAGCACAACCCTCTTCTGCCACGAAACAGGCCAGCAGCCAACCCAACTAACACAGTGGTACACGAGAGGCTAGGTGACAGACAAAGAGAAACTTAAAGTCAAAGGCAATGAAAATGCAAGGAAATATTGAGTTTAAACAAAAATAAGGGGGCTGGGGTGGGAGGCAGTGAGGGTTTGCCAACATCTGCTCCATCTCCCCTATACTGGAATTTCCAGGTGCCCCTAATGCCTCCCAATCCCTGGATCTTCTCCATTCCTCCTAGCACCCTGGCCTCCAACCCTTGAGACTCACTATCATTGAGTGCTGGGTTTGAATTCTTGATGTAAGCAGAGAATTTGGCAAATATGTCCAGCCCCGCCGTGTTGGACTCAGGGTTCAGAGCTGCCAGCTTGGGGTACCTGAAAGCCAGTAGGAGAAACAGGAGAAGCTATCTTCCAGGGAGGAGCCTCAGCTCCCGTGCTCCAGCCCCCCACCATTCTGGTTTTCCATTTCTTCCACCTCCCTCTCCCCTAGAATCTCCCAGCTACCCAACCCTTCTTTTCCAAGTGTCCTTGTACCTGGGAGGGCAAAGCACCGCCTCTAGGAACTCTTCAATCTTGTTGGTGTCTGTGTGCACTTCCGTGCCATACAGCAGGAATGGGAGCTGCCCTCCTGGACACAGCTTCTGCACTGTCTCTGTCCTCCTGAGAACAGGCCAGGCATCAGGACAGGAAAATGGGGTCAGGGAGAATCAGAAAGGGGAGATGAAGCATGTGGAAAGAAAAAGGAGCTCTGGGTGGAGGGCGGGGGTGGGGGGAAAGCCACAGGATGAAAGGACTAGGATGGGTGAGCGTGCACGCAAACGGGGTGTTAGAGGAACAGAAATTGGCCCACCTCTTGGTGTCAACAGTGGTGACGTTGAAGGTGACTCCCTTGAGCCAGAGCACCATGAACAGTCTCTGGGAGAAGGGGCAGTTCCCAATCTTGGCCCCATCACTGCCAGCCTGAAAAGTAACCCCCACCCCAAGGTTAGGCCTGGTATACTCCACCTACCACAGGCCATTCTCTGCCCACCCCCCCTCCCAGATCACACCGTTTTCTGCCTAATCATGACACACAGTCTCAGGGCTAACAGCTCTCCCCAGACATGGGCTCTCCACTCTGGAGGCGGAGTAAACCTAAGGGCAGATTAGCGGGGAAGTTTTCTGCAAAGGTCAGCTTCTGGTTCCCCACAGAGTTCAGGACAGCTGGGAGGTAAGCAGAGGGATTGGGTTTGGGAGAACTCGGGAGGATCTGGACCCTAGAGAGGGAAGACAAACAGTAATGCAGTGTTACCTGCTATCCTAAGCACATACAAAAGCGTATTTAACTCTCCCAAATCCCTAGAGAGGGACTTTGGTGAGGCCAGGGTTGTAGGCTAGAGGCCTGGATTCCTGGATTCCTGAATGGAGTAGAGCCTGAGAATGGGCAAGGTACCATGGGGTTTGGAAGCCAGAGTTCTGGTTCTCTATACCTCCACCCTCCTTCTGGCAGCTGGGTAGGGAGTCAAGGGGCCCAGGGCCTCTAAAGATGTAGAGGGCTTTGTAAAGAGGGGCTGCCCTCTAACTGGCAAGTGGTGACCTCATCCCCCAAGGGACCCCCCCTGGGCTGAGAGTGATTCATCTCACACTGTCTCTGCCTCAGCGGCTTCCTTCCTGGCAAGGAGTGGGGGCAGGGACCTGTGAGGCTGAGGCCTGGGCAGCAGAGGGCCACCTTCCTCTTCCCCACACACTACTTGCGGGGTCTCCCAACACATGGCCCCAGCTCCAGATGACTCTCCTCACACTGGACCCAAGGCCAGACTCTGTAGGGCAGCCTCACCCACGAATAAAAATAGCCCTTGAGGCGAGTGTGAGTGAGGTGGGGACCACACCTAAGGGGGGCGGACCCTGCCAAGGCTGGGCACAGGGAGAAGGAATGGCTTCCCCAGAAGCCCCAAGCAGCAAGGAGGGAAAAAGCAGCAGGAACACACAAAGAAGGACGAACAAAGGGGGGAAGTGGAGAGAAAGGCGGCAGGAAAGTGAAGGGTGGGGAGAATGTGCAAACAAGGAGGCACAGACGGAGAGGGAGGTGCAGAGATGAAGTCCGGGATTGGGTAAGAATGCCCCTGCAGTGGGGAGGGGAGCAGAGCAGAGAGAGTGAAGTCCCCTAGTCCGCTGTCTGCGCTTTCATCTCCAAAGGCCAAAGGACCACCGTTCCTCATCCACACCCACTGAGAGAGGACAGAGCTGGGCGACTCTTTCTGCTGTTTCTAAAACCCCCAAACCGTAAACACACTAACTCAGTTCTCTTCCTCCTTCTGATCCCTCTCCCCACCTATTCCCCTGGTAGCCCCAGCTAAACTCCCATATGGTCACCTCCCTTTCTCTCGCTTCTCCAAGTCCCGGGGACCCTTCCGGGCCCACCCTCTCTCGGGTTGCACTGCTAGAACCCCACTGCCATTCTCCATCTCCTTCCACCCCACCAGTCCTCCGCCGGGGATCTCCTTTCAGCCCTCCTCGCCACACCCTCTTCCTTGAAACCTGCCCTGCCACACACACACACACGCACACGCACTCTCTCTCACTAACTCACTCACTCCTTCAAGTCTCTCCCAAGACACCCCTCACTCTGGTCTTCTCTTACCACCACATGTCCTGATGTTTCCCTCTGACCCTCCCAAACCCTGTTGAGTCCCACTGTCCCCTTCTCTCCCTTCTTTCCATCAGCTTGTCCCCCCACCCCCAACCCCCGTGAATAGTCTCAACTCCTGGGACCTCTTCTCTACCTTCTGGCCCTTTAGGCTGCTGAAACTTGCACTTCCACAAACTTTTCAGGGTCGAGCACAGAATTCTCATTACCCGCACTCACAACAACGGTCTTCCCCTCCCGAGGCCACCCCCAACAACGCGCGCACACTAAAGACTGCACGTGGGGTTGGGTGGGGGTCAAGGAGAGAAGGGATTGGGGAGTCAAGACTGTAGCTGGGTCAAGGTGAGAGTTGCCTTCCAAGAATGGGGAGGCCGGCCTAGGAGCGAGGTGTTCCTACCTTCACGAACAATTCAACCTGGGGTTGTTCTTCAGCCATGGTTGCGACGGGGACCAGGAAGCGGCCGGCGCTGGGGGAACTGGGAGGGGCTCGGGCCGGGGAAGGCGGGTCTCACGGGCAGGGATTCTCTCCCCCAGACTTAGGGCTGTCCCTTCAGCGCCACACAAGCCCGAAAAGACCCGCTCACACAAGACCCGGCTTCCCCACCAGCCCAGCGTACCCCACACCCCGCCCCTCCAGCTCTATCCCCCACTGGGCTAGATCAGGGAGCCGCTGACTCACAGACCGGCCCCGCCCTGAACCTGGGGAGGGGACAGGAGGGGGCGGGACTCGACGATCTAGGCAGTGGGTCCGGACGGGGAGCCTCAGGTCTCCTAGAGGATAAGGGATGGGGGTGTTAAGGAGGAGGGAATCCTGGGAACCTCCTTGTTTCTCCACCCGTCTCCTTGAACACAGTTTTTTTTTTTTTTTCTGCCTCAGTTTCCCTGCTGTATTAATCAGAGGACACTCCCACCCCACCCTCACACAAGAAACGACCCCAACAGCTTGGTCAAGCCCATGAGGTCCCAGGGGGTAACTTTAGAATGTGAAGGTGGTCGTTTATTCCTTTTCCCACATTTCTTCCAGACTCCAGCAGGACCGACTTGGAAGTAGACACTGAAATTGGGGGAAGAGAGTGGTGAAAGGTAGGGGAGGTGATAGGAGGGGAGACATCCAAGCCTCCTGCTAGGGAAACAAGAAGCTGAGCCAAAGGGACTCATCTCTGGGGGAGGTCAGCTCCTCCTCAATAGCCTAGTCAGCTAAAATGCTTCCACTTCTGCCCCCATTGCGGGGGCTCCTTCCTGTGCCCCTTGCCCTTTTCTCACTGATATGTTGAAGATGAGAGAATGGGGGCGGGTGGAGAGTGGGGTTATTGTGGCCCTAGAATAGAGTTGCACTGATCCTGGAGGGGATGGTAGCTGGTCTTAAGCAAAGATCAGATGGCATAATGTAAGTGGAGTCCTTGGGGACACAAATAAGTAGGGAGGTAGAGGAAGAGTAACTTGATTTTTGGAGGTTCTGTCAAATTCTTTATGAGCTGCTGAAAAACGGCTTAAAAATATGTCCTCCAAACTGGACACATTCCAGCCTCCTTATCTTGAATCTCTCTCCTACGCTACCATACCTTCTCTTTCTTTCTCACCACCTGTTGTCTAACAGACCTACAGTTACAGAAAAACACAGTGGAAGTGTAAGGATGTAGAGGAGCAAAACAGGACTTGACACTGGAAGAAAAGGAGACTTCGAGGAGGACTGGGGTGGAGTGAGAGTCGTGCTGCTGGAAACCAGCAGTTAGTGGTTTCCTCTCCTGCTTCCTCTTCTGTGGGTTTTCACCTCCCTGGGGGAAGGCCTATCTCTCTCCTCCCCAGTGAGAAGATATATTGTGTTTGTTCCCTTGAATTGTAAGATCCTGTAAGGTTGTAGGATGATTTCATGAGTGTGTGTGTTGAGGGGGAGGGTCTCCTCCATGGGTGATCCTCAGATTCTGCACACAAATCCCTTCCACATGAGGAAAGGAGGTCAAAACACCCCTACTCAGGACCCTCTTCTGTTCCAGCCAATCAATGTCTATCAGAGAATCTGCCCCACAAAGATCTCCCTTGTGGAAGATGCCTCAGGCAAATGGGGCCAGGCCTGCGCCCAAACAGGTTTTGGCAGCTTCTTTCCTGCCTCTTTCTGTCCTACGGCTTTATGGCTAGAGCTGGTTTGATCATCAATATTGACTTTGGGTGGCTGGCATGGCTACCCACAAGGTATTTCTCCTTCATTTCCCAGATGACAGGTAATGCTGCCCTCTCCTGGTACTATCCAGCAATGCCCCCTGGGCTGCGCCCCCAAATCCTCCATCAGAGACGTTTCCCTCTGGTCTCACCTCCTTACCCCTGCTTTTCTCCTATCTCAGTATCTAACCTTTCCTTCAAAGGGTGGCTTTTTATTTCACTCCCCAGCCTTCCCTAGCTTGGTAAACCAGTCTCTAATCTCTTTTCACCCCAGATTGGAAGGTGTGTCCCTCCCTGACACGCCTTAGAGTTGTGACGTCTCTTCCAGGTTTCCACAGCTCCATTGCTCAACAATTTGCCAGGGGTAACCATTAACCTAGTCCTTAATTCCCTCCCTTACCTTCCTTGCTGGAGGGGATTTTCCAGTCCTTGAGTGGTAGAAGTGGGTTAACCCACCATTTTCTCTCACCTCCTGGATGGGATCTCCCCATCTCAGGGTACCTAGGACAAAGCTGGAGAGGAAGATGCATTTTAAGGGATATTATTTTGTTTTATTTTTCATTTAACTTAATTTTTTTACAAAAAGATCATATTTATTTATTTGTCAGAGAGAGAGGGCACAAGTGGGGGAGCAGCAGGCTGAGGGGAAAGCAGGCTCCCCGCTGAGCAAGGAACCTGATGTGGGGCTTGGTCCCAGGATCCTGAGATCATGGCCTGTGCTGAAAGCAGACTCTTAACTGACTGAGGCACCCAGGCATCCCAAGGGATCTATTTTTAAAAGTATGTATTTATTTCTGTCCCCCTCATAATCTCCTTGCTTCTCTTCTCACACACACTAGAAGGTAAGCTTCATGAAGCCCATAATTAATGTTCAGTACTTTGAGTCTGCCACCTGGTCCAGAGTAGGCACTAAATAGTTGCTGGGTGAGTGAATGACACTCCTCTGTCTTTAGGGGTGCGGGTGTGTGCACCTGTAGAGGGGTATAGACATGTCTCAGTGGGGGGTGTAGGTGTTCTCAGGTCTATTCTCCACCGGAGTTTTGTGTAATTTGAACACTTCTATGCTCCTCTGGGGAGACCAAAATTTAAGCCGGGCACAATATTGCCCTCCTGGGTCATACCCTGCATCAAGGAAATAGGCAAAGGAGGACTAAAATAGGAGTCTCACTTATTTCTGCTTATTTGATATATTAGTAGCTCTTACTAGTTTTCCAGGAACTGTCCTAAGCTTTCACAAATATGAACTTGGTACAAATTTATTTTTTTAAGATTTAATTTATTTGTCAGAGAGAGAGAGCACAAGCCAGGGGTAGCAGCAGGCAGAAGAGGGAGAAGCAGGCTTCCTGCTGAGCCATGGCGGGGAGGACTCAATCCCAGTACCCTGGGATCCTGACTTGAGCCGCGGGCAGACGCTTAACCAACTGAGCCGCCCAGGTGTCCCTCGTGGGTACAAATATTAATTTAGAGTTGTTGGCATAGGCTCAATTAATGTTGCTTATCTCCACTCTCCGGAAAAAAATGCAACTCGCGTCTGCCCCTTTAGCCAGCTCCCCCCTCAATACCCCTAGACCAGTTCTCCGGGTTCTGACTCGAGCTCCCCTTCCGACTTTCTCACAGGCTCTACTTCGCGTCAATCAAAGCCTAGAAACCGGGAATGCCAGAGGCTCGAATGCCAAGCAACCCCACGGGCGGGAAGTTTGAACGTTCTGGCACCGCCCCATACGCGAATAGGCCAATCAGTGTCCAGCCGCCCCAACCACTGCCATTCTGCCTCTCTCGCGCTCCGTTGCATCTCCAGGCAGGATCCGGATCTCTCCGACCAATAGCCGCTATGAAGGGCGGGGCGTGTGCGCGCGCATCTAGTCCTCACGCCAGTAAGACTCTCCTGCTGGCGCAGGGCAGCTAGGGACGCGGTTTCGGGCACGTAGCATTCCAGGTGACGGAAAACGCGGGAAAACGCCGCGAGTTGCACAGGGCTGGGGTGGGAAACTCAGGAGGTTAAGGTTGCGATCGTCGGAGTATAACTGGTAATGGCGGAGAGAGGAGAGATACATACCCCCCTCCCACAGGGCCCTCCAGCCGAACTACAACCTCCGCGTGACCGAAATGGGGGTGGGGCGAGTGAAGTTTCGCATAGTCTGGACTTTAGTGACGTACCTGAGAAGTCGCCTGTCAAAGTGTCCCACAGACGGGGCGCCTGGGTGGCTCAGTGGGTTAGGCCTCTGCCTTCGGCTTGGGTCATGATCTCAGGGTCCTAAAATCGAGCCCCGCGTCGGGCTCTCAGCTCTGTCAAATGAATAAATAAAATATTTTTTTAAAAAATGTCCCACAGATGTTAAAGACAAAATGTTACCGCAGCTCTCCTCGGCCCTCGCCGCCCTGCACCTCAGCCCCCTCCCAGAAGTCCTGGGTGGGTTTGCGTTTCTGCGCACCCCCTCCCCCAGGCTCCTCACGGTGAAACCTCGCTCCTGAACTGCCTTCATTTTCTGCTCCCTCAGAACCTCCGAGACCATGGCCTCTGTCGGAGCAATCCCAGGCAGGACGCCGCAGAGCCCGGGGCCCGGGGCAGCCTCGGCCGGCTTTCCCAGCCTGGCCCCGGTGCCAGGCCGTGGGGAGACGGAGGCGGAGGAGGAGGAGAACGAGCAGGAGCTGGCCGAGGTCTTTGGTGTGGCCTTGTTGGGAGCAGGCTCTCCAGAGAGCGGGGCTTTGGTTGGCCCCTCGGGATGTTAGAATAAATGGGCTGGGAAGAGCTAGCCAGTCGCATGCCTCTGCTGCTTCACCTTAATGAACCGCGATGATGATGACTCTCTCAGGGGCTTGATAAAATGATTACAGTTAAGCAAGACATGGCATAACTTTGCATAACCCAGCAGTTCAAATAGGTTTCCTTTCTTTCTCCCGGGACAGACCCATCTGTGTGTCCTGTGGGCTTCAGGATACTTGGGCATTGCCTATTACGACACTAGTGACTCCACCATCCACTTCATGCCAGATGCTCCGGATCAGGATAGTCTCAGGCTTCTCCAGAGAGGTGGGGGCAGAACCATGGGTTCCTCTATTCTGGGACTGGACGTGTATTTCACTCATATATCCTCACCTGACTCAATCTATTTTATTGACTCCTAGAGGCTCTCTCTGTTGTTTATAGGAATTCATTTCATTATTCAAGGGACATTTATTAGGTGTTTACAGTGTATCAGGTGCTGGACATATAGTCCTGGGCAAATCAGTCATGTTTGTCCTTCAGAGGTTTATAGTCTAGCATCAACCTCCAAGCCACTCCTCTTCCCTGGTACCACCTTGACAGTCTCACTACTCTTTTCCAAAACTTCATGCTTGACTCGTACCTATGCTTCCAATGTGCAGAGCACAGAGCACTCCTTACTTTTTGAGGGAGGAAATGAGGGGTTTTTTTTTGTTTGTTTGTTTTTTGGAGGGTTTCCTGGAGGGGTAAAGGGAGATAGAAAGGGAAGGGCTGTGGGTTCCCTTTTAGAGGATAAAGATCCTTTAACTTATTTGGTCTCCATTCTTCTTCTAAGTATTGGATGAAATCAATCCCCGGTCTATTGTTACGAGTGCCAAACAGGATGAGAATATGACTCGGTTTCTAGGGAAGCTTGGTAAGGATTCGGTAAGGGAAAAGTGAAAATGGGGAAGAACTAAACTATGAAATATTCCAGGAGACTAAACGGTCTTGGAGGGAGCTACAGCCAGGAGGCCAGAATTGGGAGAGAGGGAAGGTGGGACAGAAGCAGGGGACTGAGATGTCCAGACCAATGGCCCTTTCTTTGCTTCCCCCACAGCCTCCCAGGAACACAGAGAGCCGAAGAGACCTGAAATCGTATTTTTGCCAAGTGTGGATTTTGGTACTTCCTTTGCTCTGCCCAGCCCCCAATCCCAGTTTCCCTACCCTTTCTTCTTACTCCAGCCCCATTATCCCAAGTCTCCCCTCAGCTTTATCTCATCCTAACCCTTTGTGTTCTCTAAGTCCCATAACCAGTGTCCTCAAGATCTCTCCTGCTCCCTACCCTTTAATAACCTGAAACCTTGTGAAACTTCCACATAGACATGTCTAGGGTTGAGGGCCTTCCCTGAGAAGGAGTGGTGACACTTTGTGGATAGCTTTGATTGTTGAGAATTTTGCCTTTAAGACAGAGCCATTTGTCCCTAAGAAAAAAGAAAAAGAAAAAGAAAGGCTGATGATCCATAAGACACTTCCATAACAATAACCTTCCCAGGATTGCAAAAAGGATAGTGAATGTTCTATCCTAATTAGATGTTAAGTGTTAACATTAGTGTTATTCATTCCTCTATTAAAATGATCTTTTTGACTCCAGATTCCAAATAGATATCTTCCTGTGGTTGTGCTCTCAGCCAAAGATCTTTATGTTAAATGTAAAATAAAGAGAGAAATAGACAGAGTGAAGATTTGGTTCTTATTTCAGTTCTCCATTAACTGCCTGTGGCAGCTTGGCAAGTCACATCATCTCTCTTGCTTCTGTTGTCTCGTTCTTTTTTTAATTCTTTTTAAAGATTTTATTTATTTGTCAGAGAGTATTGTCTCATTTTTAAAATGGGGTGAAAAATTGGGCTACGTGAACTTTCTCTCCCATGCCTCCCCCAAAATAGGTCTGGAGATAAGCAAACAGCGCCTCCTTTCTGGAAACTACGCCTTCATTCCAGACTCCATGACTGCCACTGAGAAAATCCTCTTCCTCTCCTCTATTATTCCCTTTGATTGCATCCTCACGGTGAGAAGGGTCCTGGGATGCAGGGGCTGGGATGTAGCAGGCTGGAGAAAGGGACAAGCACCCCATTTCTGGTTTTGAGTCCTGGGAGATACTAGTCCAGCGCTGGAAAATAATAGTTTTCCCTGGTGGTGTTCAATCTCGAGGACATTGGGATTGACCTCAGCTCCATTCCTGATCCCCTTCCAGGTTCGGGCCCTTGGAGGCTTGCTCAAGTTTCTGGGTCGAAGAAGGATTGGGGTTGAACTGGAAGACTATAATATCAGCGTCCCCATCCTGGGCTTTAAGAAATTTGTGTTGTACGTGATTCACCCTAACCTCAAGCAAAGTTAGGTGGGATTGGGAGGCCTGAATAGTAAGATGGGTGGGGGGTGCAGAAGTGGGTGGTGTCCTATCCGGTAAAGTGCTCTAGGACATACAGGGGCACCTGAAGGGGATATAGAGCTCTGGGGAGAAGACTGAGAAGGGTGGAACCTAGCAAAGAACTCACACTGCCCCTACCCTAGCCACCTTCGCTTTTGCTTGTTTTCTGTCTTCAGGACCCATCTGGTAAGCATAGATCAAGACACGTACAGGTAAGGAGATGGAGGCAGGTTGTCATCTCTGGGGAGGGAAAAGGATTAAGTTTAATGCTATAATAATCCTAATGAGGCTCCAGTTTCTTTAGTCCTGGGGTTATTAAGGTCTGTTTCCTTGAGGGAAAGGGAAGAGAGGGCAAGGAGAAAGGAAGAAAGGCACAAAGGTGTCAAATAAATAGCCTGCCTTTCTGAGTGATCTTAAAGAGACAAACTGAGGCAGAGAGGAGTGCAGGACAGACCTCACAGCAACCCTTGTCCTCAGGAGCATGTTCCCAACCTCCATTCCATTTTCCTAGTTCCTTTTAAAAACCCAAGTTACCTCAAACTCCTCCATTTCTCCCCGACAGTGTTCTGCAGATATTTAAGAGTGAGTCCCATCCCTCAGTGTACAAAGTGGCCAGTGGACTGAAAGAGGGGCTCAGCCTCTTTGGTAAGTATGCCCCTTCCCTCATCTCTCACTGCAAAAGCCTGCCAGAAAAGCCGCTGCCTCCAAACACGTGTCCTAGCCCCTTTCTCCCCACTTCACTCCCACTGCCAGATGTGTCTTCCACTCCCATCCAGCTCTCTTAGCCTCTTTGTACCTTCCCTGAGCTTAGGCATCTCCCCTCACCCACAGTTGCCCAGTGTCATTAGCCTATCATTTCTGTCTTTACCAATTCCATGTTCATTCCTTAGGCTTGTATGACTGTTTCTGCTAGTTGAGCACCTGTCCAGGGACTTGGGGAGGCCTAGTGTAGAAAGAGAGTAACATAACTGCATAACTGCCTGTGTTTTATTGGCATTGAGTCTTTATCAGTTATCTCTGGCTTTAGGGTGTAGTGGGGACATCGCCCCAAATATCTACATGGTTTCACTGTGCATATCTCGGTGGATTGTGTCTAATGTTTACATATATGTGTTGGGCTCTTGGTGATTCCAACTACAACCACTCTGTGTATTTTTCTGGCTGACTGGTCCTGGGAGTGCCCCTCCCTCCCCTAAGCCCATGTAAGGTAATCCTGGCTCAGACTTGTGGCCAGGCCCTGGCTTTAGCTGCCTTTGTGTCCTGTATCTGGGGAATGCCCCCAGGCCAGCCTGCCCAACACCCGAACCTCTGGCCTGGATGCCTCGGTTTAGACACATCTACAACATTCCTTTCCCTGCCCCTGCTGTATAACAAGCTTACTCCCTGCTCCTGCTCCTCCTCACAGGAATCCTCAACAGATGCCGTTGTAAGTGGGGAGAGAAGCTGCTCAGGTGAGTCTCACAGACATGCCGCAGGCTTAGGCCTGCAGTCCTCGACTCACACACACCACTCCATCTGGTGGTAATAAAAGCAACTGCCCTTTTCCAAATGCTGGCTAAATGCATTTAATCCTTATACCAACCCCATGGGGTAGCTCGTGTTATCTTCATTTGATGTTGTCAGCACAAATACATATATGCCCATTGATGATACAGACTTGCACACATACAAGCAGCAGAAACACAGTCGCAAAACACTAATCCACACATGGTAGTATCTTTTTTTTATTGAAGTGTAGTTGACATACCATATTATGTTAGTTTCAGGTGTACAACATAGTGATTCAACGTTTATATACATTACGAAGTGATCACCACAATAAATCTAGCAACCATCTGTCACCATGTGAAGTTGTTACAATATTATTAACTACATTTCTTAGGCTGCACATTTTCTTTTTTCTTAATAACTAGAAGTTTCTACCTCATATGGTAGGGCTTTATTTATTTATTTTTTTTAAAGTATTTTATTTATTGGGGCACCTGGGTGGCTCAGTGGGTTAAGCCTCTGCCTTTGGCCCAGGTCATGATCTCAGGGTCCTGGGATCGAGCCCTGCATCGGCCTGTCTGTTCAGCGGGGAGCCTGCTTCCCTCTCTCTCTCTGTTTGCTGCTCTGCCTACTTGTGACCTCTCTCTCTCTGTCAAATAAATAAAATATATTTTTTTAAATAAATAAAATCTTAAAAGAAAAAGATTTTATTTATTCATTAGACAGAGAGTGGGAGCACAAGCAGGGAGAGTGGCAGGCAGAGGGAGAGGGAGAAGCAGACGCCTCACCAAGCAGGGAACCAAGATGTGGGACTCGATCCCAGGACCCTTGGATCATGACCTGAGCTGAAGGCAGACGCTTAACCCACCAAGCTACCCAGGCACCCTGGGCTTTATTTATTTATTTTTTTTAAAGATTTTTTTTTTTTTAAGATTTTCTTTATTTGAGAGAGAGAGAAGGAGCAGAGGGAGAGGGAGCTGAGCAGGGAGATTGAGGCAGGCCTCTATCCCAAGACCCTGAGATCATGACCTGAGCCAAAGTCAGATTCTCAACCAAATGAGCTACCCAGGTGCCCCTAAAAGATTGTGGGGTTTTTTTTTGAGATTTTATTTATCCTTTTGACAGACAGAGATCACAAGCAGGCAGAGAGGCAGGCAGAGAGAGAGGCAGGGAAGCAGGCTCCCCGCTGAGCAGAGAGCCGGACGCGGAGCTCGATCCCAGTACCCTGGGACCATGACCCAAGCCGAAGGCAGAGGCCTCAACCCACTGAGCCACCTAGGCGCCCCTAAAAGATTTTTTTTTATTTTAAGTACAATATAGCCCCCAGCATGGGGCTCCAGCTCACTATCCTAAGATCAAAAGTCACATGCTCTTCTGACCGAGCCAGCCACGCATCCAACATGGTACTATCTTTAATTATAAAAACCATATTTCAAATTTAAACTATTTTCTGATGACTTTCAAAATTATGTCTCTGGTTCCAACTTCTATATGTGGAATGTGCACCTCACATCATCGCCGTTTGCGATTTCCACAGGCGGTTCAAACTCAGAGCATCTAAGCTGATGCCCATTGGACCTGTTCCTCTTCCTGCATCCTTTTTTTTTTCTGGCTAATGGCATTGCTGGCAATACTGCTCAAGCACTGAAACTTCACCCTTCATATTCAATTATTCACTAAGGCCTATTGATTCTACCCTGAGATGTCTTTCTCAGCCATCTCCCTTCCTCTTCCCACTGCTCTAATTCGGGCTATAATGTTTTCCAATCTGGAGCATCGCAGTCACCTTCAAATTGGTCTCTTTGCCTCTAATCTCTTCTTTCTCTAATCTGTCCTTCATTCCAAAATACTTGTCATTCCAAAATAGATATCTGAGTGTGTCACTCCACTTTTTTAAACCTTAAGTAGAAACAAAATAACAGAAACCTCAGGAGACTTCCCCATTCCCGGCCAGGGTGAAGATCAGCGTCTTCAGCAGTGTGGTGTTCAGAGCCCCTCCCACTTACGTCAACTTGAATTTCCATCATTATCTTCTTCTTCTCCTTCTTTTTTTTTTTTTAAGATTTTATTTGTTTATTTGATAGAGATCACAGTAGGCAGAGAGGCAGGCAGAGAGAGGAGGAAGCAGGCTCCCCGCTGAGCAGAGATGTGGGGCTCAACATGACTTGAGACGAACGCAGAGGCTTTAACCCACTGAGCCACCCAGGCGCCCTCCATGATTATCTTCTGAGCCCTGCCTAAATCCTTTCTCCCTGGATCCACTCTATATTCCAGTCCTTTGGGCCACTTTCCATCATGGAAATAACCAAGCCTGTGTTTATGCAGTTCCTTCCAGAAAGTCTCTCCCGTGTTCTTCCCCTGTCAGAATCTTACATCCTCTTCAAGGTGCAAGCCCACTATCACCTTTTCCGTGAAACTTTCACAGGCACCTGTAGGGACTGGCACCCATCTTCCCGTTGCTTAGTGCCTGTTTATGTTTTCTGGCTGCACCGTCACATCAGCTTGGAGTTAGTGGTCAGTGAACCTGCTCGCTCTCATAACTGCAAGCTCCATACAGGGGTCCTGCCTGTGGCCTCAGTGCCTGGCACATGGCCTTGGATGTGGTAGACCCAGTGAGTGAGCATGGTACCCAGATGCAAGCCTGCTGGTCACATCTTCTCTGCAGACTCAGAGCTGAAAACTTTGCTAGCCCACAGGTGCACAATTCTTTCCCCACCTCACCTGCCCTGCATTGTGTGTCTTTTGGAGGTTAATTTAGGATAATCCCTGAGGTCATCTCCAGGTAATTGGGATGATTTAATTACTCCCGCATTCTGCAGGTGCAGATCTCTCTCCTCAGCCAGGGATGAGAAGGAAGGCGTTCTTAGGGGAGAACAGAGTTTAAGTTGGGAAGGAGTGCAGATCCCCCAGGAAGGTTCCAGTAGGACATGGAATCATAACCTGAATTACGAACTAAGGATCCAATCGGCCCAGCTGGATGGGGCACCAGGAAGGTGACAGAATTGTCACAGTATGCTCTGAAGAGCACTGTCCTAGCCATCTGCACACCTGAGTTCAAGACCCAGCTATACTTCTTAAAAGGACAGTGACTTTGGATAAGTATCTGGGGAACGCCCCCAGGCCAGCCTGCGCAACACCTGAACCTCTGACCCGGATGCCTCGGTTTAAAGGCTTATTCTCTAAAGGCTTCATTTTCTCAGCTGTAGAATTAGAAGGTTTAGCTTGTCTAAGATTTCTGCTGGCACTAGCAGTACATAAGTCAGAAAAACCTCAGGATTTTACAAGACAGGAGGCTTGGCAAAGCTCTCCAGGCTGGGGACAGGTGTTCAGTCTGGCCTACACTGCTGCAAGTAGAGCTGTCTGTGGCTAAGGAGCAGAGGTGCCTAAAACCCACCCTTGAATCCCACTCAGCCTTCCTCTTCACTCTAACTTGGGGTATCCTAACCCAGGGTAACTGGTCCTCGTCTATGGTATGAGATTCATATCCCCAGGCCCCAGTGTCTCCACAGGTTTCTTATATAAAATAGCATGCCTAATGGCCTACTGTAAGGCAGAAAAGAATTCATGGCTCACGCGTCCTTGCAGAATCTCACACTCTTCATAGCCATCAAAAGACAAGGACACCCAGAATTAGATAAACCAGATGAGACATTTATTACTGTATACTAATTTAATTTCTTAGAAGGTACCTCAGGCACACAAAAGGTAGAAGTAATGATGATAATGATGATGATGTTATACACCTCTGTGTTTACACCAGCAAAATTAAGAATAAGGCAGAGTTATTTAAGGGGTGCCTGGCTAGCTCAGTCGGTAGAGCATGTGACTTGATCTTGGGGTCATGAGTTCAAGCCCCACGTTGGGCATAGAGCTTACTAAAAAAGGGGGAGAGCTGGGTGGCTCAGTAAGTTCAGCGTCTGATTTCAGCTCAGGTCATCATCTCAGGGTCCTGGGATGGAGGCCCTGCGTCAGGCTCCCTACTCGGCAGGGAGTCTGCATGTCCTTCTGGCCCTCCCCATGTTCATGCTTTCTCTCTCAAATAAATAAATACTAATTTTTAAAAGTCTTTAAAAAAGACAATTTATTGAAGCCTTGTAAAAGTGTCCCTCCCCAGTCCTTTTTTCTCTGCAGAGATGACCATTATCATGAATTGGGGACTTACCATTCTGCATGGAATGGCTATATACTTTTACAGAAGAACAGGAAAAGACTAACGTCTGTGCCATTACACCCAGAGGCACTTTTCACAGCCAAATGCAGATAAACTCATGCTGACTCACCCTCTCCTACTCAGCCGCAGAGAAAGCTGGAGCGTTGGCACACAAATACCTCAATACGCTGCTCTCCCTCTAAATATTGACAAGCGC
Organism: Lontra canadensis; assembly: GCF_010015895.1. NCBI lineage: Eukaryota > Metazoa > Chordata > Mammalia > Carnivora > Mustelidae > Lontra > Lontra canadensis. The sequence goes on from NW_022631180.1 coordinate 1,505,498, forward strand.
CATCGCTATCCACATGGAATGACACATGGTCACATCCATCAAAACCAGGATAAACAGAGTCGTGCTCACATGCAGAGATTTTTAGTAAATATGTGTAAACATACCCGCATAGATAGGACACTGGGCTTGCCAGTACAGATACATATCACCACGATCCCCACGGCCCTCCAAACATACACTCTCACAAACTGAGAACAAGACAGTGATTGGGGGCTACGTGGCTCAGTCGGTTGGTTAGGTGTCTGGCTTCAGCAAGGAGTCTGATTCTCCCACTGACCCTCCCTCCTTCAAGCTCACTTTCTCTCAAATAAATAAAATCTTTTTTTTTTAAAGATTTTATTTATTTATTTGACAGAGAGAGATCACAAGAGAGGCAGGCAGAGAGAGAGGAGGAAGCAGGCTCCCTGCTGAGCAGAGAGCCCGATGTGGGGCTTGATCCCAGGACCCTGAGATCATGACCTGAGCGGAAGGCAGCGGCTTAACCCACTGAGCCACCCAGGCGCCCCTAAAATCTTTTTTTTAAAGCTAATTTTATAGATTTTTTTTTTATGATTTTTTTTTTTATTTATTTGACAGAGATCACAAGTAGGCAGAGAGGCAGGCAGAGGTGGGGGGCGGTGGGGAGAAGGGAAGCAGTCTCCCTGCTGAGCAGAGAGCCCGATACGGGACTTGATCCCAGGGCCCTGAGATCATGACCTGAGCCACCCAGGCGTCCCACAAATAAATAAAACCTTTAAAAAAAAAAAAAAAAGACAGTGATGACAACAGATGTAATTTCTGGCCTCCCCTACTTTATCCCTCACTTCTAGGCTGTGGTTCACACGTCCAACTCAGGACCTGGGAGAGCTAAATTCTCGGCTGGATGTCATTCAGTTTTTCCTCCTACCTCAGAATCTGGACATGGCTCAAATGCTGCATCGGTTGCTGGGTCATATCAAGAATGTACCTGTGAGCCCAGGGTGGGAGCAGAGAGGTGGGGAAGGAGCTTGAGGGTCAGTAGTGGACATTGGGCTTCTTGGGGGGCACTAAAGTGGGAGAAGTAAAACTGTCGTCCCATTGTCTGACTGTAGCTGATTCTGAAACGCATGAAGCTGTCCCACACCAAGGCCAGCGACTGGCAGGTTCTGTACAAGGTAAGGCCTCCCTTCTAGAAGCTTAGAGGTCCAGGTTAAGCCTCTTAGCAAGCAATCCAGATCCTCTGCACTCTGCTCACCCATCTAACTTTATCCCAACACTTTAACAACAACAACAACAACTTTGTATTGTGGAAACTAACAAAAAAATTAGAATAATATAATGACCCCCACGTACCTACCATGCAGTTTTAACACCTAGACTCATAACCAATCTTGTTTGATGTATATCTTCTCCCCCTTTCTCCTTCCTGGGTTAGTTTGAAGCAATTCCCAGCCATTATATCATTTCACCCATAACTATTTTAGTATGATTGCTAAAAGAAAATTACTTTGAAAAAAGAATAACAAGGGGCGCCTGGGTGGCTCAGTGGGTTAAAGCCTCTGCCTTTGGCTCAGGTCATGATCCCAGGGTCCTATGATCAAGCCTCACATCAGGCTCTCTGCTCAGCGGGGAGCTGCTTCCTCCTCTTTCTCTCTCTGCCTGTCTCTCTGCCTACTTGTGATCTCTGTCTGTCAAATAAATAAATAAATGAATCTTAAAAAAAAAAACCAACAAAACAAGCAATACCATGATCTTGCTAACAATTAGCATAATTCTTGAATATCATCAATTATCTGATGTACACATTTCTTTTTTCTTAAGATTTTATTTATTTATTTGACAAACAGAGATCACAAGTAGGCAGAGACAGAGAGGAGGAAGCAGGCTCCCCACTGAGCAGAGAGCCCAATGCAGGGCTTGATCCCAGGACCCTGGGATCATGACCCAAGACAAAGGAAGAGGCTTTAACCCACTGAGCCACCCAGGCGCCCCTGATGTATACATTTCTAATCCTCTCTTAAATGCCATGATTAAAAAAAAATGTTTTGTTTAATTAGGGTGCAAATATGTTCAACATATATAATGGGATGATGTCTCTTGAAGTCACCTTTGTGGGTTCCTTTTTCATTTCACTGTTCTCCCTCCATCTCTATCTCAATATTTGGCTCTCTTTTTCCCCTTGCAAGTTATTTGGTGAAGAAGTTGGATTGTTTGCCCAGTAGTTTTCCTTAACCTGGATTTCGCAGATTACATTCTGTACGTGTTTTTGACACGTTTTACTCTGTTCTAGAATTCTTTTTTTAAGATTTTATTTTTCTATTTGACAGACAGAGATCCCAAGTAGGCAGAGAGGCAGGCAGAGAGAGAGGAGAGAGCAGAGAGCACACAGCCCGATGTGGGGCTCTATCCCAGGACCCTGGGGTCATGACCTGAGCCGAAGGCAGAGGCTTAACCCTCTGAGCCACCCAGGCGCCCCTTTAATATTGTTTTATAAGCAGAGGAATATAATGCCTGATATGTCTGTGTCTTCTTTTGTGACATTAGTGGCTTTGATGTTTAATGCTGAAGTCCATTAATTCCTTAGGGATTACAAAATAATGTTACTCTGTCATTCTTTCTCCATTTATTAGTCTGAATGTTTCTGTAAAGAGAAATTTCCTCTCATCTGCTTTTTGGTTACTCAGTGGTACATTTAATATAATAGAAACTGCTTGATTTTCTCCCCTGCCTTTATTTACCAGCTCTCAGCATATAGGAAATTACTAGTGTTCCCTAACACCTTCCATCCCCCAAGGTAGCCAGTGAGGTTTTTGTTGTTTTAGTATCATCATGAGCTCAGATTTACACATGTGTTTCAGTCCATTGCATTTTTAATCTTTCTGCATGTTCAGATTATTCCATCTGTGGCCAATGGGAGCCTCTTCATGTTGTCTTCTGAGTCCTTTAAACATGACCCCAGTAGATGTCCCCACTTGATAGCTTCCCTCCTGCTCTCTGGTGACAAGATGTACCAGATATATCATTTACATCTCCTGGTTCTTTTTTTTTTTTTAAATTTATTTTAAGTAATCTCTGTACCCTAAGCGAGCTTGAACTTACAACCCTGAGATCAAGAGTTGCATGCTGTGCTGACTGAGCCAGCCAGGCACCCCTACATCTCTTGGTTCTGATCCAGAATCAGACATTTCTCCAAAGAGCGCCAGTTCCTTTTAGTGAAAAATGGCATTTCTGTATCACAGTCTGAATCCTAGAGGGTGCACAGCATGGTTTGCTTATCGCTTTAAAGGCTTTTCTGCAGGGCTCCTGGGTGGCTCAGTGGGTTAAGCCGCTGCCTTCGGCTCAGGTCATGATCTCAGGGTGCTGGGATCGAGCCCCACATGGGGCTCTCTGCTCAGCAGGGAGCCTGCTTCCCCCCACCCTCTGCCTGCCTCTCTGCCTACTTGTGATCTCTGTCTGTCAAATAAATAAATAAATAAAATCTTTAAAAAAAAATTTAAGACGTAAAGAAAAGCTGCAAAAATTGCACAGGGTATTTTCATATACCTTTCTTTCACTCAGCTTCCCTTAATGTTAATATATTAATAAAAAAATGTTAACATGTTACATAACCATAGTCCAGTTATCTCATATTTTATTTTATTATTCATAATTCAATGCTATTGTTTATTTTTGCTCAATTTTTTCTAGTTTAGAGCCTTCACTGTTCTTTTCAGATTGACTTTTAATCTGCCCATTTGGCCTTCAGATTGACTTTTCAGATTCAGATGCTGCCCTTCTGATAATGCCCTTCTGACATGGCCCCCAGTGCATTTCTGAACATTTCCTAACTTTCTGCAACTACAAGATGCTCCAGGTTCATATTTTCCTTGCCCCAGCCCTGGAATCAACCATTTCTCCAAGGAGTCCTGGTTACTTTCTTTGGAGAATAGTATTAGAAACCAGAATCTGGACACTAGATGTGGTTATTGCTACTGGGGTATCTAACTTCTCACCAGAGACAGAGCTAAGAAATAGATCCATGTATGGTAACCCATGCACTCATACCTATATTCCTAAATCTATCTATATATTAAAGAACCCACGAGTTCATACTTATACCTCTGATTCCAGGTCAATACTACAGGGGGTATTCCTCCTTTCCTCATTTGTAACTTCCTTCTCTGACAGTGTGAAACCTGCTTCTCATTATCTATAGCAATTTTCTTTGAACATGGATGGTTATAGGTGATTGTTTGTATATTGCATTTCCACTACTCCACATTCATCCTCTGCTTCAGCCTGGCCAGGCTATGCATTTGGGTACTCTGCCGAGAAGACCCACCCTATTCTTTTTTTTTTTTTTTTTTAGATTTTTATTTATTTGACAGAGACACGGCCAGAGAGGGAACACAAGCAGGGGGAGTGGGAGAGGGAGAAGCAGGCCTCCTGCCAAGCAGGGAGCCCGAAGCCGGGCTCAATCCCAGGACCCCGGGACCATGACCTGAGCCAAAGGCAGACACCCAACCGACTAAGCCACCCACGTTCTGCTTGGTATAGTGTGGTGTTTCAACGCCAGCCATGTGGGTTCAAATCCCAGCTCTTTTGTTTACTCTCTGTGAGACCTTAAGCAAATTTTGTTATTTCTTTGTGCTTCAGGTTTGTTGTTTGTAAAATGGAGATAATGCTAGTCCCTATCTCCTAAGATTATTTTGAGGAATGGATGAAGTTAACATATGTGAAGAGTTTAGAATATTGCCTTTCACTTAGTAAACATTCAGAAAGTGTTAGCTTTTATTCCCACTGCTGTTTGCCCTGCTCATACTCTCAACCAGAACACCCTTGTTCCTTTGAATAGCCTTATTCATAACCTAGTTTGATTGTTTGTTTTGTTTTTGTTTTTGTTTTTGATTTTTTGAGAGAGAGAGAGAGAGCGTATGCACACACTTGGCCAGGGAAGGTAGAAGTGGGCAGAGGGAGAGGGAGGGAGAGAATCTCAAGCAGGCTCCATGACTGTGTGGAACTTGACTCCAGACTCAATCCCAAACCCTGAGATAGTGACCTGAGCCGAAATCAAGAGTCAGGCACCCAGTCAACTGAGTCACCTTTTCTCTGTAAAGATATCTCCAATAATGTTAGCCCGAGTTAGTCTTATTCTCTGAACTTCCTTAATAATTTTAGTCAGTTTCATAACTTGATCAGTCTTTTTTGTGGGTAGCCATTGTTTTTGGTGCTTGTTTGTTTCCATCATGGCTAGATTATAAACCTTTGATTCATATACTTGGGTCCTCTGCCATCGAGTAAGGCTCAGTAGATGTCAGTGTGTCCACAATGTCTAACCTTGGCAGCCACCTCAGGGCACTGACCTTCATCCTGCGGAATTAATTGTCAATGACCCTCACCCTTTCTCTCTTCCTGCTCCCTTACCTCAGTGTGTCTTGCCCCTTCTATGCATGTAATTCTCTGCCTTTCATATCCCCTCTTTCTCCTTCCTCAATATGAAATCCTCTCCTCTATTAAAGCACCTACCACTTTATTTTTAAATCTTCTGGGTGTATTTCTGTTTTCCTCACTAGACCATGAGCTCCTCTGGGACAGGGGCCACATTTTAGTTCTTTGTGGCCTCAGTGTTGAGTGGAGTGCCTGGCAGAGTTTGACAGATGCCATTTCCTCGTTTATTGTTTCTTCTTTGCCTCTGAGATCTTCTGTCTGTCCTATTGTGTTTTCTCCTCTGTCCTTCCCTGTCCCCTTGCCTCAACCCACCTTCTGTCCTTTTCTGCTGCAGACTGTGTACAGTGCCCTGGGTCTGAGGGATGCCTGCCGCTCCCTGCCCCAGTCCATCCAGCTCTTTCAGGACATTGCCCAAGAATTCTCTGACGACCTGCACCATATTGCTAGCCTCATTGGGAAGGTGGTGAGTGGAAGAATGAGGCAGAGCCCCTGGGGACCTAGGGGAGAGAGGTGGGATTAGAGGATGGAGAAAACTGGCCTCTGGGGAATGTGGTGTTGGAAATGGGAGACATCAAGTTCAGTTGGATGACCAAAGAATGGGATGGTGAGAGGAGTGGGCAGAACATCAGAGGCATGCTTGGAGGGTTAGTGTCAAAGCAGGAAATGCAGGGAGAATAGGGGCCCAAGGAAAGGTGAGGAACAGGACTGGGGACAGTTCTGGGTGGTGAGCAATTGGACTTTTTATCTCCTCAGGTGGACTTTGAGGGAAGTCTTGCTGAAAATCGCTTCACAGTCCTCCCCAACATAGATCCTGACATTGATGAGAGTGAGTGTTGGGTATGCAGCCTGTGAGCCCTGAAACACGAGTTCCACCCAGTGACAGGGTGCCATCATCAATAGGTGGCCACTACAACTGGGGATGGGTTGCTAACAGGGCAGGAGCCTTCCTTTTGATACCCACATGTCTTCCACCCTCCTAGAAAAACGAAGGCTGATGGGACTTCCCAGTTTCCTCACTGAGGTCGCCAGGAAGGAGCTAGAGAATCTGGACTCCCGTATTCCATCATGCAGTGTCATCTACATCCCTCTGGTGAGGGCAGGAGGGTGGGTGTAACCCCCAGGGATCTTTCATGGGAGATAGTAGGCTCAGGAAGGACAGACTGCTAGGTAAGAAAGCTCCTGGAGAAGCTGGAAGATGATGAACACCCTGTGGTAGCGTTAGGCCCCTGAGGGAAGCACTGCAGAATATAGGAATCTTTCTGTCCTCCAGGGAGATAAGGTGCCCGGTACTGTATTTTTAATTTTTTTTTAAAGATTTTATTTGTTGGGGAGTGCACAAGAACACAAGCAGGGGGAGCGGCAGGCAGAGAGAAGCAGGCTCCTTGCTGAGCAGGGAGCCCGACATGGGACTCAATCCCAGGACCCTGGGATCACTACCTGAGCCAAAGGCAGATGCTTAACCGGCTGAGCCACCCAGGCATCCCGGTGCTTGGTGTTTATTCCCTGTTTTATCTCTTTACTCTCCTCAGATTGGCTTCCTTCTCTCTATTCCCCGCCTGCCTTCCATGGCAGAGGCTAGTGACTTTGAGATTGAAGGACTGGACTTCATGGTAAGACCCTTGACTTCTGTAGTGGGAGGTAAGAGAAATAAGTCAGCAGCTGAGGGAGGGCCTTACCCTATCAGCACTGCCCAATATGGAATGTCTCTTCTATAGTTCTCCTTTGATCCTTGCCAGCTCTGAGATTAAAAAGGAAAAAAGTCAGGGTGGAAAAGAGATGAAAGACCTGTCCTCCGAGAGCTATAAAACCTTGATGAAAGAAATTGAAGGTGACACAAAGAAATGGAAAGGCATTCCATGCTCTGGAATTGGAAGAACAAATATTGTTCAAATGCCTATATTACCCAAAGTGATCTACAGATTTAATGCAGTCCCCATCAGAATACCAACAGCATTTTTCACAAAACTAAAACAAATAATCCTAAAATTGGAATGGAACATAAAAGACCCTAAATAGCCAAAGCAATCTTGAAAAAAAAAAAAAAAAACAGAGGTAACCCAATTCCAGAGTTAAAGTTACATTACAAAGTTGTAATAATCAAAACTGTATGATATTAGCACAAAAATAGGCATATAGATCAATGGAACAGAACAGAAAGCCCAGAAATAAACCTGTGATTATATGGTCAATTAATCTTTTTTTTTTTTTTTTTTCAAAATTTTATTTATTGGGGCACCTGGGTGGCTCAGTCGGTTAAGCATCTGCCTTTGGCTCAGGTCATGATCTCAGGGCCCCATGTTGGGCTCCCTGCTCAGTGGGGAGTCTGCTTCTCCTTCTATCTCTGCCCCTCCTCTCCCTTTCCCCCCTTCCCAGCTCATGCTCTCTCTCCCTCTGTCTCTGAGATAAATAAAATAAGACACCCTTGTCAATCTTTGACAAAGCAGGAAAGAATACACAATGGGGAAAAGACAGTCTCTTCAATGAATGGTGTTGGGAAAATTGGACAGCTACGTGCAACAGAATGAAACTGGGCCATTTTCTCACACCACGTACAAAAATAAACTCAAAATGGATATTAAGGGCCTTTTTATGAAACCAGGACCCTGGGATCATGCCCTGAGCTGAAGGGAGAGGCTTAACCCACTGAGCCACTCAGGCGCCCAAAATTTTAGTTTTTTAACTACTTTGTAACTTACATGGTTGGTTACCAGGGTATTTGCCTCATAATAATTCCTTAAGCTATGTATTTGTTTTATACAATTTTCTGTGTATGTTTTTATTTATTTTATTTATATATTTGACAGAGACACAGTGAGAGAGGGAACACAAGCAGGGGGAGTGGGAGACGGAGAAGCCCAATGTGGGTCTCGATCCCGAAACCCTGGGATCAATACCCGAGCCAAAGGCAGATGCTTAACCACTGAGCTACCCAGACGCCCCATATCTGTTATATTTTTAAATAAAATTTTTTTAAAAGAATAAAAAAGGGTGGGGTGGAGGTGGTGTTAGAGAAGACGGGGACCAAGGAGACAAAGCCCATAGCTTTGAGCCCTTGTTCCCAGTTCCTGTCAGAGGAGAAGCTGCACTATCGTAGCGCTCGAACCAAGGAGCTGGACGCATTGCTGGGGGACCTGCACTGTGACATCCGGGGTGAGGAGAAGCAAAAGGCTGGAGGGGAGCGGGCAGTTTGGAGGACAGTCTACAGGCTCCTTTCCTTCTGCTCTCTCTCTCACTCTGACTCCGCACCTTTTCCTCTCAATATCTTGGAAGGTCTCAGACTATATCTGGTGTCTGGGGGCTTGTCTCTTCTTCATTTTCTCCTGGAGCTGACGCCCAGCTCCTCCCTCCCCTGTCCCCAGACCAGGAGACCCTGCTGATGTACCAGCTGCAGTGTCAGGTGCTGGCACGGGCCGCTGTCTTGACCCGGGTTTTGGATCTTGCCTCCCGCCTGGACGTCCTGCTGGCTCTAGCCAGTGCTGCCCGGGACTATGGCTACTCAAGGCCCCGTTACTCTCCCCAGCTCCTTGGGGTCCGAATCCAGAATGGCAGGTGAGAACAGAAGCGGGTGGAGGCATAGACACAAGGGGCCCAAAGGCCCCATCTTCTGGTGGCTTCATTCATCTGCATTGAGAGGCCACATGTGAGGTGACTTTCTACCCACGGCAGACATCCTCTGATGGAACTCTGTGCCCGAACCTTCGTGCCCAACTCTGCAGAATGTGGTGGGGACAGAGGGAGGGTCAAAGTCATCACCGGACCCAACTCCTCAGGGAAGAGCATATACCTCAAACAGGTGAGGAGAGTCCCTGCACACTGGGCCTCTGGCATCTTCTTCGTTGTCTCCATCTCCCTCCTGCCTCCAAACACAGGTCCCTGCAGCTCCTCCGAGGTGTTCTGACCTGACCTGTCACAGAAAGGCCATTGTGCATACATGTTCTCTCTACTTGAGAGAGAGCCATGCTCTAACAGATCCCTCTGTGGCCTGAAAGCCTCCCCCTACTCTGAACAGGTCCGTGCTGTTCACACTCGGGAACACTGCCCACTCTCCCGCCCTCTTTCCTGATTCTAAGGAGAGCTGAGGGGGCTCTCCTTAAACTGTGTCCACCCCTCCTTGATCTATAATTCACCTCTCAGCCTTGCCTCACCCCCACCCTGGCCCACACCACCAGGCTCAAGACCCTGTCTCCTCCCTATTTAGGTAGGCTTGATCACATTCATGGCCCTGGTGGGCAGCTTCGTGCCAGCAGAGGAAGCCGAAATTGGGGCTGTAGACGCCATCTTCACCCGAATCCACAGCTGTGAATCCATCTCCCTGGGCCTCTCGACCTTTATGATTGACCTCAACCAGGTCAAAGGGAGCAAAGTTGGGGGGGTGGGTGGGACCGGTGGAGGGTGTTAATGGGGAAGGAACTCTATTCTTGAAAAATGATCAGAACAAGAAAACCATTCCCTCTGCTGCGTGCCTTCTCTATTATGGGCAGGGAGCACCGAGTTCAGAGACTGGGAGAATCAATACTTTGAACCTTTGCTTTGCATGAGGCACTGTTGGCAATGAAAGGGTGAACAAAACCCGAGTCTTGCCATTAATGAACTTGCAGTCCAGTAGGGCTGACACACACACAAGCAGCTTTACCCACAGGCAGACTGGTCAGTTCACTGCAGGCCTTGAACGCTACTGAAACTCTCCCTTGTCCACTTGGTCCCCAGCAGGTGGCGAAAGCAGTAAACAATGCCACCAAGCAGTCTCTGGTCCTCATTGATGAATTTGGAAAGGGAACCAACACGGTGAGGAGACAAAATGGAGAGAAACCGAGGAGGGGAAAACGGAGGGGTGGGGTGCTCAGGAGAGGAATGGGGGTATGTGGGCAGGAAAGTACAAGATGGGGATGGCTAGGGCAGGTGGAGTGTATAAGGGGGTGCACCTGTGGTTCAGTACCCTCACCCCTGCCCTGTGCGCAGGTGGACGGGCTCGCGCTGTTAGCTGCTGTCCTCCGACACTGGCTGGCACTTGGACCCGCGTGCCCTCACATCTTTGTGGCCACCAACTTTCTGAGCCTTGTTCAGCTCCAGTTGCTGCCCCAGGGGCCCCTTCTGCAGTATTTGGTAAGGACACCATTCTAGCCCTCTGGGGATCCCTAGGATGAACATTTACCAGAACCCAGAACAGGCTCCTCAGAACAGAGGCATCCTTCCCATTTCTCACTCCCCACAGGGATCAGCCAGGGGTTTCAGGGTGGGGCGCAGACTGATTCATGTTTCACTGTCCCCTTCTATCTCTTTTAAGACCATGGAGACCTGTGAGGATGGGGACGAACTTGTCTTTTTCTATCAGGTGTGTGAAGGCATTGCCAAGGCCAGCCATGCCTCCCACACAGCTGCCCAGGCTGGGCTTCCTGACCAACTCCTTACTCGTGGCAAGGAGGTGAGATCCAAAGGTCAGACACCTCCATCAGGCCTCCCTACCATTGTCCCTACTCTTCTCAGGGGCCTGGGTTTCTGGGTCCATGGGATTTCTGATCCTTATTTCTGGTTCTCTTACCCAACTCCCCCACCTCACCCCACTTCTTGTTGCTAGGTCTCAGACTTGATCCGCAGTGGGAAACCCATCAAGCCTGTCAAAGAGTTGCTGAAGGAGAAGCAGATGGAAAAGTGAGTGTGTGGCCAGTGTCCTGGTTCTTTCCAGCATGTTCTACAGCTCTTCTCCCCCTGTTAGGGACCCAGACAGCCTCTTTGCCCTTCAAAGACCCATGATTTGTTTCTGAAATCCCTAAATTTTCCTGGTTCACTGTGCTACAGCCTCTCCCTTCTGCCTGGGGACACAGCTTTCTATTCTGCCATAAACCCTGCTGTCCTTTCTCCCCTCAGTTGCCAGACATTAGTTGATAAATTTCTGAAACTGGATTTGGAAGATCCCAACTTGGACCTGGACCTTTTCATGAGTCAGGAAGTGCTGCCTGCTGCCACTGCCATCCTTTGAGAGCCCTTCCTTGGCCTTCCTCCACCTTCCAAGACCCCAGCGGGCTGCCACGCCCTGTTTCCTCACCTTCCTCAGACCCAGAATTCTCAGCTTTTCTGCAAATTTTGTTTCGTATTAGGAATAAAGTTTACTTCAGAGAAAGTTATTGTTTCTTTAGACCAGCTAATACAAAACAAAAGAATAAGAACAAGATGAAACACCAAGCGAAGTCCACAAAGGGGCCTACCCTGCCTCAATAGAAACACAGGGACAACGGGGCGCCTGGCTGGTGCAGTTGGGAGTGTGCGACTCTTGATCTCAGGGTCGTGGGTTCGAATCTCACATTGGGTGTAGAGATTACTAAAAATAAACACACACAAACCCACAGTGCCACTGCTGTAGGGGGACCCTGGGTTCCACCCCCGGGGAGAACCAGGTGTTTCAACAGACACTACAAAAGCAGATGAAAAGGAAGACAAAGAAGCCCAACAGAGATGGTCTTTCTCCTAAGCAGGGGCACCCTAGCCTCAGCTAGACACAGCAAAAAGGGCTCTGGGAGGCTGAAAAACAAGGTAGGACGGGCACAAGGCAGGAGAGAAGGGGAGGGACCAGCCCTGGCACCCGTGGGCGTGGCTCTGCCCTTCCCACCTCCGAGCCATGGGGAGCCAGGGTCTTGGTGGACCGCCCCGGGTCCGGGCTCCCTACACAGTTCTGCTGCTGCCACTGGGAACAAGCTGCCGAGACCCAGGGGCCCGGAGCTTTTTCCTCTGGGTGAGTATTAGTCCAGCAAGCGGTCCCAGGGATGCCCACTCCCTGGATCTGCCCCTCCATTTCCACTCAATTTTGAGGACCCGTAAGTCTTCTCCCCTGCCCTCCAGGTGCTCAGTGGTCAGTCTGGAGTCACACTCAGTGACCAGACAGTGAACCCAACCAAGGGCTGAGAGGAAGGGCCACAGCCCAGAGCCCTGCTGTGGAGCAAGTCAGCTTCTGTTTCTTGCCTTCCCAGCTGCAGAGGATGCAGGCTCTGGAGAGGGAGCAGGATGCCCTGTGGCAGGGGCTGGAGCTGCTGGAGCATGGCCAGGCCTGGTTTGAGGGCCGTCTGAGGGAGGCCCAGCACCAACAGCTGCATCTAGGGGCCCTCGGTGAGGTACGGAGCTGCTGTGCCATGTGGGGGAGCAGGGACATGGGGGCAGAGCCTGACACCACCCTGGAAAGGCAAGAGTTAACAGGCAGGGATCATGAACTGGAAGCAGCTGATGACTGGATGCCACCAAGTGTTAGGCTGGTGTTCATTGTTGGGATTGGAGGAGGCTGGCCTGCATTCTATTCAGAGGGACATGGTCTGGATCACTCCACTGAGATGGGGGAGTGGCCTGGATTATTTCAGTGGGGCAGGACTAGACAGGGAGGATCCATAAGGAATAAGGAAAGGGGTACTGTGCTATTTACAGGGGGATGGAGGAACTGGATTGTTAAAGAGATGGGAGTGGAGAGTATTGGGTTTTTCCACCTGCCTTGAGGGCTACTGAGATGAGGGGATCCAGATGGAGATGATATATGGCCTGTGGTGACAGAAAGAGTGGCAGATGGACCGCAAGTTTTCACCACCAACTCCTCCTTTAGAATTTTCTAACAGATTTACACTCAGAGCCTCGTGGCCCCCAGTTAGCCCAGATTCAAAAGGTGAACATGTGTTTGCAGAATCTGATTCAGGAGAAGGTGAGTTTATTGTTTTTCGTTTAGATTTTTGGGAAGGTGCGGGTAGAGAGGGGACTTGGGATCAATGTTTAACAGAAAAAAAAGCAAACCCTGCCCCCTCCCCTGCCCTCCCCATATCCCCTAAATAAGGCTAGTTCCTGTGCTGCCCAGGACTGGAAGGGAAGGCCAAGGAAGCAGAACTTACAGCAGCAACAGGTAAACTGTAGGAATTGGAGGGGGGGGTATAGGGCGGAAGCTCTGGACCCTTGCTGGGGGGGGAGGGCGGTGGGCAGATGCCCACACTCTTTTTCTCCTCCAGGAGTTGCTGAGGCAGAAGGGAGGCATTCGGCCAAAAGGAGAGACCCCTCAGCTGGGCTGTCCCAAGATGCAGAAGGGCCCAACCCGTGTGTAAAGCCTTCTCTGGGTTTCCTCATTTGGTGAGGGGGAAGGCTGTGTCAGAACCCCCAGTCTCCTCATTCTGCTTCTTAACAGATAAATGGCTCCAGGTGGTGGGTCAACTGAAGTCCCAACATCTTGGTGTAAAGTTTCTTCTCTGCAACTGAAAACTTCCATTTCATCTTCTTATGCCCTCATTCTCCCTTATATGATGTGCTTAAATGATCTTTCTTTGAAATCCCACTCTAGAGAACACATGTTTATTGAAACCGTCCTTGAACTTTAAATACAAAAATAAAATAGGGGCTTCTTCAGAATTTTAAATAAGAACAATTCTATAAATAAACCCCACTCCCAAATTTAGTCTACTCTCCATATTTCTTTCCTTCTACCTGAGCTTGGGAAAGCATGAATAACTAGTGGAATAAAGAGATGCTGTGGAGAGATAGGAAGCAACTTTCTCCAAAAAGAGGTATTTGGTTTAGTTCCCACCAGGATTAAAGAAAGTGCACTGTGGGAAAATCTATTGTCCTCTATCCCGATCTCACTAAGAAAGAGAGGGACAAGTGCAACAGAAGGAAAACCTCCATCCCAGCTGGGAGAGGTGGGGTCCCAAGGCCCACATTACCTTCTCACCAACGGGGCAAGATTGCAAATAGCTCTGGAGAGCCATCCCTCAGTGTCACCACGAGGCCAGGCCTAGCAGGAGCAGCACCCCTCCAACTGTGCCCCACCAGGGCTTGTCCACCCGCCCTCCCCTGGCCCTTCCCTGAGTCACCAAAGTGGAGGCCGGGCTGGTCGAGGTGAGGATGGGGCCAGATGAGTGGGCAGGGGTGGCCAGAGGGTCCTGGGGAGAAGGGGGAGAGGCTGTCAGGATGTCTGTACCCAAATTAAGCCTACAGGGCCCTCCTCTTAGGCTGTGTGGCCTGAGATGGGAATAGGCGTGCCTCACCTGCAGGGCGGGGCCCAGCACCAGGAGCCGGAGGAAAGCGTGGGTGGGAGGCCCTGGGCTAGCCTCTCGACCTGTCACGGTCACAGTCACTGTCACCACTGAGTCTGGCATGGCTGAGTCTGGAACCTCCAAGCATAGGCTTCCCCAGGCGGACTCATTCAGTTCCAGGCGAACCCTGCCAAGTGGACACAGACACCAGGCCAAGGGCCAAGCTCTGAAGAACTGAGAGTCAGCGGTCCGGGGGTCTGAGCTAAGCGCCAGCAGGCAGGCGGAGACCCAGCACCAATCGGAGGGGGCTGCTATAGGCGGGGCTTCAGGCATCAGACCCCAACGCCAAGAACCAAAAGGTTCGCCAGAACTGAGCAGGCGGGTTCAGGGGCTGTACCTGGAGAGATTGGAGGTGAGAGGGAAGCTGGGGCTGACAGATGTCCTAAGGTCGAGATCCTGAGGACCCGAGAAGCTAGTGATGCGGAGGCTGAGTGGGGCCTTGCTGCCTGGAGCCAGGAACCCTGGGGAGCCGCTGAGCTGTGGAGGAGGAGGGTGGGTCACGGCAAGAGGGGCTACTGCAGCCCTTGCCACCCGCACCTTCCCCTGGCGTCTCACCTCCAGAAGGACGGGAACCACGGTGCATGGCTGGGTGGCCACTCGGTGCAGGCCTTGCCCCTCTCCGTCCTGGCCGATCAGCTCCACAGAGAAGGGTCCCGTGGTGGACAGAAGCACTGGTGGGAGCGAGGCGGTGAGGAGACCGCGCTCCCGCGGTCCTGTGGGCTCCAGAGGCACCTGGCCCCGCTCAGCACCGTCAGGGACCCCTCGAAGGACGATGTGGGAGAAGTGTGGTCGAGGGTCTCCGGGCTTGCCTCTGGAGCCTAGCCCTGTCACCTCTACCAGCAGCTGGGTCTGGAGGCCTGGGACAGGGTCAGGGATGGGTGGGGAGAACGAGGGTCCGCAGGAGATACAGAGACAGGGAGAAAATAATGAATGGCTTTTGGAATAGGGGTTATTCCTGGGGAGTACAGATGGAGAAAAGGGGTTACCTCTGAGGGTTACTGTTGGGCAGGGTCAGGAAAGATTCTGGGATGCTGGAAATGTTCTAAATCTGGAACCGAGGACTGGTTACGTGGTTCGTTATATGAAGTCCGCCCCGCGTGTACTTTAGTTTGGTGCCCTTCATTATACGGGTTGTAACTCAATACAAAGTTAAATATATATATAAATAATGGGGGCACTTGAATGCCTCAGTTAAGCATCTATCTGCCTGCAGCTCAGGTCATGATCCGGGGCCGCTTGCTCAGTGGGCGTCTGCTGCTCCCTCTCCCTCTGCCCCTCCCCCCAGCTCATGAGCGCAAGCGCAGGCACTCTCGCGCTCGCGCTCTCTCTCTCTCATAAATGAGTAAAATCTTAAAAAATAAGAATGGACAAGTTGGGGCAGGGAGACAGATATACCTGCAACTGGCTGAGTCAGGGGGTAGAGGCCAGGGTGGGGGCCATCCTCCATGGGAATCCCAAAGTAGAAGAGGAAGTCCAGAGATGTCTGAGCTGAGGAGGGCCAAGGCAATCAGAGACCTTCCGGAGAGGAATGTGACTGATAGTGCTCTCTGAGCTCTGCAGCCTTCCCTTCCCCTCCCTTCGGTTCCCAGGAGTAGCTCCCTCCTTACCTTGCACTCTCACCCGGGGTGTGCCCTCAGCTGTGACCTGGATCTCCCAGGTCCCTGTCTGTGGCGGGTCATTCAAGGTAACTATCCAGAACTGCCCGAAGCGACGCGTGTGACCTAGAGGCCCCTCACCTTCCTCCTGGCCCTGGGAGACCCCTGATGGGAGAGGGGGAGCAAGCGATTGGCACAGGGGACCATCCCCATCCCTTAGTATGTCACCCTTTTCCTCCATTCTTCCCTCTGCCTCAAGACACACACAGGGAAGTACCTGCAGGGTTCCTGATCCAGAAGCTGCTGACCTCCCTGTGGATCCGAACTGTGACCTTCTGGAGCAGCGCATCCACACTGAACACAAGTGGCCTCCCAGACACCACAACAGGAGGCTCCAGGGGAAGGGTAACCTTGAAGGATGGGAAGAACCACAAAACACAGGAGAAGATAAGGCAGTGAATGAAGTGGGAACTAAGACAGGAGAAAGGTGGAGACAGAAGGAAACTAAGTCACACGAGGAGAAGGGAGGCCAGTGACAGGGAGGGGGCCAGGGATGGAGTTACAGTCAGTGACAAAGTGGAGACAAGGGATTGAGGGTGAAGCCATCGCTTCTTGTCCCTCCTTAAAAGATGGCAGGATTTCCTGTGGTGGCCCTAAGGACAGACTACTGGAGGCCAAGGTTGGGGGACAGGGAACAGTACTCATAGGGAAGGAGCAATGTGGAAGGTGGGTAGTCATGGATCTCAGAGGAAGAGAAACCTCCTTTCCCACCCTTCTGACTGTAGTGGCAACACACTGGGTTAAACCATTAACCTGTGAGAAAGAGAGGCCGTGTCACCCACACCCTTAGATTCTCAGTGGAAAGCATTAGTCCCTCCTGTGCCCACACTTACTCACCAGGTCAGCCATGCTGTCCCCAACAATGGCGGCCACATCCTGAATGTGCTGGTCCTTGGTGAAGATGACCTCTCCTCCTGAGGCCAGGGCCACTGCTTCATATGGTTCAAAACGTAGAGGGGACAAGACCTCACGCCGAGCTCGGCCCTGAACCCTCGATGGGTCTTCAGTCACTAGGAATGTCACCTGTGCCCAGAAGAGAAGCCAGTACTTGAGAACTCCCCCACTATAAACAGGGGTCTCCTGTGCCCAAGGGCTCTACAGAGCTGATGACCAGTGGCAAGTTCCCTGTCTGCCCTCCGACTGCCACTGCTGGGTCTCTCAGTGACACGACCCCAAGGCCTTCACTTAGCAGTCGCCACTCCTTTGTACTTGTCACCATATGTCACCCACAGGGTGGATTGTTGGCAACTAGATCCCCAGTTTTTTAAGAGGTTTATTGGCGACAGGTTCAAATATGAATTCAGCATCAAATAAGGGATCTGGAAACATTATACTCATTGTCTGCTTTTCCCGCCCCACACCAAGGCTGGGTCAGCCACCAGAGTGTGGGGCGATGCTCATTGTGAAGGTATCATCCTCAGGTCCCCCACATCCCTGGTGGCTGACATCAGGTCCCCGTCAGCTGTGCTCACTCTGCAGCGCCGCTCCTGAGTTAGGGATTCCACCCGGCTGGTGAGCATGGCATCCTTGGGGGAGGCGTCAGTGAAGACAAAGATGTCTGAGAGCGGAGGGGTGTGCAGCAGAGCCAGCTGGCAGGGAGGGGAGAGCGCTGGCATTAAACATGGTGGCAGCAGGTGAATGGGTAGAACCAGGGAGGACAGAACTGAAGGACAAAGGACCCTGGAACCTGGGAGGGAAGCTAGGGGTACTGAGCTCTGAAGGTGGGAAGGGAGGTGGAGGTCCCAGGAAGGCTCGAGTTCCCCTGGGTGGTGGGACCTGGAAAGGGAGAAGACGGAGTGGGGGGGTAGGGCAGACCTCCAGGGCTGACAGGCACATCTCAGGCTCATCTCCACCACCCAAAGCATGGATCTCATTGAGCTGTTGCCAGAAGCTGTCAGGGTCACTGGTTGTAAAGACAGGACCAAATCCTGGGGAGGGAGAAAGGAGGTTGAGGTGAGTGAGGAGCAGGGTCCCCTATCCCTACCCAGGACCACCTCCCCAGTCAAGAGACCTGCTGTCGAGGCCAGGCTCCTGGGGTGAACAAGTATTGAAATAACAATATTCCCTTATATTTATATGGGCAGGGCAAGGGCTAGTTACACTTGGGGGAAAATGGACCTCATTTCCTTCAAAAAATGGCAGCATCTCCTGTGGTCCTGAGCAGGGCTTTATCAGGTATGTGTGTAAATATGAAAAGACCTGGGGCCTCGATTTCCTCACCAGAAAAATCAGAAAAATAACAGTACTTACCTCACAGAGTCATTCGGACTAAATGAGTGGATTTTGTAAACCTTAGAATTGTGCTTTGACCCATTATAAGTGCTAAATTCTTTTTTTTTTTTTTTTTTTTTTAAGATTTTATTTATTTGACAGAGAGATCACAAGTAGGCAGAGAGGCAGGCAAAGAGAGAGGAAGGGAAACAGGCTCCCTACTGAGCAGAGAGCCCGATGCGGGGCTCGATCCCAGGACCCTGAGATCATGACCTGAGCCGAAGGCAGCGGCTTAACCCACTGAGCCACCCAGGCGCCCCATAAGTGCTAAATTCTTAATTACTCAAAACTCCAGGGCGCCTGGATGGCTCAGTTTTTAAGAGTGGGCCTTTGGTTCAGGTCATGGTCCCAGGGTCCTAGGATGGAGCCCCACATCAGGCTCCCTGCTCTGTGGGGAGCCTGCTTCTCCCTTTCCAGCTCCCCCTGCTTGTGTTCCCTCTCTCACTGTGTCCCTATCAAATAAATAAATAAAATCTTTAAAAAAAAAACAACCTCCATCAAATATGTGTTAAGCCCCTATTAAATGCCAGCTACTGTGAGATTTATGCAGGTAGATTGGACTCAACTCCTGCCCATAGGGAATTCTCAGTCCTATGGGTATTTGGCAGTCATTTCAACCCTAGGAGATGGACGGGATAAGACAAGTACTGACCCATTTTATGGACGATGAAACTGAGGCAAAAAAGGCTAAATGATCAGCCTAAGGATGCACAGTGACTGGTCAACCCAGGGCAGAGGGTCTGACTTCCAGTTCAGTGGGGAAAGGAAATACACTCTAACTAGCTGTCTCAGAGGCTTCACGGGGGCCTGCACCCACCAACCCCCGCCCTCATCCCAACATCCATCCACAGGAAATGGAGAGAATTGAGAATGGCTGATTAGCATGGAAGCAGAGTCCCCTGCCTAACCACAGATCATGATTAACCTCATATGGAAAGTGCTACCATTTTGGAAACACCAGACGTGCCTAGTTGTTTGCTATGTGCACACAGGTACCGGTAAAGACTCAACCACGGGAGGTGTCACCATTTTGTTAAGGAAGTGGAGCCATGAGGCCCCACTTCCCCAACAATGGCATTTACCCCTTGCCCTGGACTTTCCTTCCACTATCCTCGCCGACCACAGTTACCTGGATCGTGGAAAGGCACCAGGACGTAGTGGACGGGCTCCATGGGGCTGCCCCGCCGCTGTTCCACAATGTGGCGAGCCTGGATTTTGGCAGCATTGATCTCCTCACCCATACTGCCCGTGGTGTCCAGGACGAAGCTCAGGCTGGAGGCCGGGCTGATGTCCAGCAGTCTGGGGAACAGGCCGGAGACACAGGGAAGAGCCTGCACATTTGTCCCCAGCCACTGACTACTCAGGTCCCCCAGGAGCACACGCCCACTGAGGAGCGCGTCTCGCAGAGACCACTCACCTGGAGAAATCTCTGTCTCCCAGGCGGTTTCTCAGGAGACTGAAGGCCTGGATGGAGGCCTGAAGGGCCAGTTTTGCCGCCTGGAGGTGCAGCGTGTGGTGGGGGGAGAAGCCCGGGGATGTGCTATCCTTGTTGATGCCTCCCCGTGGGGGCTGGGAGCTGCTCCGGTCAAAACGGCCCCCATGGCTGCATTTCCCTGGGTTGGGAAAGAGATCTGGGGGGTGTGGAGGTAAACAAGCCACTGCCTCCTAAGAAAGTGAGGCCCTTTTTGACCTGGCCTGACCTCTCAGCCTTCAGCCAAGGGTCAGCAAGAAAGATGACATTTTGTGGAGGGCAAATCTAGAGTAAATCTGGAAGGGTCAGTCATCACAGTACACAGTGGATCCCCTGATCCCTCCAGTCAGTCCCCAGAAGCTGCCGTTGGGTAATGGAGAGGTCTTAGCAGCTGAGTAAGAAGCTCTTCCCCCCCAACAATCATGGCCTCCTCAGTGGGCCTCCATCCACCCACCCCATTCCCAAGGCCCTCGCCTTCTTCCAGGAAGTGAAGCCATAGGAAATGGGACAAGGGTCTACAGTTCTGAGATCCCTAGGGAGACAGCCAGAAGGAAGGAAGGAACTTTCTCCCCTTACTTCTGCCTGGTACCTGGAGGTTTGGAGGGATGAGTTCCAAAGTAGCCAGATGTGAGGAGTGTAAAACCCAACAAATTCCCGGGGCAGCTCAACTCCTCACAATCAGAGCAGGTAGGATCGTCCACTGGGAAGAGAGAACAGGGGTCTAGACCCCAAGATTCTACCACCACTGACCTTTATCCCCGTCCATCCAAACTTTGGCTTTCCTCCCAGCTTGCCAAAGCCCATATGTACCCTTCTAGGCTTAGAGGAAAAAAACCCCGGAGATCGTCTGGTGATGAAACTGAATATATGAGACAGGGACTGCGCTAGGAAACCCAGAAGCGTGGTGAGCAGTACTGCAGGGACTGAGCACGAAGCCAACTTGTAGTAGACAAGAGGCGGCCATAGTTCAGGTGGAAGGAAGAGGGGGCTGTGAGGGAGAGCTCTGTATGCTCCATGCCATGTTGGGGGAGGAAGCCACATAAAAGAGAACTCAGCTGAGGTCTGCAGACCTTGGCCCTGGGTCTGTCCTCCCCTGTATGACCTTGGAGAAGCTATCTAAGTGACCTGGCCTTTGGCTGGGCTGGGGGAACCTCACAGGTTGTTCCCGAGAAGAAGCAATGTCACATCCTATGTGACCTGAGGATGTGACACAGGGGTTGGGTAGGCTGACAGGACTCGGCTCTGTGGGTTTCCAGCAGCACCAGGGTCATGGCTGTACCTCGTGCCAGGCTCCGGAGCTCCTGCCTCGGCCAGAGGAGGTGAGGGTGTGGTTGCTGCTGCCCCAGTTCCACCCAGTTGCTGTGACTATAGAAATCCTGGGCGCAGGGGGGCAGAAGGGGACTGTCATCACAATCTCCAGCCCTTAACCCCACTCCTTTGAGTCTCCCCATCTAGAAAGTCTCCTCTTATCAACCCCTGCAACGCCGCGGCTGCTGTCAGATGTCCCAAGTGCCCTCCACACCCTCTGCCTGTTGCCCAGG
Organism: Lontra canadensis; assembly: GCF_010015895.1. Taxonomy (NCBI): domain Eukaryota; kingdom Metazoa; phylum Chordata; class Mammalia; order Carnivora; family Mustelidae; genus Lontra; species Lontra canadensis. The sequence goes on from NW_022631180.1 coordinate 1,526,871, forward strand.
AGGGAGCTTTCCTCAAGTGAGAGTCTCCCAGTGTTTGCTCCCATCTCCCTCAGAGCCCAAAGGCCAGACCTCTGGCCTCCGTGTTCTCTGGCCACAATGGCCTTCTGCTGCTCCCACCGGAAGTGCTGCCAGTTCACAGCTGGGGCACTAGGGACCAGCCTCAGGGCTTTGGCAAGCAACACCCCATCCCTTCTAGAGCAGGGGGAGGTGTGACGAGGAGGCACCCTGAGGAAGCCTCTCTCTGGGGGATGGGAAGACCCAGAGCGAAGACCCCCCTGACCGATACAGGCTATTCTCACCTGCAAAGCATGAAGCGCAGCCCCGAGGCGCTGGCGGGCCAGGGTGTGCTCCAGGGCCCTGGCTGCCACCAGGGCCTCCCGGAGAGCCCCCACCAGGCGCATGCGTCCCTGGCCTAGCCGCTCTGCATCGAAGTGCAGGTCAGGGTCGTTCCTGGATGTTGGCAGGAAGTCCTGGGCTGCATTGGCACGAGACACCTCACCTAAGGCTGCTCGGAACCGCCGGGAAGGAAATCCAGGTCCAAAGTAGGAAGCAAAGAGGTCGTCGGCGAGGAGGGTGCGGCCCTGAAGAGAGTGGGTTAGGGACTAGAGGTCCCTGGGAGTGGACCATTGCCCATGTTTCCTCAGATGAGGTGTGCAAGGAATTGAGTGCTGGGCCCTATGAGGGAAGGGCAATTCTGGATCTTTCTAAGGAGTGTGGACTCTTGATTTTCAGGACCGGGACCCTTGGGAACTCATTACAGGGGGTAGTTTTGAGATGCAAGGAGAGGATGTCCCTTCTTTTGGCAAGCAGAGCCCTCAGTGAGTAGAAGTCCCAAAGAATTGGGGAATCCAGCTGGGTTGTGACAGGACCTGGGGATGCTCACCAGGAAGTCCTCAAGCTGAAGTGGGGGCCGACCTGGGGGCGGCTGCTCCAGGAAGAGCTGCAGGGTGACGTTGAGGGCCGCTTCCTCAGTCAGGTCCTGGTGGGTGACGGAGCCGGGGGCAGCCAGGAGGCTCCAGATGTTGGGGAAGAAGGAAGCGGTGGGGGGCAGCAGCTGCAGCAGCAACAGCAGCAGCAGCACCGGAGGGCTCTGGTGGGAGAGGGGCACGTCTGCAGGGAGCATGGCTGGGACATGGACCTGGAGGACAGAAGTCTCTCAAAAGTAGGAAGCAGCTGTGAGTCCAGGGCATGCCCAGCTATCTGTCCACCTGGGCATCTGCTTTGCCTCAAGCACCTGACAGGTCCCAACCTGGCTTCCCCACCCTCTCTCCTCAGTTGCCCAGATAACCCGAGGCCCTTATCAAGCTATTAGGGACAGACACTTGCAGGAGAGGGGCGGAGGCTCCTCCCCTAGGACCCCCCCTCCCCACCCCCAGACCTACATCTCCCTAGCCTAGCCACTCACATATAGAACGTCTGAATCCCCTCTCTAGGCCTCAGCAACCTACCTGGTTGCTGGTTCTCCGGCAGGGCCGCTGGGGCCTGGCGTCACAGGGCACTTAGGTCAGAGTTATAATTAACCTAGGCGGAGACTCAGTGGAGTGGGAGGGAAGCCTGGGCAGAGGATGGGGCAGGATTGGCAGCCCCGGCCCCTCTACCCATGCCCACCCAAGGGCACAAGCAGCAGCCGGCACCAGGGCGGGCCTCCCTCAGCAGCAGCACAGAGGTGAACAGAGAAGAGCTGGGAGGAGGGACTGAGCAACATGACTCAGGCCTGGCTCAGCGCCAGGGACAGACCCAGACGGACACACCTCTTTGCCCACCCAGTGCCTCCAGCCTGCAGCCCTCGCATTGCTCATGCCCGCTGTGTCCACGGGTGTAGGCACCCAGGCCCTCCGTGCCCCTCCCCAGTCCTAGCACACACAGACAACAGAGGGTTTTGTGGCAAAATATTTTATTGCTGCCACCCCCATGGTGGACACTGGAGGTTATGAAGAGTGGAGTCGGGTGTATCACAGCATCTTCTGGAATAGCGCAATGGCCTCATCCACTTTCCTGAGCTCTGCTTCTGTCTGCTGGAGCTGGGGGTGGAACAAGGGAGAGGGGGTGTGGGTGATGAGGACCCAGGCCCAAGAGAGGAGACAAATGCCAGCAGCAGGCCACAGCCCAGGGTACGTGACCCATGATGTGATGCCCACAATGGCAGGGAGTACTCTGGGGACGGTGTGAGCTTGGCAGGCCTGCGCCCCCCTCATTCTCCCCAGTCTCCCCAGCCTCCCCAGCACCACCTGACTTTTCTTCCAGCATCACTGACCTCCCAGGGCTTGCCTTCTGCCAGAGTGGCCAGTCCCCAAAAACAAAGGGGCCTCAGAACCAGCAGCCCCGCCCCCAGGTGAATGGTGGGGCACCGGGGTTAGGAACACAGGATCCTAGGCCAGCACTGGGTGCTCGTTTGTAAAATGGCAATGGTAGAGCTTCCGGGAGAACAGACAGCCCACTCAGCTGCCAAGGCTCAGTAACTCAGCCTCTGCTCATTTCTGTGTCATGTGGTTCACCCCACTGCTCCTCCCTGGAGAGACCCCAGCTGAGGCCGCTGGGCTTCCTGACTGCAGGCGGTCCGCAGAGCAGCCCCAGGCATGTGGGATGCCACGTTCCGGGCACTGGGTGAGGTATGAGGGCTCTGGCCGGGAGGCAGGATACCTGGTTCTAGGTCTGCCTCCGTCCTCACCTGGCTTGTGTGACCCTGGGCGGTACCCCCCGCCCCTTGCCTGTTCCTCATGGAAGAGAACAGACTACACGGACCCCACCTGTTCAAGGGGCCCAGGCTACCTCTTCTCCCAGGACTGCCCAGGTCTGGGGTCTGATGAGGGAGGGAGCAGATGGTGAGGGAAACAGAGAAGGAGCACCCGGCCGCCCCACACACCTTGGCTCTGTCTGCTTCCTGGACGTCAAGGGGCACCTTGCTCGGGTAGCCTGAAGCAGCGCGGCGCTCCCGCAGACGTTGTGCCTGGCGCTGTGCCTCGCTGCGCTTGGCCTGCAGCTTGCCCAGCTCCCGGGCCGGGTCCACCAGCCCCTGCAGTTGCAGGTGGACGGAGCAGCGGTCAGAGGCCAGGGCCACGGCACAGCCGTGTGGCACGGGAGCCCCTAGGGCCAGGACGGCCACCACACCCGCACTGGCCAGCGCCTGCACATAGCCCGACACTGCCGATGCCAGAGCGCCTGTGGCCTCATCGGCCACTTCCAGGAAACCTGTGGGGAGGGAGGAAGGAGAGATGTGGCTCTGAGGAGATGTGCCATGAGGCCATCACGCTGGATGCTGGTCTGAGTGGGCGGAGGGGACCAGGGGACAAGGTGGGTGTGGAGGCCGGAGGCTCACAGTCAGGCCGGATCCGGGTGAGGTTGTAGTCCGCACGCAGGGAGCGCACAGCCCGTGTGATGCTTAGGGCCAGTTCCATGGCAGCTTCTGCATCAGGGTCCTTCCAGGAGCACTGCAGGGTGCAGGAGGCAGTGAGGGAGGCTGGGGGGCAGACCAGAGGCCCCTCCAGGCTGCATCCCATACCTCTGAGGGCTCCGGATAGGGGGTAATACAGAGGCTAGGGGGAGCCTGTGGTGTCCGCCGGGGCAGCCTCTGGAACAGCTCCTCAGTCACAAAGGGCATGAAGGGTGACAGCAGCCGCAGGCCAACATCCAGGCAGGTGTAGAGGGTCTGGCGAGCACACTCAGCCACCACCTGGTCCACCCCATTCAGCACAGGCTTCAGGCACTCCTAGGGAACCAGGAAGCATGGGGCTCAGGGATGGAAAAGGTCTAGCCTCCAGCCTTCCCTGTGCCTGTGAGGACCGGGAAGGTGAGAGGTTGGCCCAGGTCTCATGGCCAGCCACTGGCAAAGTAAAGGCCCAGGGCTCTGACGCCCTCAGCCCCATACCACTCCTCCTCACCAGATAGACATCACAGAGCTCATAGAGCCAGAAGCTGTACTGGGCAGTGGTGACAGCTGGGAAATCGTAGGCCTGGAAACCTTGGTTGCTAAGCCTCACGGCCTCAGTCAGCCGGCTGCGGATCCAGCGGTCCACCAGGCTCTCGTGGCCTCCAGGCTTGGGAAGAAGGAGTGTATCAGCTAGTAGGTACCATATGCCCCAGTGAAGGAGGCAAAAGCCCATGGGGAGCAGGAACCATGGGCAGGTTTGCATTCCTGGAGGCTGACAGGTCCGAGGCAACCATCACGTGCCTGTTATGTGGAGGAAAACGGACAGGCCCCCTGCCTCCTTGGGGGAGGACCCCAATGCCCCAGGCTTTCACTGTAACTGTCCGTCCCTGTGTCCATCAGTCCCCTCAGTTACACAAAGGTTGCTCCAGGGTAGGGCTTGGGCCACCCAACCCCGAGGCTGCAATCCTGACCAGCACAGGCCACGCTTGATGCCTGAGTGGCATCAGTACAGCCCGTGCAGGTGCTGCCCACCTTGCCATCTAGTGGGTCCTCACCTCGGAGGTTGGCAAGGGCACGAAACCCTTCCCAAGGCCCCGGAGCGCAAACTTGGTGGCATTCCAGAGCTTGTTGCAGAAGTGGCGGTACCCCAATATCCGGTTCACGTCCAGGTTGATGTCACGACCTGCGTGGGAGCAGAGGCTGAGTCCCCACCATTCTCCCTCCTGACTTGTGCCCATCATGGGGAAGGGAAGGGCGGGCCGCGGGGAAGGAGAAGGGGCTCGGCCAAGAGGTTTTGGAGGCCATACCCTGAGACGTGTAGGCACAGAGTCCAAACCGCAGGGCATCGGTGCCACACTCGGGAATCCCTGCCGGGAAGTCTGCCTTCTGTGGGAGGAGGCAATGGGGGGCACCTTGAGGCGGCCACACCTCCCCAGGCCCACACTCCAGCCCCCAAGCCCGCCCTTGGTACCTGCCCTTCTTTAGCCTTCTCCACCTCGCTAGGATCCAGGTTGCTGCTCAGTAACTGGTCGTGGAGGCCCTGAGGGTGAGGTGGGAGTGCTCAGGGGGCTGACGCCATAGCCCCACAGCCCTTCCCCGCCTGGCCCCGAGCGCAGCCCCACCTGCAAGGAGACTCCATGGATGACGTCCAGGGGGTCGATGACATTGCCTAAAGACTTGCTCATCTTTCGGCCGTGGGCATCTCGCACGATGGCATGGAGGTAGACCTGGCAGGGAAGACCCATGACCATGTGTCTCCTCACCCAGACCCCAGCGCCTGCCCCGGGCCCTGCCCCATGCGGGCCCCATTCTGAACCTTAGACCCCTCAGTGTCCCTGCCAGTCCATTCAGCACCTTCACGGGAATCAGAGGTACTACCTCCTCCGGGAAGCTGGGTCACAGAATCACTGTGGGGAAGCCCAGCCGGCTTTCAGTGCCCACGAGACCTCCCTGACTGGGAGGTCTGTGTCCCCATGTCCCTGTGCATGCTGAGCCCGAGCTGTGGCGTGGGGGGGTGGTGAGGGTAGGGACCACGGGACGGGTCTCGGCAATCTCCGCACCTCTCTGAAGGGCAGCTTGCCAGTGAGCTTCAGGCCAAGCATGACCATCCTGGCCACCCAGAAGAAGAGGATGTCATGGCCTGTCTCCAGCAGCGTCCCCGGGTAGAACACACTCAGATCTTCTGACTGGGGGCAGAGCAGGTCATGATGGGGGGCCCAGCACCCACCTCCCAGACCTCACCCCACCCCGAGCTGGTCCCTCAGGAACACACCTGGTTGGGCCAACCAAAGATGGAGAACGGGAAGAGACCAGACGAAAACCAGGTGTCCAGTACATCCTCATCTGAGGGAGGTCAAAGGTCAGAGGTCAGAGCAGGCAGAGATGGGGATCAGAGCCCCAGCTCTGCCATCCACCCCCTAGGCCCAGCCTTGCCTTGCTGGAGACTGATCTTGTCAGGGGACACTCCAAACTCCTTGGCTGCCTTCTCCCGGGCCTCAGCCTCGCTGCGCCCGCTCACCCAGTACCGCCCATCTGGGTCCTGCCACAGGCGGAGTGAGCACTGAGGGGACCGCCTCTGGCTCGCCCGCCCCCTCCCATCAGCAAGGACTCACAGCCACCTCAGTCTCCGGAGATGGGCCAGTGTCCAGCCCCGGCCCGGGCTCACCTCCCCTGGGGGTACAGCTGGGTCACTGACTGTGACGAAGTAGGCCGGGATGCGGTGGCCCCACCATAGCTGCCGGGAGATGCACCAGTCCCTGCGGGGAGGGTGGGGGGAAAGGGGGTGCATCAGGCAGGGGAGGAAGGTGCCCCTGCCTGTGCCCCCTGCCTGCCCGGCCCCTAACCCAGCACCCCTCCCCAAAGGGAGGGGCCGACGCACCGGATGTTGTCCATCCAGGTGTGCCACGTCCGCTGATGGGCCTCAGGCAGGATGCGGAGGTCACCCCGTGTCACGGCGGCACTGGCGGCCTGGGCCATCTCCCCACACCGCACGTACCACTGTGGCCGCAGCAGAGGCTCCACCACATCCTTGGAGCGGCTGCGAGAATGCACGGGTGGGGGAACAGGTGTGAGTGCCCCCAGGAGCCCTGCCCCTCCTCCCACCCCCCCCAGCCCCCTCCTCACTTGCAGAGCGGCACCACCATGGGGTTGTCCTCGACACCCCGGAACAGTCCCCGCTCCTTCAGTGCTGCCAGCACCGCCTTCCTGGCCTCAAACCTGGGCAGGCCCTGGGTGGGAGACAGGCCCTGTCAAGGCCATGCCTAGGTACCCCACACGTCTCTCTACCGGCCACCGCACACCCCACAGTCTCACCAGGAAAGGCGGGGGCACGTTGACAAGGGCCCCTCGGGAGTCCATGATGCTCACGGCCTCCAACCCGTGTCGCTGCCCAACCTCATAGTCGTTCTGGTCATGTGCAGGGGTGATCTTCACCGCACCTGGGGTGCACGCAGGGGTGCCCAGGCACGAGGGACTCAGTGGAGTCTCTTTCCACACACAAACCCCTCTTGCTGGAAGATGTCGCTCCCACACCTCCCTTGTCCCCCATGTATCTAGTACTGGGCCCTGAAACCTAGCCCAAGTCCTGCTGGTTCAGGAAAAGCTTGTTTCTTTTACTTTGAGAGGGAAGATGGCCTCATGGCCTCCTTCTCTCTCCCAAGGACAGCCTCTTGCTCACCTGTGCCAAACTCCATGTCCACAAAATCGTCAAAGACAACGGGGAGGCTCCGAGACAAGAATGGGTGGATCACACTCCTCCCCTTCAGGTGCTGGGGACAGGGGGTGACATCAAAAATTCAAGAGGGCCCAGACCCGACTCCCTCCCACCCAGGGCCCTGACTGCCCCACACCCAAATTCCGTCTTCAGGGCCAGAAAGGAGCTGCAGATGAGTTTCTAAGCCTATTTTCTCCTCAGCCAAGGGCCTAAGGGCCCATCCCACACCCGCTCACAGGGTGGGAGCCCCTCCAGTCAGCATTCCTCCCCAGCTGTGGGCAGCACCCCACCGCACCTGGTATCTAGGATCTTTGGGGTGCACAGCTACGGCCACATCTCCCAGCATTGTTTCGATCCGTGTTGTCGCCACCACCACCTCCTCGTCACTGTCTGGGGTGACATGCAGCCTTGCGGTCTCAGCTGTGGCCCCTTCTCCACCCAGCCCAGGACCCTGGTGCCCCCAGCTCCTACCTGAGCCTTGGACCTTGTAGGCAAAGGAGACGAGGACCCCAAACTCCACCTTCTCCTTGTAGCCAGGCACGGAGAGCAGAGTACGACCTGTCAGCTCCTTCTTATCCACCTGTGACATGGGTATTAAGAGAAGTGGCCTAGGAGCAGGGGCTGGGGGCGGAGATGGGAGAGATCCTGGGCTGGGGTGGGGGGGCACCTCGATGTCGGAGATGGCAGAGTTGAGGGTGCAGGACCAGTTGACGAGGCGGGTACTGCGGTAGATGACTCCTTCCTCGTGGAGCCGGACAAAGGCCTCCATCACAGCTGTGGAGAGTTTCTAGGGAGCAGAGAGAGGCAGAGATGGGCCCAGGCAGACTTGCCAAGGCAGCAGGATCTGGTGATACCTGCGCTGTCCCACTGTCCAGCATGCAGACCCCTTTGAGGGCTAGAGGGGAGAAGTACCTTTTTTTTGAAGAGGAGAGGGCTATGGGGACATGAAGGCAGGCAACGAGCCTGAGGACTCTGGAGATGGCAAGGAAACCACTCAGCTAGGGACAGGTGCTGCTGAAGAATCCTGGGAGTTCAGGCTCCACAGGAGTGTGAGGCCCTGTCGTGTACGACCTGGGGGAATCTGAGCTCCCGGGTAACAAAGGGCCAGGAGAAGGGTCGAGAAGTGCTATTTGCAGCTGAGCCCTTAGTGGTTTCCTAGGTGTGGTGGGCTCCCCTCCTAGGGGAGGGCCACAGCATGTGTGGTCTCTTCTGCGGGTTACTTGCTCTGGGGAGCTACCCACTCCTGCCCCGGGCCTGAGACCCTTCCTGCTCACAGGGTCCATGGTGAAACAGGCTCGATTCCAGTCCAAGGAGCTGCCAAGCTTCTTCAGCTGGTGGTAAATCCGGTCACCTTTCCTGAAGTGGACAGACAGGCCCGGAGGCACTCAGGCCTGGGCTGGAGGGAGAAATGAGGTGGTGGACAGGAGGGGATGGGTATCACTCATCCCTCTGAAAGTGACCTGCGCCCCAGAGCCAACTAACGCTCAGCTTCTGTGAGGGCCTGGGCCTGCAGCCAGGGCCGGAGGCTACAGAGGTCTTATCTGGACAGGGGACGGGGTGCTGCACTCACTCCTCTTTCCATTTCCAGACCTCCTGTAGGAAGGCCTCTCGGCCTAGCTGGTGCCGGCTCAGCCCCTGCTCACGCCAGAGTTTCTTCTCCACCACCACCTGGGTGGCAATGCCTGCGTGGTCACAGCCAGGATTCCACAGCGTGGTCTCCCCGCGCATGCGGTGCCTGTGGGAAGAGCCAAGAGGACCCAAGGTGAGTGGGCCGGTGGACCCGGCACCAAAGGAAAAAGAGGCTCCTAGGCAGGGAGCTGATGGACTCAGGAAAGAAAGGGGAGGTGGGAGGGATCCTCCCAATTCTAAAATTAATCAGGGAGAGACGTGCAAGGACAGCTGAGGCAATCTGACAAAAGAACAAAGAGGAGGCTTGTGCCCAACCAGAAACCAAACACAGGAGAAGGTTATGATTATTCAAACAGTAATTTACTTTGTAGGAATGGAGTTACAGATTAAGGGAACAAAACAGTGTCTGGAAACAGATCTGAGCAAATTTAGTATTCGCTGAAAGCAGCATTTCCTATCAGTAGGGAAAGGACAGTCAACTGAATAAATCTCTTTGGGACAACTAGCTTAGTTCCCTACTTGCCAATAGTCACAAAGATAAATTTTAGTCTGATTCGTGAACTCAACACTATTAGAAAAGCATTTAAAAAAATGAAGAACACAGATGAAAGTGTTTATAACTTTGAGGTAGGAGAGGCCATCTTTAGTAAGACACAAAGTCAAATAACACTGGCAAATCGGAGCGCTGGGGTGGCTCATCTGGTTAAGTGTCTGCCTTCGGCTCAGATCATGATCTCAGGGTCCTGGGATCAAGCCCTGCATTGGGCTCCCTACTCAGCAGGGGTCACTTGTCCCCGTCTCTCTACCCCTCCCTCCCCCTTGTCCATAAGTAAGTAAATAAATAAATAAATAAACCTTAAGAGGTTTCTAAGTGTTTGTTCTTTTCTGATCTTGATCAGAAAACTTGATCATTATTTGTTATGTATGTATTTAACATAATTCTGTTTTTCCAGCTTTCAATTCCTTGCAAAATTCTAAATCCGAGGTTGTATCCCCAGTGCCCAGAGCGGAGTTGGCACAGTGATGTCCAGTAAATATTTTCAACCAAGTTAATTTAGTAAGTAGGACTGTAGAAAAACTTCTCAAAACTTAAAATGAACAAACTCTGGCTTCCAAAGATAAAAAGTTGTCTTAAATTACATTTTTAGGGGTGCCTGGGTGGCTCAGTTGGTTAAGCATCCAACTCTTGATTTCAGCGCAGCTCATGACATCAGGGTTCTGACACTGAGCCCCGCATCAGGCTCTGCCCTCAGTGGAGAGCCTGCTTGTCTCTCTCCCTCTGCCCTTCTCCCTGCTCATGCTCTCTCTCTAAAGTAAATAAAAAATGCTTTTTAAAGGAACCTGTCATGTGGGATATTAGATTACGTACTTGCTAACACTGTTAATGTGTCAGGGAGAGGAGCAAGTGCTAGAACAGGAGAAAACATTTATAATAAACGTAACAAACCAAATCATCAATATCTAGAATATTAAAGAATCTTCCAACAAACCAATTAAAGAAAAACAGCACAATCAATAGAAAAACGGATGAAAGTTAGGTACAGACGATTCGTATACAAGGAAACCTGACTGGCCGAGCAACACAAACTCCACTCGGCCTCAGGAATCAGGAACGACAGAGGTAGCATGTTTTTGCCCATCAGATTGGCAAACAAACACCGATAATGTCCGGGATCGGAAAGGGCCTGGGGAAATAAACACCCTCCCAGGCAATTCACAGAGGTGTAAGTCACCAAGACCATTTCGGAGACAACTGAATAGAAGCATGCCCCTCCAACTGAGCAGTTTCAGTTCCTGACAGAACACCTAGAAATCCGTCCATTCGCACTGGAGAAAGCATATACAGGATGTGCATTCCAGCCAGGTGTTCAACAGAGAAAAATTAGGGAACAACCATAAATAAGAAAGTGACTCCAAGGTGACGTGTGGGTGGCTCACATCACCTCTGCCTTCAGCTCAGGTCATGATCCCAGGGTCCTGGGATCGAGCCCCGAATCAGGCTCTCTGCTCAGCTGGGGGCCTGCTTCCCTTCCTCTCTCTCTGCCTACCTCTCTGCCTAGTTGTGATCTCTGTCTGTCAAATAAATAAATAAAATCTTAAGGAAAAAAAAAAAGAAAGAGACTCCATTATGGGATAGCCACAGTATCGAATGCTATGGAACAATGAATGAGAATGAAGTCAGTCTGTGTACAACAAGGAAAGAATTCCAAAATAAATGGCTAAGTACAAGGAAAAAGTTAGTGTTAACTCCTTTATGTTAAAGAACAGAAATAGGGGCACCTGGGTGGCTCAGTGGGTTAAGCCACTGCCTTCGGCTCAGGTCATGATCTCAAGGTCCTGGGATCGAGTCCCACATCAGGCTCTCTGCTCAGCGGGGAGCCTGCTTCCCTCTCTCTCTCTCTCTCTGCCTGCCTTTCTGTCTACTTGTGATCTCTCTCTGTCAAATCAATAAATAAAATTAAAAAAAAAAAATAAAAAAAAATAAAGAACAGAAATAAGAAAAACTCACCCAAAAACAAAATTACAATTTTCTACGGATACACGTTTTTGTAAGTAAATAGGTAAGAAAGATCTGGAATGATACACATCGAAGTGTTAATAATGGCTAAATTTTATGCGGGAGTAGGTCTACAGGGATGTAGTCAAAGAGACTTGAAGCTTTACTTTTCTTACAAAAATATATTTATGTATTTCTTGTTTAACTCAAAATAACGTTATTTTTAGTAGCAAGACAAGGGAGACTGAGAGAGTCTGCAAGCGAGGGGAACTGGTTGCCTAACTAGGGAACTATGCTGATGATCAGATAAGGGGACTGATGAGGAGAGAAGCAGAGCACCACCAGGGGGCACAGCTGAGGGCCCATATGGAAGAAGAGAGGACAGAGGGCCTGTCAGGTAAGAGAAGGGAGGAGAAAAGTGACGAGGCAGAGAAGGCAGGATAGGGTCCAAAGACAGCACTGGAGCTTACCATCGGGTCAGGGAGTCCTGGATGGCATTGGTGAGTGCGTGGCCCAGATGCAGGGAGCCTGTCACATTGGGGGGTGGGATGCACATCATGAAGATTCCCCGGGGATTTGGTGCAGACACGCTGGAACGCTGATAGGGGAGGAAGGATGGGCACACGCTAAGGCCTCACACCACCTCTCCCAGCCCCCTCCCAGGCAGTGGGTCCCAGGCCCTGCTGTCACCCTCCCACATGTCCTCCTAGGCCTGGGCAGCAGAGCCCACTCACTCCATACTCGGGCTTGAAGAAGCCCTGCTGCTCCCACCACGGGTACCAGGCAGCTTCCACATACTGAGGGCTGTAGGAGTCGGGCATGGTGCCACTAACATCTGGGGGAGAGATGGGGAGGGTCAGTTCCCTCAGGTTGTTCCCTGAGGCTGGGAGAAGCTGGGACAGTGGGCCAGCAGAGGCACTGGGCCTCTGTTGCTCACATCATAGCACAGGCACTGGGAGATTTGGGGGGCTGTGCAAATCCTCCAAAGCCAAATGGTAGCAGCGAGGGCAGAACAGGAAGGGGTAACACCAAGGAAAGGCAGCAGCTGAGGAGGCTGGAAAGGAAGGATGGGGGTCCCTTCCCCCTTCTCGTACCTTTCTTTTCCCCAGCTGGGGTTGGGAGGTCATAGGTAATGATCCCAGGATCCCGTTTCCCCCTCTTCTCTGGTTTTGGCTTCTTCTGCTTAGGAGGGAAACGATATAGGCAGGGAGGTCATCCACCCACCACGGCGCCAACCCTCCAGTTCTACCCTTAGCTTCTCACCTCTGCCGGGGGTGGCTGCTGCTGTTGGGTCTTCTGCTTCTGTTGGAATTTCTCCAGCTTCTCCCGTTTCTTTGCCTCTTTCTTGAGCTGAGTAGCCGTCTTTGGGGGTGCAGGGACCTCAGGGCCTAAAGAGAGGCACAGAAATGCCAACTTAGCGCACTGGGGATCCTCTCTGTCAACCACATCATGATACTTCAGATGGGCCATTCCAGCTGCCCCAGGGCTCCCCATGCTCTCCCAACCTGTCCTCCCTCAGGCCCCTTCCTGAGTGACTCTGCCATTCCTAAAAGAAAAAAAGGAAAGCAAGCTACAGAGAAGGCCCAGAGGAAGCCTTCCTCACCTGGCTGTTGAGAGAGGGGTCTGGCCCCCGAGTACAGAACCACCTCTCCCAGCACTGCCCGGAATTCTGGCTGCTGGACACATGTGATGAACCAGCGAGTCACACTACCCCAGATCCGGCGGGCAGAGGGGTCCAGGACCTGGGAGGGTGAACAGAAACGAAATACCCTTAGTCACCCTACAGCAAGGTCAAAGGGGGGCTGCCCTGGTTCTTCTCCAGAACCCAGTGACTTACATAACGGAAAGGCAGCAACAAGGCTGTGACAGCTGCCAGGTCAGCCAGCGTGGGGGCCTCCCCGGCCAGATAGGTGTGCAGCCGGAGCCACTCTTCCAGGGGGCTCAGGGCCCTGCCCAGGGCCCCGAGGGCAGCCTAGCAGGAAAGGGAAGGGGTATGAGACAAGGTTTGGCCCACCTCAATTCCCACCCCCACCCAATCCATGTGGCCCCCTTCTGCTCTCACGAATCACCACCTCTGAGGTCAAATGGTCAGAACAGAAACATTCCCATTAGTTCAACAAATTCCTGCTGGACACTTATTATGTGCCAGGTGAAATATACTAAACATCAGAAATTAAAGACTGCAGGAGGCAACACAGTAATCGCTTCAAGAAGTATTTCTCAAGGGGCGCCTGGGGGGCTCAGTGGGTTAATTCTCTGCCTTCGGCTCAGGTCATGATCTCAGGGTCCTGGGATCGAGCCCCGCATCGGGCTCTCCGCTCAGCGGGGAGCCTGCTTCCTCCTCTCTCTCTCTCTGCCTGCCTCTCTGCCTACTTGTGATCTCTCTGTCAAGTAAATAAATAAAATCTTAAAAAAAAAAAAAAAAAGAAGTATTTATCAAGCACCTACTACAGGCCCGGCACTTCTCTAAAGAATGTAGACAAGCACAGACCCTGACTGGTGCAATTTACACTCCAGTGGGGGAGATGGTAAAGGTGTGAATACAGAATGCATTACCCTATTTTTCTCCGTAAATGTTATGAAGAAAAATAAATCAGGCTGAGGGGGACAAGGCATTCCAGAGAGGGGACCTCTATGGTAGACAGAGTAAGCAGGATATGAGGGAGCAAGCCAGGTTCTGGATCACATATTCATCCCATTCATTCATTCATTCATTCATTCAAGAAATACTAAGGATCCAACATGTGCTCAAAACTCTGCAAGGAGGGGATGCTTGGGTGGTTCAGTTGGTTAAGCCACTGCCTTCGGATCAGGTCATGATCCCAGAGTCCTGGGATCAAGTCCCACATCAGGCTCCTTGCTTGGTAGGGAGCCTGCTTCTCTCTTAGTCTCTGCCTACTTGTGTGCTCTCTCTCTCTGACAAATAAGCAAAATCTTAGGGAAATAAAAAAAAAAACCTCTGCAAGGAGGCGGTCTGCTTTGGAAGACTCACAGCCTCAATCTGGTCTAGTTCTCTCTCCTCTCCTTTCCTTCCCCTCCTCATTTGCCTTCTCCTCCATCTCCCCAAGCACAGCCACCTCTCCCACCTCACTTGCCTCTCCTCTCTCCAGTCTTTTCCTGTTTCTCATCAGCTTAAGACTCCTCAAACTTCTACTCCCAGACTTTACAACGCCTGGCACCAGACCGCTCTGCACACCTCTTACCATCTCAACGTGTTCAAAATGAAAACGTCCATTCTCAAACATGGGAAGGCGAAGGCTTAGAGTTTAAGAAACCTGCCCAAGGTTATCATACCAGGCATCAACCTGGGACTTGATCAGTGTTTCTCCACGTCTGACACACTGTCTTCCTGTCTCATTACCCATTCCAATCTTTCTTCTAACTATCTCCGTCTCCTTCTTCCCTTCTTCCCACTCACCTGAGGGTCCTGGGTAGAGGTTCGGAGCCCCAAGGCGGGCAGCGTTGCTCCACAGGCAGCTGGTATTAGCTCGGTGTCCGCGTAACTGACCCACTGTTGGACCAGGACAGCAGCCCGGCTACCGCCAGGGCCCCCCAGGCCTGCTGGCCACAGCAGCTGGGCCACAGCGGTGGCCCCCCACACCCAGAGTCCACCGGGCCCCTGCTCCAGGGCGGGCAGGCGGGGTGGGGGAAAGGGGGTCCTGCTTGTCGGGGGTGGCTGGAGGCAGATTCGGGGGTGGGCTCCTCCCCAGCCCGGCCCCTCCCCAGCCTCCCCATAGCGCGCAGCTATAAGGGCACGGAGGCTGGGGAAGGCGTCAGGATGAGGGGAGACATACAGGATGGACATGATTACGCTGGGGGTCCGAACGAGGTGGAAGAAAACCTAAGAAGCAAGAGAGACAGGGGCTGACTGAGGGACCCAGAGGTGTCCTATTGGGAGAACAGAGGGGACCCCCTTGGGGACTCCTGTACCGCAGGCGTCCGGGACCCCCAGGGCTGGAGGTCTGACCCGGTCTTAAGAGCCAAGGGCCCGGCTATCGGAGTGGCAGTGCCAGCGGGAGACTCCCCATGACCGCGCGAGCTCGGGGACTGCGGGAGGCTCGGGGTAGCCAGCTCCTCGGCGCCCGGCAGGACGCGGGCTCGGGCCGCAGGTACGTACTGGCGGGAGGTGGTCACACCGAGCGGGACGGCCACCTCGCAGCCGGGCGCCGGCCGAAGGTGGACCGGCCTGGCGGCCGGGGTCGAGGAGTCGGGCGGGCGGGGACGGTGGGCGGTTCTCCGGGCGACCCCAGCTCCCTGCGACCGCAGCCGGGCCGCAGGCGCCCACGTGTTACCCCCTTTGTGACAACGAGCGTTTCCGGGCCCGCGGGTCCTGGCGCGGGCGGCCGTGCTCCGCCTGCGCGGGCGGGGGCTGCCCTGCCCGACACCCCGCCGGGGCCGCGCCGCTCGCCGCTCGCCGCCCGCCGCGCTCACAATGGATTGCACCGGGCGCGGGCGCAGGAGCGGAGGATGCTCCCGGGACCGCGCTCCCGTCAGGCGCCACCGCGGGCACCCCGCGCGGGTCCTCGGCCGGGCCGGCGGGAGGGCGGCGCCCAGCGGGCAGCCCGGGAACCCGCGGGCAGGGCGCTGCCGCCCCAGGACCCAGGGGGCGCCCCGCCTGCTCTCAGAGCCTGGTTCCTCCCGCAGAAGCAGGCGTCACGCCGGGTGGCCCGGAAGGTCCCTTAGAACTGAGAACTCCTGTGTGGAGGAAACTCCTATTTGCTGAATGAACCGGTTTGATTCATTCCCAGTCCTAACTCTCCACGATGAAAAATTATGTCACTCGTATTAATCCGTTATATTCCGAAAGCGTGAAGTGGTTTGGCTGGGAGGAGGCAGTCCGGCAGCATCGGGTGTATCTTGGTGTCTCATAACATTAACTGTCAGGTTCACAGGACAGACATGGAAAGGCAACAGGTACTCCTTGTGGGTACAGTACAAGTAGACCACCGTAGGCAAGCCATACAGGTAGGGGCATGTTCAAGAAACATGCTGTAGCCCAGGTGAGGTATTACATAGTTTACACCAGGGAGAAGAGTGGCAGATAATGCTGGGAAGTTGGGCTGGATTCTTGACTGGGATAATAGAGCAGCAGGCTTAGATGACTTCAACATCCCTTTCCCACCCTCCAGGCTCCTTCCCAAAACACACACAGAACCAGAACTCGAATGTGCATCATAAGTTTATTCCCGATGCGGGATAGATTCCTTCCATCCCCAAAATGAATCACATGCTGTCCTGGAGAGATCTAGGAGATTCTCCCACCATATCCAGGGAAGGAGTGAGAAAGGCAGGTGCTGAGGACAAGGCAGGTCTGCAGTTCCCCAGCCTACTTATCCTCCCCTCCTCAACAGAGGAGAGCTGCTCCCCACTATTATTATTCTCATCCACTCATCCCTTGAAGGAGAAAAAAAAAAAAAAGTCTCCAATATTCAAAAAAGACAAAAAAAAAAAAAGACAAAAAGCCTTCAAATATGGGAGAGGGGTCCTGGGCTGCAACTTAAGGTGAAAGGTCACCAACTGAAGAGGGACAGGGAGGAATCGTCACTGTTTCTGCTGCAGGGCCTCCTTCCTTGCTGCGTCCTGTAGCAACTGTGTGTCCACCTCATCTGCCGGCAACTGCACATAGCGGACCACTGAGCCCCGGATGAAGCAGTTCTTCACTGATAACTAGACCCAGACAGATAAACAAGAAAACACCCTTAAAAGTGTCTGCTATCTGGGGCACCTGGGTGGCTTAGTCGGTTCGGCATCTGACTGTTGATTTTGGCTCAGGTAGTGATCTCAGGGTGCTTCACTGGGTGGTGTCCCATCTGCCTGTCCCCCGTGCCCCCCACCCTAACTCATGCACTCTCAAATAAACAGAAATAAGATAAAATCTTAAAAAAAAAAAAAAAAAAAAAAAGAATGTCAGCTATCCACCCAGGAACTTCCTGCTTTTGTTTCCTCTTCACCATCACCAACTCACCATGTGAGGGTACTTCTCAGGGTCTGTAACACTGATGTCAGTTAGTTTGATGTTGAGATACTAAGAAAAGAAGACAAACACCATCATTAGCTCTAGAGACAAGATGCAAGCACCCAGCCCTGAAACTCTTTCTCCTTCCCCAAGACCCCATTCTAGGCTCCTACATATCTCACCTGGTCCACAGAATGGAGGGTTCCACAGATGCTGTTGGGGGAGAAGACGAAAGAACCCAATCAGTTTACACCAAAATCAACCGAGAGACAACTTCAGACCATGGATAAGAACACAGCTGGGGGAAGTCAAGGTTTGAGGAAGGCAGAAAAGAGAGAACCAAAAAGGGGGCATTCCTAAGCCCAGGATCAAGAAAGACAATGCTTGTATTGCAATGTTTATTTTAGACCTCACATCGCCTAAAGCCAAGGCACTCCTTTTTTTTTTTTTTTTTTAAAGATTTTATTTATTTATTTTACAGAGAGGGATCACAAGTAGACAGAGAGGCAGGCAGAGAGAGAGAGGGAAGCAGGCTCCCTGCTGAGCAGAGAGCCCGATGTGGGACTCGATCCCAGCACTCTGAGATCATGACCTGAGCCGAAGGCAGCGGCTTAACCCACTGAGCCACCCAGGCACCCAAGCCAAGGCACTCTTAGCAGCTAGTATTAAACAACTGTTACAAACTAGGCCTGTGTTCCACATAGTACTTGAAGTCTTTACAGATACCTCACAAGGTAGCTCTTACCAAACAGGGACTCAGAGATTGTGTAATGTGCACAAGTGTAGAAGAAACAGGGACTTGAGGCCACATCTGTCTGATACCCCAAACCAGCAGCTATTCTCAAACATCTGTTGGAACCCCATATGTAAAGCAGACAAAGTAGCTTAACATTGTTCTTGGTGATGCAGGCACAAGATGTCCCCTCCTTTTCTCAATCCCTGGGCCCTCTGAAATGTGAATGAGGAATGCTATCAGTCATGCTACTTCTCTCCCAACTTCTTTACTTTCTGTGAGTGGCCTCAACAGTCTCACAACCTCAAATTCTGAGTTGTACTTCACCATCCTCCATGACCCATGTCCCCATCATTTGGTGACATTTTCCTAACATCTCTAAAATTCTCTTTCTAGTTTGACTTCTACAAGCCAAGGTCTTATTACACCTCAGTCTAGGCCAGCCTCCATCCTTGCCGCCTTTATCCTAACTACCCTGCATGTCATCACCAGATTCTATGTTCTTTAGAACAGTGGTTCTCAAACACTGATGTGTGCTCAAAGGTCTCTTAAGTCTGAGACAAAGAAACACAGGTTAGGATAGCGTTTGTTGGGTGCGTATGTAGTATGCTAAAGGTTGTCAATATTTTCCTCCCTAAGAATAATTCTTTAATTGCCCTTGCTATTTTTTTGTTATTAAAAAAACTTTCAGGCTGCCTGGGCGGCTCAGTCGGTTAAGTGCCTATCTTCAGCTCAGGTCATGATCCCAGAGTCCTGGGATCAAGTCCCTATATTGGTCTCCTTGCTTGGCAGGGAGCCTACTTCTCCCTCTGCCTGCTGCTCCCCCTTCTTGTGCTCTCTCTCTCACAAATGAAATCATAAAAAATTAAAAAACCTGGGGTGCCTGGGTGGCTCAGTGGGTTAAAGCCTCTGCCTTTGGCTCAGGTCATGATCCCGGTGTTCTGGGTTCTCTGCTCAGTGGGGAGTCTGCTTACTCCTATCTCTCTCTCTGCCTGCCTGTGATCTCTGTCAAATAAATAAATAAAATCTTTAAAAAAATTTTTAAAAACTTTAACGAAATGACTATAATGTGCAGTTGCTTAAGTGTCGGACTCTTGGAGGCATCTGGGTGTTTCAGTTGGTTAAGAGTCTGTCTTCAGCTCGGGTTGTGATCTGGGGGTCCTGGGATCGAGCCCTCCATCAGGCTCCCTATTCAGTGGGGAGTCGGCTTCTTCCTCTCCCCCTCCCCGCCCTGTTCATGCTCTGTCTCTCTCTCTCACATAAATAAATAAAATCTTAAAAAAAAGAATTGTAAAGAAAAGGGGAAAAAAAAGCATTGGGACTCTTGATTTTGGCCACTTTCAGGTCTTCAGGTCATGATCTCAGGGTCATAAGACTGAATCCTGCATCAGACTCCATGCTCAGTCTGCTTAAAGCTCTCTCTCCCTGGGGCGCCTGGGTTGCTCAGCTGATGAAGTACTGGACTCTTAATTTCTTTCCTTTTTTTTTTTTTTTAAAGTTTTTATTTATTGACAGAGAGAGAGACATCATAAGTAGGTAGAGAGGCAGGCAGAGAGAGAGGGGAAGCAGGCTCCCCGCTGAGCAGAGAGCCTGATGTGGGGCTCAATCCCAGAACCCTGAGATCATGACCCATGCCAAAGGCAGAGGCCTACCCCACTGAGTCACCCAGGCGCCCCAGGACTCTTAATTTCTTGATTTTGGCTCAGGTCATGATCTCAGGGTTGAGAAGGAGCCCCACATGGGGCTCGCACAGAGCATGGAACCTGCTTTTCTCCCTCCTCCTCCTTCTGCCTCTCTCCCCTCTTAAAAAAGACTGACTCTTTCCCTCTCTAAAATAAATAAATCTTTTTTTAAAAAAGTCTTTATCTTGCCAAAAATAAAGCTGGCAGTTCTCTGTTGGGCCCCAATTTTTGTTAAATTTTAAGTCTTTAAAATCTGCTGCCTGAGAAACATACTTCTCCGTGATGGTTTCCCCACATCCCTGACTGCTGGAAAGACTTTGACAACACCTATTACCTTCTGCAGCGGTGAAGTCACTTCCGAAACTGCATAGGTGGTGTCATTTCATTCAGTCTCTTAATATCTGGCACAATGGTCTGAAAACAAGCATGAGAGAAAGGAACCCTTCTCCCATACCAATGGACTATCTTCAAATCTTCTAAGTCCCTGTTTTAGGACATGGGGCTATAATGTAAGTCACTCTTGCCATATGGAAGACCCAGAAAGAAGAAAAGAGGAAACCAAAAACAAATCCTCTCATAGAATTGCCTAGCTGGTTCTGCCTTCCATACTTGTCTCTCTATATGGCCCCAATCTATACGCCATCAATACTGTGTCAATGTTTCCCACACTGAGAAATTATCTCAAAAAGAAACATGGAAGATATTGTTGGGGGCAGGTGGGAATACACTGATTCAAAGTTTCTAAAGGTGGGAACCCTGGCTGGCTCAGTCTGTTTAAGCATGTGACTCTTGACCTTGGGGTTGTGAGTTTAAGCTCCACCTTGAGTGCAGAGATTATTTAAAAATAAAATCTTTAGGGGCGCCTGGGTGGTTCAGTGGGTTAAAGCCTCTGCCTTTGGCTTAGGTCATGATCCCAGGGTCCTGGGATCGAGCCCCACATCGGGCTCTCTGCTCAGTGGGGAGCCTGCTTCCCCCCTCTCTCTCCGCCTGCCTCTCTACTTGTGATCTGTCAAATAAATAAATATTAAAAAAAGAAAAAAATACAATAAAGTCTTTTAAAAAAAGTTAGATATTAAGGAGGGCACTTGTGATGAGCACTGGGTGTTGAATATAAGTGATAACACTAAATTCTACACCTGAAAATATTACCCTTTATGTTAACTGGAATTTAAATTAAAAATTGAGAAAATTAAATAAACAGAATTTTCTAAAAGAGCATCAGGTAATAATACTTTAAATATATACTTAATTTAAAGGAAAGTTTTTTAAAGCATTTTTTTTCTAAAGAAAAAGATGTGTACAAAGTTGCACACATAATGATGTTCAGGGCAGCATCATTTGTAAAAGCAAGAAACAGCCTAAATGTCCAACAGCAAAGTCTCGATTAAATTAGTTCCCGCCAGCTAATAAAAATGCCATATAGGGGCGCCTGGGTGGCTCAGTGGGTTAAAGCCTCTGCCTTTGGCTCAGGTCATGATCCCAGGGTCCTGGGATCGAGCCCTGCATCAGGCTCTCTGCTCGGTAGCAAGCCTGCTTCCCTTCCTCTCTCTCTGCCTGCCTCTCTGCCCACTTGTGATCTCTGTCTGTCAAATAAATAATAAAATAAAAGATCTTTTAAAAAAAATGCCATATAGACATTAAGAATGTTAAAGATCAACTTTATTGACATGGAAAATATCCACAACATATTGCTAAACAAAAAGCAAGTTTCACAGTTGCATAAAGAATATGACCCCATTTTTATTTATTTGTTTTTTCAAATTTCTATTTAAATTCCAGTTAGTTAACATGCGGTGTAATGTTAGCTTCAGGTGTAGAATTTAGTGACTCACCACTTACATAGAGCACCCAAGGTTCATCACAGCAAATGCCGGCCTCAATACCCACCAAATCCGTGTCCCCACTCACCTCCCCTCCAACAATCCTGTTTGTTTGCTATAGTTAAGAGTCTGTTTCCTGGGGGCGCCTGGGTGGCTCAGTGGCTTAAAGCCTCTGCCTTCAGCTCAGGTCATGATCCCAGGATCCTGGGATCGAGCCCCACATCGGGCTCTCTGCTCTGCGGGGAGCCTGCTTCCTCCTCTCTCTCTGCCTGCCTCTCTGCCTACTTGTGATCTCTGTCAAATAAATAAATAAAATCTTAAAAAAAAAAAAAAAAAGTCTGTTTTCTGGGGGCACCTGGGTGGCTCAGTTGGTTAAGTGTCTGCCTTTGGCTGAGGTCATGATCCCAGAGTCCTGGGATCGAGCCCCACTCAGCAGGGAAGCCTACTTCTCTCTCTGTCTGCCACTCCCCCTGCTTGTGCTCTCTCCCTCTCTCTCTGTGTCAAATAAATAAATAAAATCTTAAGGAAAAAAAAAAGTTTTCTGGTTTGCCTCTCTCTTTTCCATGTTCATCTGTTTTCTTAAATTCCACATGAGTGAAATCATATGGTATTTGTCCTTCTCTAACCAATCGTTTTTAATTTAAAAGAGTGCAAATGTGGGGCACCTGTATGGCTCAGGGGGTTAAACCCTCTGCCTTTGGCTCGGGTCACGATCCCAGGGGCCTGATCCTAGGGTCCTCGGATGGAGCCCCACATCCAGCTCTCTGCTCAGCAGGGAGCCTGCTTCCCCCTCTCTCTGCCTACTTGTGATCTCTGTCTGTCAAATAAATAAACAAAATATTTTAAAATAAATAGAGTGCAAACGTGTGCAAGCCAGACAGAACTGGACTTCAGTTCTGGCTGTCATTTACTAGTTGTGTAGACTTGAGCAGTTAACCTGTCTATGCTTCAGTTTCCTCATGTGTAAGATAACAACAATAGTATGTGTGCTATAGAGTTGTTAAAAGAATTAATGTTAATAAATGTAAAGTATTCAGAATAGTGCTTAGTTGATAGGATGTTCTCAAATGTTAGCTATTTTTCCTTCTTTCAGCACACACTTATTAAGCACCTATGATATACTAGGCCTATTGCAGAACTCAGGTACACAAAGGTGAGCTTAAACATGGTCCTGGCCCTGTAGGAAGGACAGGCTGTAAATACTAAACATACTTTTAGGAAATCACAATTTCAGAAGCACCTACTAGGAAGAAAATAGACTATATAACAGATACTACTTGGCTAGAAGGACCAGGAAAAAAGTCTCTCCAAGGATACAGCATTTACTCCATGTCCTGGTTGTTAATTAGGAGCTAATGACACAAGGGGGTAGAGGCTGTAAAAGCAGACATAAGGGACTGCACTGGTCTTCGGTTTATCCTTTATGTTCTCTTTAACAAAATGGAAGTTGTGCCACATCTACCATTCTACAACAGCTCTTCCTATCAATACATCTATTCCTCTGTGACAGCTGTATATTACGAAGTGCCACAACTTAACGCATTCCCTGTAGATGGCTATTTGTTTCCAATTTTTGGCTACTGCAAATAAAATTACAAACGCCCCTGTAATACACCTTTACTTGTGGAACTGATTCCTACATTTCCATAATTGAGCAAACAATTTAATCAAAAAAACAAAACTATGTCCGTTTCGTAAAAACAAATTTAGCCATGCCTCTGCCCTCTGATGGCTCTCTAGTACTTTAACCAAAGGGCACAGGTCATTTATTTCTTTTGTATCTCTCCCATTTTGTCCAGCCCTCAAATAATACTTGTCAAAGAGGTTCCAGAGCCCCGCATATACCCACCCCCTAAGGACTTGCGGGAACAGGTGCCTACCTCAGGTCATTCTTGAGTTCCACGACCACATCCTTGCCCACCAGGGACTTGAAAAAGGAATAGAAGAGCTATTGGGCGAGAGAGGGAAAACCATCACCTGGGAAGTTACAAACAGGGTAGGAAGGAGTGCCCCTCCCTCTGGTAGTGTTTCCAGTACTGATATTGGGATCCCGGCCACAGCTCTGGCAGTTCTGAAAACTTCACAGGAAAAAATACTCTGTGGGCCCCCGGAACACAATACTCCGGCTGGAGCCCAAATACACTTCACTGAGCCCCTGACTTAAAGCTCCAGAGAGATGCTCTGCCCTGCACCCCTCTCGCTCTCCGGGTCGGGCTCTCAATCAACCACCTCTCCTGGGCTACTCTCTACCCCTCAACCCCCAGTGGGCACAACTGTAGAAAGCGTCCCATTCTAACCCTCCCAAAGCCTGGCCTCCGTCATAGAAATACTCCTCGAGGTCAAGCTTTCCCCTCCCCTCCTGTCCCCAACTCTTCCGCGCGTTTCTTTTGTTTTGTTCCCGCATAAGGGTAAAAAAAATCCCATGAGCTCCCAGGTGTGTCCCCCCCACAGAATGCAAGGCGCAGGAACTAATAAGAATAAAGAGCAAACCCAAGGGCCCAACTCCGGCTCCGAGGGTCAAAGCCTCGACCCCCTCCCGGCTCCCCAACCTTCGGCCCGCCTGCGCTCCCCGAGGGCGCCCCCTTGTGACGTCACGGTACCTACCATGGTGCTCAAGCCGCGGGCTGCCGGCCGGACCGGGAAGGCGAGGGCCGGGAACCGCGGGGCTGGGGCCGGGCGGCAACCGGGATGCAAGCCCGCGCGTGGGGCGGCACAGAATCGCGCAGGCGCAGCGAGAAGAGCCGGGGGAGCTCTGAGTAATGACAGGAGCTCACTGCCCACTTGCGGCCCTGGAAGAGCGGGCTGTGGAGAGCCGCAGGGGCGCTGAAGCCGGGAAAGGGGCGGGCCTTCCTGCCTTCCCACTTCCTCCCGGAGTGGCGGGCTTCCACCACGCAGGCGCGAGCCCCAGGTGTTAGCCCAGTTTTCAAGAGGTTCATGGCCTTTCTGGGATTTTTTCCCTGATGGTGCTGCCCACGGTGCTAACACCCTCCAGACACTCTATTGAAAACTGTCGAGGAACTTGGGAAAACTCCTGATTTATGCACTTTTCTATATCCGTTACACTTCGATAAAAAGTTTAAAAAATAAAATGTTGGGGCGCCTGGGTGGCTGTGGGTTAACCATCTGCCTTCAGCTCAAGTCACGATCCATCTCAGGGTCCTGGGATCAAGCCCTGCATCGGGCTCCCTGTCAGCAGGGAGCCTGCTTCCCCCTCTTTCTCTGCCTGCCTCTGCCTACTTGTGATCTCTGTCAAATAAATAAATAAAAATCTTAAAAAAAATAAAATGTTGCAAAGTCCCTGAGATCAGGAGCCTGAGCACTGAGCTTGATTTTATCAAAGGTTCCCAATAGAAACAGAGGGTTTTAGGAGGGAGAGGATTGGGGGGTATGGGTGAGCATGGTGATGAGTATTAAGGCGGGTACGGATTGCACCAAGCACTGGGTGTTTTACGCAAACAAGCATGGAACACTACATCAAAAACTAATGATGTACTGTATGGTGACTAACATAAAATTTAAAAAGGTTCCCAATAAACATATTTCTCCCAAGGACCCAATTTCAGTCCATGTTTCTTACACCCTTTAAAAGTCCATGTTTCTCACACCCTCCTTACAACCTGTAAAGGACTGAGTAAAACCAAACAAAAACTTGCTCAGGGGTAGAAATTCCTATTCTAATATTTGACTTCCAAATATGTTCCCTCAAACACTAAAGGACGCAAGTGTACAGTTACACAGACTTACACACTCATGCACCTAAGGGTTTTATAAATATATATTATGACACAATAGGTGAAAATATTTTTTTCAAGGAATAAGACTACTAAATTCTCCATTTCTCATCTCCCAGAAAAGTACCCATTTGTCAGCAGTTTGTTTTAAAAATGTTTTCTGCATGTAAAGGATGTAATAATAGACTCTATGAGTACACAGATGCTGGATGTCCTAGACCTCACCTTTAAATGTCATAAGGAGAACATCAAGCAGAAGTTTTTTCCCCCAGCTGAACCCTAAGCACCTAAACCAGTCTTTCACTGAGTATAAGCAGAAACTATAGTGAGCAACTGCTCCAGCTGGAGCTAAAGGTGCATGATGATTAAGAGTCATTTTCCTGCTGGAAACAATTAGCTCATGAAAATTCAAACACTTTCCCCTAGCCAGTTTAATTAATCATTCACAATGATTGCACAATCAGACCACACTCACGCTCTTCATGAAATCTTTACCTTACTTTTTAAGGTACACTCACAGTCTAAAGATGCCAGAAAAGGGGTGCCTGGCTTGCTCAGTCAGAAGAGCATATGACTCTTCATCTCAGGGTCATAAGTTTGAGGCCAACATTGGGTGTAGATAGGACTTAAATTTAAAAAAACCAGGGGCTCCTGGGTGGCTCAGTCAACTGGGGTCTGACCCTTGGTTTAAACGGCTCAGGTCATGATCTCAGGGTGGTGGGATCGAGTTCCACATCGGGGTCTGAGCTCAGTGTGGAGTCCGTTAGGGTTTCTCTCTCCCTCTCTCTCTATTCCTCCCCTCAGCGTTCTCATGTGTGCTCACATGCGTGTATGTGCTCTCTCTCTAAAATAAATCTTTAAAAATAAATAAAAATAAAGTTAAAAAATAATAAATCAATAAAGATACCAGAAAAAATTTGTTTTAGGAACAAGTTTACTGAGTGACATTTAACCATCCGCATAGGAAGAAGAAAGTTGGGGAGGTCAGAAATAAATAACAGACATTCGAATTCATCAAATGGTTCAGAGGGGCCTAGTTTTCCTAAAAGTCAGAAACATGGATTGTGAAAAGATGGTATACAAAAGATTTGTCAGAATACGAAAGGATGGTAACTTAGGTTCAGGACACTCAATTCAATAATCATAACGACGTTTGAAGATGAGGGGAAGAAAATTCACCTTAGAGGCACCCTAGAACCCTCCAGCTCCAGATAAGATTAATCTACTTCTTCAATGGTGGGGCCTGTGGCAGCCCTTCCAGGAGTATACCCCGTCCCACAGGAAGGCCCAGTACATCCTCCCTGGTAGAGTTTTGTGATGATTGGGTTACACACCTGCTCTAATTCCTTTCTCTTATGATCAAACTCCTCTTTCTCAGCCAGTTGATTGGCCTCGAGCCATGAAAGGACCTCATTGCATTTTTCCAGTATTTTCTTTTTATCAGACTCACTAATCTTGCCCTTCAAGCCTTCATCACTCACAGCACTCTTCATGTTAAAAGCATAAGATTCTAAAGCATTTTTTGCAGAGATTTTCTCTCTCTGGACCTCATCTTCAGCTTTATACTTCTCAGCATCCAAAACCATGCGCTCGATCTCCTCCTTGCTCAGGCGGCCCTTGTCGTTGGTGATGGTGATCTTATTGGCCTTGCCTGTGCTCTTGTCCATGGCTGTTACATTGAGAATACCATTGGCATCGATGTCAAAGGTCACCTCAATCTGAGGCACTCCCCTGGGTGCAGGAGGGATTCCAGTCAGGTCAAAGCGCCCCAGGAGGTTGTTGTCTCTGGTCATGGCCCTCTCGCCCTCATACACCTGGATCAGCACGCCTGGCTGGTTGTCCGAGTAGGTGGTGAAGATCTGTGTCTGCTTGGTGGGGATGGTGGAATTGCGCTTGATCAGGACCGTCATGACGCCCCCGGCTGTTTCCAGCCCTAGAGACAAGGGAGCAACATCCAACAAAAGCAGATCCTGTACCTTTTCAGACTTGTCCCCCATGAGGATGGCCGCCTGCACCGCCGCCCCATAGGCCACGGCCTCGTCGGGGTTGATGCTCTTGTTGAGATCACGACCATTAAAGTAGTCCTGCAGCAGCCTCTGAACCTTAGGGATACGAGTGGAGCCCCCCACTAACACAATGTCATGGATCTTCGCCTTATCCATCTTGGCATCCCGAAGGGCCTTCTCCACAGGTTCCAGAGTGCCTCTAAACAGGTCTGCACACAACTCTTCAAACCGGGCTCTGGTGATGGATGTGTAGAAGTCAATGCCTTCATAAAGTGAATCAATTTCCAAGTTGGCCTGGGTGCTGGACGACAGGGTCCTCTTGGCCCTCTCGCAGGCGGTGCGCAGCCGCCTCACGGCTCGCTTGTTCTGGCTGATGTCCTTCTTGTGCTTCCTCTTGAACTCCTCCACAAAGTGGCTCACCAGACGGTTGTCAAAGTCCTCCCCTCCCAGATGAGTGTCCCCGGCAGTGGCCTTCACCTCAAAAATTCCATCGTCTATGGTCAGGATGGACACATCAAAAGTGCCTCCACCTAGATCAAAGATCAAGACATGTCGCTCTCCCTGACCTGCTTTATCTAAGCCATATGCAATGGCAGCAGCTGTGGGTTCATTGATAATTCTTAGCACATTGAGACCCGCAATCACGCCTGCATCCTTGGTAGCCTGGCGTTGAGAATCATTGAAATAAGCCGGTACAGTGATCACAGCATTGGTAACAGGGTGGCCCAAAAAAGCCTCAGCAGTCTCCTTCATCTTTGTCAGCACCATAGAAGAGATTTCCTCAGGATAGAAAGCTTTCTTCTCCCCTTTGTATGACACCAATACCTTGGGCTTCCCTCCTTCATTGATTACTTGAAAAGGCCAAAGTTTCATATCTGATTGCACGACAGGATCATTAAACTTCCTGCCAATCAGACGTTTGGCATCAAAGACAGTGTTCTGGGGATTCATGGCTACCTGGTTCTTGGCCGCATCCCCAATGAGCCGCTCCGTGTCGGTGAAGGCCACGTAGCTGGGGGTGGTGCGGTTGCCCTGGTCGTTGGCGATGATCTCCACCTTGCCGTGCTGGAACACCCCCACGCAGGAGTAGGTGGTACCCAGGTCGATGCCGATGGCCATTCCCTTAGCAGCAGCCATGGTCTTCCGAGGCCTGAGAAGAAAAAATGAAATAAAGTTTTGGCACGGGGCTTTTTTATTTCATTACTTTCAGTTGTAGAAAAATACACACAATCTGAAATTTACCATCTTAACTGTTTTTTTAAGTATACTGTTCAGCAGTAAGTTCATTCATATCGTTGACCACCCTCCAGAAATCTTTCTAACTTGCAAAACTGAAATTCTATACCAATTAAGCCACTCTCCATTCCCCTCCTCCCTCCAGCCCCTGGCAACTACTATTCTACTTTCTATCTCTATCAATTCGACTACTCTAGGTCTTCATATTAATAGAATTACACAATAATTTTTTTTATGTGACTGGCTTATTTCACTTAGAAAGATGTCCTCAGGGGCGCTCGGGTGGCTCAGTGTGTTGAGCCTCTGCCTCCAGCTCAGGTCATGATCTCAGGGTCCT
Organism: Lontra canadensis; assembly: GCF_010015895.1. Classification (NCBI taxonomy): domain Eukaryota; kingdom Metazoa; phylum Chordata; class Mammalia; order Carnivora; family Mustelidae; genus Lontra; species Lontra canadensis. The sequence continues at coordinate 1,555,577 of NW_022631180.1, forward strand.
GGGATCGAGCCCTGCAATGGGCTCTCTGCTCAGCAGGGAGCCTGCTTCCCCTTCTCTCTCTGCCTGCCTCTCTGCCTGCTTGTGATCTGTCAAATAAATAAATAAAATCTTAAAAAAAAAAAGATGTCCTCAAAGTTCATCCATGTTACAGCATGTATCAGAGTTTCTTTACTTCTTAGAGCTGAATAATATTCATTATATGTATATAACACATCTTATTTAGTCATTCCCTCCTTGGACACCCAGGCTGCTTCTACCTCATGGCTATTGCGAATAATGCTGCCATAAATTTGGTGTACAAGTATCTTTTCCTAATCCCTTCTTTTACAGAGAGTGCTTTTTGGACTAGAGTATTCTTAGCGAACTGGAAGCAAGTGGGAGGCACTTAGCATATATTGTGTTCAACTTTCACAGGGCTTACTCCTACCTTGCTCCTTTATCTGTGATGTTTTATTCTGCAATCGTACCTGTCTTCCTGCTGAACTAAGATTATTTTATGTTTTGGTCTCCTCAGGGGACATGAATCTCCATCCTTTGGTTTAGTTACCTTCCACGGCTCCTTTACGCTCAATTAGGGATTTCTTGGGAGTAATATTGGGCCAGTGGGGTGAAAATGGCTGCTAGGAACCCAATCAAACCCTCAAAAACTATCTCAGACAAGACAGCACCAACAAGCACTCTCTCTCTCCAACCTCCTCTGCAATAAGGCTCTTATTTGAAGACTAACCAATCAGCTTCTCCACCTCTTTCCAGCAGCTTTAGACAAATCCCACCCACCTTGGCTCCTGCCAAAGAATTCCCCTTCCCTGATTGGTCAATGCCCCCATACCTTAGACTAAAACTACAGAACGTTCCAGCATTTTCTCAAACACGGACCTATTAATCTCGCCCACTGCCATTCCATTTAAGTGAGAGCACACCAGGCTCACCTATTGTCCCGTCGCCTTCGATCCAGTTTGATAATGTTCTGATTGCGGAGCCCCTGAGGGTGGGGGCTCCTTCAACATCCAAAATGTGCAGCCGGTGTTTCCCCACCCCCCACCCGCCCCGCCCTACAGCTTTGAACGGACTCCGGTGCTACCATCCCGATTCCTTACTAACCCATGAGGTCAGAGGCACCAACCCCATTGTAACGCGTCTGGGGGGGCGCAGCGTCAACACTGCCGCCCCCTCCCTCCAAGCCCCTCCCACCTCCTCGCACCGACCCCCCCCCTCCACGAACCCTTGCCAGCCCTAGCAAGCCCGAGAATAGTCTGGAGAGTTCTGGGAGGGGCGGCGCCCGGGACGCCGATTGGTCCCAGGAAGCCTGGAGGCGGGACGCGAGGCGAA